>NC_137636.1:12849309-13421809 GCF_963383615.2 Lipophrys pholis | reverse complement strand
AAAGACTAAAATTTACTGATTGCTGCCTCATTCCACCGCAATGTCGCATAAAGCGATATAATCTCAGACTGAACTGAGACCTGGTGTTGGTGTAGCAGTTTTCTGTGGCGAGTTCACTCTGTCTTGGGAAAGCAGTATTGGGAAAGTTTGTATATGAGAAGTTAGAAGCAGAGGACCTTGAGAAAGGCCAGAGTCTGCTCTCAGTGGATGTCCTGCAGAGGTTTGGAGCCAGCCTTAACAACCTTCCTCAAGAGTTAAAGAAAAGCAACAAAATCCAGTCGCAGATGGCAGTGGCTCACATAATGTTTTGTTATCAGCTTCTGTTATGACCTGGTGGTGTTTATATATATATATATATATATATATATTGTTTTTTAAACCTTAATGTCTCTGTTTCAGAAGTGATGAGTAAACATCATTGTGTTTTTTGTTCACGTATAAAGCTGCTGAGGCAACGCCTTCTCAGACTGACACTACGGTGACATCCGTTCACTCATTAAACTGCACATGTTCCCAGGACTTCCCAGGACTTCCCAGGACAGAAAACACTTTTGAAAGTTGGTCTCGTGGAGAGCAACAGCAGTATCTGACTTTTGTGGTCAAAATGTTTGTGATGTTATGAGTCAATGTTCATTTACCGAGACAGGAGTGTCAAACACATGGCCCGCGGGCCAAAACAGGCCAGTGTGACGGTGAAATTTTCCTGAGGGATGAGTTTCTGCCCAATTTGTCCACTGGTAGTTTCCCCGTTTTAGCTAGAGTAAAAGAAGACATTACACTGAGACCCAGAACTGAACAGCAATGCTCTTTTATTTTGTGTTTTTACTTAAATTGACGGTGAGTTTGTGAAAACAAAAAAGGCTGCAAGAATCCTGTCATGTTCTGAGTAGCGACAGGAAATTTGTTAACACCATTGCAGGTTTAATTCTAGATGATTTTTTTTTTTTTAAAGGAAAATTTCAAATAGTTTTTCTTATATTTTCTAAAAACCATTAAATATGAACATTTTCAGGATGTACTTGTTTTTATGTGCACTATAGGCTACTATAGACTCTTCCTGGTCCAGTCCAATTGGGATGAAACAAGAAATTATCCTGGAACTTGTCATCTCATGTCTCTTTATTTATTACACTTTATGTATTTATCTTTCCAGCTCATTCATCCCCTATACACACTTGGTATTCCCTGACAACATATGATATCATATGTACGTTTTAGGAGTAATTACATTAATCACTGGAGGTCACTGTGTGCCTGCACATGGGTTGATTTAGCAGTTTTCTCAGTTATCTGTCACCTTAAGGTGGCCTGGATTGAACTGTTTACGCTGCCATTTCCAGTCAGCAAAGTCCCTTTGCTTCTTAAACCTAATTCTCCTTGTACCAAGAAAGAGTCTTGGGCAGATGGAGTGTATTGTTGGCGTGTATTGTTAGCTGAAAATGGTAATTTACAGCCAACTATTGTTGCATATTTTCTCTTTACATTCAATTTTAATGTTTAATAAAATTCGAGGCCTGAATTTTGGCTGGTCATATTGAATCATAAACCTCATAGTGCTTTCTCTCTCTCTCTCTCTCTCTCTCTCTCTCTCTCTCTCTCTCTCTCTCTCTCTCTGAAAGACTCCCAGTATGATCTTAATATTGAAGAATGTCATTAATGCATGTTGGTAATTTCCAACCATAGTTAACCCTTTCATATCCTAAAGAAAATCATCTAGTAGAGATATATTTGCTCTATAAAACCAGTTGAACCCACCCATTTTAAAAAGAAAAGAAAATATAATTTATTACATGTTTCTAAATTTGATAACTTCTACCAACAGCATCCAGCATTCATTTCTGTCATTTGGTGTAATTCAATATGCAAATGTCCAGTGAGATAAGGGGTAAAACACTATTTTTTAGTTATATCAATTATACATTTGCATAGAGACAGGTTGTCTAAGTAAGATACAAACTACTACAAAAACAATTGGCACTATAGAAGAGAGAGAATCAAGTTATTCACGATTACTTGACTGATTCATCTTGAAAAACTGCTGCAATCACTACAATTACGCCATATGATTAGTTAAAGAAAATGTAAGGCTGACTAAAAAGTCTGGTTCGATTGTTTCCTGGACTTCAAACCTTTTAAATTTGGGCATGACATGAAACGTTTCCACAACTAGTTTATTTAATATGCTTCCACATTTATTTGCCTCATAAGTTTACTTTTGAAAATTCATTTGAGTCAAACAATATAATTATTTTAGTATTTGTGGTAGTCAAATGGGCTGTAACCCAAAAGGACACTGTGTGCATCATGAGGTGTACAAGTGAGCACACATTCATATTGCTCTCCCTCCCTCCCTCCTGCACACACACACACGCACGCACGCACGCACGCACGCACACAAGGATTTTGTTCAACTCAACAAGACAATAATATAGTTCAAGAGTGAATATAATCATCAAAACAAGCTCTCCCCTCCTCTCTTGCCCGTGCCTACAACAATAAAAAGCATTACATATGACTCACATGATGTTAGGCCCCTTTGCCTAATAAATTCTCTGGATTCTCTGGAGACAACCTATGTCATCTTCATTAGAGGATGGCAGTTTTTCTCCATCAAAAAGCTCATCTTAAGGACGTGTAAGCGCTTTGAATCAGATGCGGTAATTGCTGACCACTAAAAATACTCAAGGCTGTGTTCACCGAGGCCTCACTTTCCATTGTGTTCCCTGGATTTGGCTCCAAGGTCCAGAAACCTGGCAGGTGCACACCCCTAAACTTCCTCTCCCTCAATATTTCCACTTAACTACTGACAGTATAGAGGCTGCACATTCTTTCTCCTTGAGTGTTCGCCTGACTGTTTGCTGTGCAACAGACGAATTGAGGGGCAGCGCATGAGCCACATAACATGAATGCAATATTCATTAGATAAAAGACATGGGAGGTGGAAGACCTGACCCTTCGTGACACTCTATTAGACACCTCTTTGCCCTTCACTCTGTTGTCTTTCATTCACTGGCTTTTGTTGATTAGCCATAATGAGGTGGCTTACTATAGTACCGTAGTTTATCCCCCCCCCCGCCCGCCCGCCCGCCTTAGTGAGGTGGTACAGATAAAAAAGTCCATCCAGGCAGCCGTCATAGGGGGTCAGCACAAATCAGATGGAGGGGCTTTCTTGTGCCTGGCAGCCGACACTTTCAAATGTTAATGGATGGGGGCGAACAAAGTTGAAGTGGGTCTGAAAATGCTAATTGTCCCTAATTCATGTAAATAGGTTTCTTAATGGAGGAATTAAGCATTTTAAATATGCAATTGGAGGCAATCAGTCCTTTCATTTGGTAGGGTGGCACAGGTGTAGTGGATTGAAATTCATCTTTCACACAGGGTGGCTCATTTTTCATTTGGCTGTGTTCAGGCATGGATGACGGAGACTGGAAGAGAGGTCCTTGTGCACTGTTACGTACAGATATCGGTGAGTGAAACACGTTGCAAAAACCTATAATTGCGTTCTTGTTGTTGACCGTATCAAGATGGAGGGAAAAGCAATTAACACAGACTCCAATCAATACGGGTAAATACAGCCTGGGAAAAAATATAATTTGTTCTTGCCACTTAAAGAAGTAATACAGTGCATGGATATTTATACATTTAAAAAGATTACGATTCATATTTGTTTGCTCATATGATATATATGAAAACTGTACATACTCCAGCTTCTATTATGACTGCTGTTGTGTACAAAGTGTCAGGTTTGGATACAAAAAAAGAGCGTAGTACAAAACAGCGCACACATAATGCAAACAGAATAGCAGCGAATAGACAGCTCTGACTTATTATTCTGATCATCTCAAACAGACAATAAAGCAGGAGGTCACACTTCAGCATGTAATAACATGGTGTAGCAGCAGGACCTGAGACACAGGGAAACTCACACACAACATGTATAGGCTATGAATCAACTGGGCAATGCATTGTGTGTGTACACACACACACACACACACACACACACACACACACGTATGGATACTGTGTCTTTGAGGTGCAAATAGCCAGGGCTCTGCGGAGAAGTGGAGGCAGCCCCGGTTAATGAACGAGACAAGAAAAACCTTGTTTAAAAGGACAAATCAGATCACAAGATTTCAAACCCATTAGCTGCTACTCACATGGAATGATAATAATGATAAAAGATGGTGGGGCCTTTTGATTTCAGAGTAGCAAACTGTGTTGTCTTGGGAAAAATCTTTTCCTGGAGGAGAATCAAAGAGCAGTTCATTTTCACACTGACCTTCAGGGCTCAAGGCGGCCAGACAAGGGCACAAACAGATTGAGAATTAATTGGTGCAATTAACATTTTGTGATTATAAGGACTTCAGATCAATACCCTATGCAAATAGCAGTATTGATGTGCAGCAGAAACCTTGTTAATTGTGTTTGGCGAACAAACAGGCCCCTGTGTTACTATTCCATAATGGAACAGGAGGCACGAACAGGTTCAAACTGCTGACCACTTTAGATGCATGAGGACATGTGGCAGTCTCTCTCTCTCTCTCTCTCTCTCTCTCTCTCTCTCTCTCTCTCTCTCTCTCTCTCTCTTCCTATCCACCCCCCCTTCACCCTCTCCTCAACACTCTTTGGAAAAGTTGTAGTGTTGGATGGTCTTGGTTGCTTTTAAGTTGGCCTTTTAGTGGCTCTTTGAAGAAGATCTTAAAAGCTGGATTAAGATTCCTGTATGTTTCTGTTTCTGTGATCACCACGCTCATGTCAGGCAGCTGCAGATTACAGGAATGGCCTTCTGCCTCCTTTCTTTTACAGTTTTTAAGAGTGGGAATGGGCATGCGGGGAAGAATTGAAACACTCTGCACCGACAGCCATTGAAATGAATTAGTTTCAGCTTTATTGCTGTGGACTGGATTTTCCACTCTCGTTATTAAACTGCGTTAAAAATGCACTTTCATTTCAGATAAGTACCAGTAATCCTGTTTGCAGACCACAGCAGATGAAGTTAAATATAATTTAAGCAGAAACGGAAACGGGTGGAACAATGTAATCACTGAAAGTGAGATTGAAGTGATGCTATTCTTATCATTATTATTATTTTCATTACTGTCAGTGTGGAAAGACACTAGTGAAGGCAGCAGCAACAACAAGCAGGAGGTGACAAAAGCAGGAAAAAAAACAACCCTCCATCCAATAACTATCACAGCCAATAAATCCCTCCTCACTATTACCCATCTCACATTTTCTGTCTGTGACAATTGGCTTGCAGATTGTTGCACAGCCAACATCCTGTGGCCTTGAAGAAACACACAGAGCTGGCAACATACAAAAAGTACCAAGCTACTGTTAATTAGCTGAGTTTACAGGCTGAAGGAACAGTTAGCAGGGCCTTTTATGTGCCGCACTGCCCGCTGTGGCTGTGGTGTTGGTGTAATGATGCTGAGCTTCATGTGGGCTTACCTAGTGTTAGGTGTTGTGTCACATTTGCTAAAGGATGCTACATAAAAGGTAAAGACCCCAGCGAGAACCGAGCCGAGCCGTGTGAGGAAAAATGCTGCTTTCTGCTTTGAGTACATTTGATGTTCTTACTTTAAATGAGTCAAATATGGTGGTAAAATTATTCTCAATTCAATTCCATCACAGCTGAAAATGAGATTCTCAAGAGTACAATTATGGGACGTGTATTAAAAGTAAAACAATTATCATCATATTAGCCATTTGTTAGGGTAGTTGCTAATTACAGTTAATTCTTTTCAATTTTGGGCTGTGCTCCTTTAGGCATTAGCTTTAATCTCCCTGGTGATGACGTTTTGTATTAAATGGACAGCACAGGGAGGGAGGAGACAGTGGACATGGACGAAAACCATTATATGTTTGACAAACATTTTGTAATATATTTGATAAAAACATGTTTTAGAAGAGGCGCTAATTTGAAATGAGTGATAAATTTACTTTTGTATTATCCACAAATCCATAAACGTATTATCGTTCAATGTTCAGATATATTAACAGAATAATATTAGAGTCAGATTAAACTACACTTGTGTCAATGCAGTGGCTGAATTCAAACAGATTGTGCCACAGTGGAGCAACAAAGCTGCTCCATTTTTAAAGGCTCCTTTTGGGTGTGTTCACACTTGTCACTTGTCCGGTTTGATTGAAATAAAAACCACGTGGGATTTTTGTATAAGCGTGGCCCATTTGTGGAGGTGTGAAAGCCACAGTGCAAATCCTTGGTGTGCACCAAACAAGCAGTTTGTAATGGTGTCCAGCAGATGTGACACCAAATGGACTTTGGCACGATTAAATAAAGTTGGAATACAGGATAAATAAAAGAATGTGTTAGGATTCAGACGTGTTGATGTGCACAATGGAGAAATTCCCCCGGACAGTTTTTGAAATGCACAGTATTGCATTCAGTCCAGAACATAACACTTTACACCATATATGTCACAGCAGCTGTCCAACATGCATTCAGTTCTTCTTTGGGGATCTGGTGATGAAGATGGCAATGTGAGCAAAACACAAACTTGACAAGACAGAATGTTTTTCCCAGTGTTTTATTTTTTTTTAGTTTTGTCGGTCCCACAGTGGACTCCATGAAATGTCTACTTTCAACAAAAGATTCCATCCATATATCCATCTTATATGTGTTTTGCCCTGTCCAGGGTTGCAGGGGCCTGAAACTGATCCCAGCTATCTGTGGGCGAGGGCAGGTTACACCCTGGGCACGTCACCACAAAAATAGAATGCTCTGCATTAAATTCTTTCAAATCCAAGTATTTGATTTGCACTTTTAAATCTCTGACCGCACAAGTCAGGTGAATCCGATACTGTAGCAGTAAAGTACACATCAACCCATAAGCAGTGCTACATGATGAAAAATAAGTTCTCCATAAACTCAACTGTTATTTTAACAGATTTTATTTAGCCTTAGTCAAATAAGAAACCTTGAAAAGCCCCGCCTTTTTTAAACTACCCATGATGTGTCACCTTTAAAGTGTACAGCAGATGAGGGGATCAAGCTGCATGGTGTTCTGTGGACCAAATGCATTGTTGTGCATGAAAAAAATGGTTTGTGAATGCAACTGTAATCTGATTTTGTTCTATGTGATGTCAGCCTTTTTGTAAAGTTCAAACCACTGGTCCCATCACCACTTCCAACCTCCCTCTACAGAGCAGTATCTTTCAAGGAAAGCTGGACCCTATGATGAAGAGATGGCTGTATTATAATGAAAAACAAAACACTTGACAACACGAACAGGAAGTGTAGTACAATTATATAAGAGATTTTACTTTGCGGATATTTCTGTATGGTTTTCTGGAAAAACTGAAATGAATGTTGACAACACTGATGTAGTGTTGTGAGTTCGCACTATTTAAACTGCCGCTGATTCTTTTGAATGACATCACCAGATGCTGAGGAAACAATGGGGACTTGTTCAACTTAAATATAAGAGATATGTGTCCTCTTTAGGAAGTGAATTATTAACAGCCAGCAAAAGAAAGAGGCAGAAATAATTACACTAAGTTACACTTGGTAATCTAACTATTTAAAAATCATATCTGTGGCCTTCTTCTCAAACATTTTCAGGTGGTCTCACCAAGTTGACAACAGCTGTGCTCACCATTAAGAATTTGTTGGATTCACTCCTGGTTGACAAAGAAAAGAAAACAGTGATGAAAACAAGTCCTCCTTGCCTGAAATACAAACTGTGGGTTAAATGAATTGCCAAAAAAACAACTCCAAGTTAGATTTCAGACCCTGGGACATGACTAATCTTCGTCTTGAAACCATATAATTATTGTGTATGATTATTATGGATATCTGAGTGCTACAGGGGCGCCCTGCGACCTCTTGGCCTTGTGGTTTCATACAATCTGTAGAGGTTGATGCAGTTTCTTCCTGATGAACTTCCCGCTCACTGGATCAATTAATGCCCACGGTCAAGAATGTATAAATCAAGACTCGATAGAACTGCAAATACATGCGGATGAGGATCAATCCACAAGTAAACATCAATAAAAGAGGAGTGAAGCGCTGGAGGTGGAACCTGAAGCCCACAGTAAACAGTGTTGGCTTGATGAAGATGATAGCAGTGATGATGCCTCTGATTTTATCTGCTATTGCCCCCTGTTATAGATTGATTGGCTTTCTGTGGAGGAGGAGATAAGTTATCCTGCCCAGGCAATAAACATATAAAAAAATACATAATGACGACATGTGAACCATTTCCCAAACACTGTTATAGAGACAAAAATAATGCAGATAGTAAATCATAAAAGCAGCAGTCCAAATGCTTATATACGGTCAGGCTGTGGAGAGCAGGTGAAAAATACACAATGGTATTGCATTTTTAGACGTGGTTCAAAAAGACCTTGTCAAGATTGATGTAGCTATAGTTAATAGTAAGGGAACACTCCTGAAATTAGAATCCACTTCTTTCTAAATGCACCACCTGTGAACCGAGGACATCTGAGGAAAAAATGGAAGGGTACATGTCATTTCTATAGGTTTCCAAGACACAGGCAACGGAGAACAGCCAATCTGTGTGGTGTAATGGATATGTCAAGAATTGCTAAATCATAGGTGTCCGAGGCAGAAAGACAACTAACCCAAACATAATGTCATTGTGGAGGCTGGGAAGGAAGCCACTGCAAGCCAGAGGAAAAGGGAAAACAACACGGGCGGATAAAATGTTGCATTTAAATTTTGGGGATCTGAAAATGAAGGAAAGATATTGACTTACTTAAGGTTTGATTGCTTCTTGACGGTGGTTTTAAATGAATTGTGTTGAGGAGTGATAAAGAGCTTATTGCCAGGAATAAAAGCCCAGAGCAATGAAGAAAAGCTACACATGGAGTGGCTAGGCGATACAGGCTATTACGGTGAGGGAATGGTGTCCTTGACTGCCAGGACGGCTTAGAATTTTATTTCATCTTGTTTTGCTGGCTGCTGACAATGATGCGTGACTCTGGCACCGGAGGAAGAGGGCAGGCATGAGAGTCATTTTAGATCTCATTTACATACACTGTGTCTATAACGGCTTGAAAATAACCGCGATGGTATGTCTGCGCGCGTGAATAGGAACGCACGGTGTGCACGTTTTGTCCCGAGCGTGTACATCCAGGTATGTTTGTGTATTCAGGCATTTCAAAAGTTGGCTATTGAATTTTCCACACAGTTGTCATTCTCTCAATGTCGCCTTGTGTTTCTGAGTGCGGACTCGATTTGACCTCAACTGCTCACATGTACTGAAGCCCCCAAACCTCATGTAAATTTGGACAGTGGAGGAATGGGGGACTCTGGGAATTGTTGTTTATCAGTGCAGTGAAGAGAACGGTTGAGCTGTAATGGCTCTCCTGTGGGTTCAGTATGCAAACTTCTCTGAGCAGCAGTAGTTTGAGGCCTCCCCTCTGAGCCGCACATCCCTGTCTCTTTTTGGTTGGCTGCTTGATTGGTATGGAACCAGTTCATTTAGA
Source organism: Lipophrys pholis (assembly GCF_963383615.2). Taxonomy (NCBI): domain Eukaryota; kingdom Metazoa; phylum Chordata; class Actinopteri; order Blenniiformes; family Blenniidae; genus Lipophrys; species Lipophrys pholis. Next base: position 13,412,335 of record NC_137636.1, on the reverse strand, counting down.
GGTTATTTCTGCTCCGTCAAGGTGATTCAGTGTTTTGTTTTTGTTTTTTTGCATACAAAGCTTCAAAAAACTGGTCTGAAGAAAAGTTTCTAATTGACTGAAAACAAAGTTTACTTCACAAATTGTATCATTCAAGAAATTAATTATAAGAAAATAAATGTTTAAATTGTAAATACCAATAATTGTCACAAAACCCACCTTTGCCCCAATTCAAATACTTTAATCGACGAATGGCAGCTTGCTGAGACCTGCACTCCATTACTTCTCATTTTCTCAGTATATACGCTCAGTTGACAGGAATATTGATTTATCACTTTAAATTCTCAATCATTATTCAGGAAATAATAACGCCTTCAGGTGTCAAATGTGACATCAATAACCAGAAAACTGCAGTGTTTGTGATATAAATTTGATTAAAGCGATCAAAAAAAAAAATCTTTAAGAAAAAAAATCACTTGCCTACTTTTTAATATTCCACAGCAATTAGTTGCAAACAAATGGATTTGATTAAGGATTGTGATTAGTAGTCAGAATCATGATAGTTAAGTCTTTGTTAGGCAGTTTTAGTCGATGATGAAGGTTAGGCTAGCAGCAACTTAATCCAAAAAGGTACAGAAATTGAGATTAAGATTTTAGTCAAGCTCCATCCTGTTTCTTTGTTTAGCTTGGTTTATAAGCTAAGCAGCACGTGTTTGAGTTTCCGTTTCAGGTTGCTTTGGTTACTCCAGAGCTTTGAAGACCAGATGCCGCACTGTTTTTTGCTAATAAGTTCTGCGCTGGGCTTGCTTCAACTTCAGAAACCAATTTGGTGGAGCAATAAAATATTCTTCAGACTTTAAAGTAGCTCATTGTGATGCTACGTCCGTACTGCTAGCTACACTTTGAACTCGGTTTGCTAATGTGGAGCTCATGTTAGAACAAAGCATTCCTTTGCTTTGCTTATTCCTCAACAGTTTGGGCTTCAATGGGGTGAAAAGTCAATGGTGCAACATATGGTTACATACAGTTTGAAGGCCTGCTTACAACACAAGTGAAAACTGAAAACGTTTGTTGCATTTTGGGTTCTCGTTTACGCCACAGCGGTGCTCGGTGCCACTGAAAATTTTACTTTTTGAAAATGGCACAGAAGGTGGAACTTTTCAAAAACGATCAAAATCCATCTTTGGCTGTAAATATAATTTTTTTGAAAAAAACCCAACTCTCTCCGCGTAGATGAAGAAAATGCAACTTTTGTCAAATGCAGCTACTGTGTATTTTAACCACAGCCGTACTAAATAGGTACTCGGCACATAGATAGACAATAACAATAACGGCAGACTCCAGAGTGTCATGACTCCCAGTCGACATTCTCCTTTGACTCTATAGTTTTATAGTTGAAATCCAACCATAATAGCAATCCAACTTTGTTTTCTGCCCATACAATATTATACCCATTGTTAATGTTTATAGCACATTGTTCTCTGTGTGCACATGTATGTGGTTTCATTACAAAAACAAACGACGGCACCAACCTAACACGAAAACAGAGTTTCTGCCATTTCCATGTAAACAGACATCGTATTCAAAACATTGTCACGCAAACTTGCCAAACTTTTCTAAAATGAAAACACAAAAATTATTCATTTTCACTTGAAACATTTTTGTGTGTCTTAGGCTGTTTTTAGTGTTGTGGTGCAGAAGTAATAAAATCCCTTTTTTGGTTGTTATCCTGAGGCTATCAAGGACTCTGATTTTAGTTTTCAAGATGGCTGCGTGTATTGTGACATGCTGGCCAAAACATAGATGTCCTTCAGTTGTTGACTGTAGGCTCTGCTTAAAGTGTTTCTGTGTATATGAAATTACCCCGTTCATGTGAAGGAAATGTGGCTTTATGGTTTCATAAGGGCTAGGACTTAAACAAGTTCAGTTTCAATAATTAATTACAGAAAAATAAAACGCATTTAATCGCACCTTTAACTGTGCTTCATTTTTACACTCCAACACAGAACGGTTTTCAGTGCCTCTGAGAAAGTTCATTTCAGTCCCCGGCATACCAATCAAATCTATCAAATCTCCATGTGGGAAGCAACTGAGAATAGTAGCAGGCTACCAGATGTGATGCATACAACAGATGAGAGACTGTTTTAGCCCAGTGGATCAAAAGTTTCATTTTTAAAAACTGTGTGATGGAAGTGTGGCTAAAAGCATGAATGTCTGCAAAATCTGTAACAAAAAGGTTATATGTCACTGAAGCTATTCAAGTGATCGTTTCTTTGCGAGGAAGGGATGCCATCCAAGTTAAAAATCACTTTAAAGCAGAATGAATCACAGCAAGGCCCTGCATATGTTTGCCAAGCTATGGTTTTACATGTGCTATTTGAGGGAAGTAGTTAAAAAAACAAAATACATGTTAAACTATTACAGGAAACATAGATTCACCAAATAACATCAACCACATATTCTTTGGACTGTGGGAGAAGCTCCACACAGAGAGTCTCCCAATTACTACCTGGACTCAGACCAAGAACCTCTGCACCACGAGGTAAGCGTGGTAACCAGTACACCACTGTGCAGTCTACAATCCAAACACCAGGGAATAAATGAGATTTTCACCAACGAGACCCCTAGATTGAGCTGTGTATGTGCGTCTTACTGAGCAAGATGATGAAAGTAACACTATAACATTTTGACAAAGTAATTTATTCGCTATAGTCGATTCAGTACGCGCATGGAGAAAAAAATACCACTGAAACATTTGATTTTCAATTGATTCAACATACACTTTAAATTTGAGCGCTTGAAGATTTTAAACAGGAAAAAAGGGGAAACAGACCTATATAGTAGAACATCAATATAAGACTGTTTGCAGGGAATTAACCAGATTGAAGTTTGACCCAATAATTAAAAACTGCACTGGTGTTGATGAAATAGTACAAGTGAAGCTGCAAAACAAAATCATCTTTATGTTTACTGCTGTGCAAACAATCACACATCCAGTGATGAAGGAAACGGTTTGTTCTTAGCCACAAAACCCCGAGCTCCCACTTCTTGACACGGTGAGTCAGATATGCCAAGAGCTGTTACTCTTTAAGTAAAGTATATGTCCAGTAATTATCTCATACGATGCTGCGTGTTTTCAGGCATATCAAAAATAATGACTGCGTGCCACAAAGTGCTTGAAAAATTGCTGGGGTGAGACCTCTCCCTCTGATAGGTTCAGGCATTTCAGACGCTCTTTTCCAAAGAGATTTGGTCAGAGCCTTCCCTCCACTTAAACACAGAAACACTGAGGATCAATTTGTGGGATTAGTGGACACTGCCGAGATAAAGTTGGTGCTGAAGAGGCCCACATGACTATTGTCCCCCCCAGTGTCCAGCTAAAGTCCTCTTAGCTCCATTCCTGGCCTCAGACTAAGCCCATCCAAACCCCAAATGCAATCACAACCCCAGCTCAGTCCGGCCCCTCAGAATGATCATCACCAACAACACAAGCCTAAATTGCAGCGCCGTCCCCGATCCGCAGCCCTCCCTGTCGCGCCTCCTCCCAGAAATTTATTTAATGAGTGAAGTTTTGCGGTGGGTGTTCAGGGGTCTCACACCAGGCCTGCAGCAATAGAGGAGGAGCTTTCATAAACCATGGGAGAACAAATGGGATTTAACACACAAGAGGCACTGATGGCCTATTAATTCTGCTTTGGCTGGAATCCAGAATGAGCCCTGCCTCTCTCCTAATTCATGGCTAATTTCTATCAGAGGTATCAGGAGACTTTTTTTTCTCTCTGTGCAGGATGCATCCACATAACTTTAATGGATTCATTCAAGGGCTACGGCACGCAGACATTGATTAGATTGCCTCTGAGGCCCTGCTGCCGGTCGCTTGACATAGGCAGCAAATGAAATGTGACCTCTGGTAAAAGGCCTGAACCAGCCAGCTCCAGTCTAATCCATTAGCTCCGAACCTTTCCCAATCCCATTTAATTAATGAAGTGATTTGAAAAAGCATTTACCAATCCCTGGAACTGGAAAATAGTGGGCATATAAAGTAACAGAAACAAGAGGAGCCACACAAACACGATCAAGGGAGATAAAACAAGACATTCAAAGTGAAAGTAGGAGAGTTGGGTTGCAGAGTAATTGTTTGCGCCGAGATGGAATATTATTGCAGTGCTGAGACAGGACGATCCAACCACAAAACACATACAGATGTTAGGTAATGAGTTGGGTTCTGGAAAATTACCTTTCCTTGGTGGGTTTGTTTAGATATTTGTCAGTAAGAGAAAAAGTCAATTTATTTAAATTCATCAAAGCCAAACAGTGACAGCAGGGGAAGAGCGGAGGTGGGGTGGGGGTGTGCGCAGGGAGTTAATCAGTGAAATGTAAAACAGAAGATGGTAAATATTTTCCACTTCTGATGCAGAAAGATTTTACCACCATGTTCATCTTGGCCAAGAAACTGTGATTCACACCACCTCAAATCTGCTTTCTGGTGTTCACATTTTCTCGTTGAACACAGACACCCCTCCCTTTGTGTGTGTCTGTGTGTGTGTGTGTGTGTGTGAGTGAGCTCTTAATTCAGACAATTGGAAGAAAAGGCGTTTACCCAAAGCAAAACGTCAATGTCAAAAGAAAGACAAACACAGGATCTCTGTCAGCGCATATGTTACATTACTTATTTTTCTAATTGAATTCGTTTATTTATCTCCAATTAATAATTTATGATGCAACACACAGTGGTATGCAAATGAACAGTTTAAATTTAATGAGTTTTTAATGACCAAACAAATAATTAGTAGAGCCTGGTGTGGTGTGCATGTAATTTGAGAAGAAATGAATTGGAGAGCTTTGTTCACTATTTGAGCGCAGACAGGCTAATTTACCTATAGTGAGGCTTATGCAGCAAAGGAACTGTGTGCTATATAAAAAAGCACGGTAAAGTCATTACCTCAAGGTTATTAAGAAGTACCCAAAAGGCCAGTAGTGGACATATAATTCTGGGGAAATAATGCAAACCATTATAGTCTGCACAACTGGAGCATATAGCAAAATAGAGGCTATTGCACAGAATATAACTCACATGTTGACAAGGGAAAAACCCACTATGGATATCCTAAATATTCTAACTATTCCCATTGGTGTGAGAGAAAAAGGCAGAGGGCGACATGCCACTGGAGCCAAATGGCATTTGATAATGGCTTTTTTTTTTCTCCCCTCAGCAAACCCAAAAGACATTGTTAAGATTTACATTTTCAAATATATGCTGACCTTTTTTGCCTCTTCTCCTCTCTTCGCTTGTCATCAGCACTGTAATTGAATCAATATATTTCCTGATCAGCCCAGAGATTGAATAAGGTCACAGGAAGCCATGTGTGGACATTAAAAATCATTATTCTACTCAAATTGAGCAGAGATGGCAGAGACCATTCAGGGTTCAAAATGAAATTATATTAGAGTCTATTACACTTTTACAATTATAGAGACGTTCCAATATTACAACGGGAAATGAAGTCATAATAAAAAGCCCAGGGGTGTATTGCAAAGGAATGGCCCAACTATTTTTTTCACTTCCACACTGTTATTGAACTGATGAAGAGAACTTGGTGACATTATGCTCACTGAAAAGTGACCTTATTCATGAAGAATAGAGGAACTTATTTTAGTTGCTCCGTTTTAATACCTGAAATTTCAGCTGTTTTCCCTCCTACAAGACCACAAGTCCGCACGGGTGTCTTCCCATTTACTCTCCTCACACACGCTCTCCAGTACAAGCAGCACTCGTCTTGCAGCAAACGTAGTTACTGCTTTAATTGCCTTTAAGCATACATTTATTTTAATTATTCATTTATTTTTGTGGGTTATGGGATTTTGCTTTATGCACAAGTCTGTGCAGGGAAAAAAAAAAAAAAAGCCTAATTAAATAGCCCAAAAGAGTTGTGCAATTGCAAGACAAAGTTTCAATCCTTTTAATCCAATACTCCAGAAAAAAAGTGTAAAATTGAATTAGACCATACTATTAACTGAGAGTTTTCAGTCTAAATTCTTGCAAATTATGTCTAACTATCAAATTAGATAAAACTCCCTTTTTAATTGGCTTACTCATTGTAATGAATAACACTTATCAGCGATCAACTTATCAGTGCTGCATGAAATAAAAATGAGCAGGACCAGAAAATAAAAAAAAAACTTTCTTGTGGGCTTTGCAGTCACTCTTATGGTCCACTTTTCAAAGGTTTCCACATTTAAAATCTGGCTCGCTGTGTCACAAATTACACAATTATGCACGAACAGAGTGGTGACCTGCAATTTGTCTGCACTGTCACGTCCATCTGTGGAGGAAGAGATTCATCTCTTCAGTTCTTTCTCACTAAAAGCGCAGGCCCTTACTGGTCAATTAGGCGTGATGGTCACAATATCTGCAGTGTTGTAACGTTTGCGCTCCTTAAAGCCTGTCAAACGACAGTGGGCTGGGAAATCCGGTCGCCTGGAAACGACGCCGGCTCCCACAGCCATCACCATCATCGCTGGATGTAAATAGCCTTTCATCTCAGGTGGAACAGAGCCATTGAGCACATCTATGTTGCCCTGTTTAAACTCTGCATACAGAGGGATGAATGGTAATGAAAGGGCCATTTGCACCCTCTATTCCACCTCCACCTCTCCAGATTTTTTGAATATAAAACCTCAGAGTGGAACGTTTATGAAACACATAATGACAATCTAAATCAGTGGGCGGCTTCACTCTACAAGGATTAGTGGGCTTGATGTAGTTCAACACGTGAAGGCATACTTGTCGCCCTATTACTGTAAAAGCTTCAGAAGTCCTCCCCGAAGGAGTTAGTGAGGGAGGAGGAGGAGATGGAGGAGGAGGGGTGAGGGGGGTCACTCAAGTATGCCACTGATCTCTGGCAGCAAATTATGGACTCCATTCAGTATGGAAAGACAGAGCAACAAGATACTTGGCCCGTTACATTTCTCACATACATAAGGCAGATTTCTTTTGTCTATTAAATGCTTCCAACATTTCTGCTTGTAGACGACCGAAGAAAGGTGGACATGATTGTGTACAACTGCATGTCTGACACCTGGCAACCAGCATTTCAAAGGGTATTGACATGGTAAGAGCAAAGTAACAATCAAGTTTGGAATGGTAAAGAAAAAAAACTGCCAATTAAAATAAACAAGGATTTAAACTATCAATTTAAAGTCTGATATAGCCTGTTTAGGAATTACACTTCGACATAAGCAAGCAGACACCTCACTGACTCCTGCTGTCTCTTGATGGAGCTCTTGTGTCTACATGGCTGCCATCTTGCGTGACGACCCACTGCGCCCAACACATATCACTCTGGGTTTGAATTGAACGAACGTGTCCGTCTTCCTCCTCAGATCTGAATTCACAACAATTTTGTAATTGATACAAATGCCAGGCTGCATGTTGAAACTGCACAAGTGGTGAAATGTGAGTCAGTGTATTGTTTTCAATTCAACACGATTATGTTGTGAAAAGCATGCATTAGGAAAAAACAGATAACAGGACTAGACTAGTGCAAATACAACTACAAACTAGCTATATCGTTTCATATATGTTGTAAACTAGCTGTCATGCCAAAGAACTAGTGTTGAAGAAGTAAGTGGATAGTTTCAACCAATCAGTGTTTCATGTTTCTGAAACGTATGAGGATAAATGAATGGATGCTATTGAGCCTATAAGTCAATAGTTGGTTCACAGACTGTGGGGTGGGCATCCACTGGAGGCACCAGAGAGCTCCACTGGAGGCGCAGGGCAAGAAAATAAAACTGGAGGGTCAGCTGGATGCCTTTATTATTAATACTTGTTAAAACTTTCAATTTTAAAACAAAATTTATTCAAAGTGAAATGAGATCAATTAAAATGATAAAATAAGCCTGAGGGCTGCATGGTGATGTAGTGATCTCCCCTCACGGAGGAAACAACCCCTTCGTGTACGGGCTTAGGAACTTTTCTGTGCAGTTTGCTGTGCACAGTTGTACGTCCTCTCGAGTGAGTCTGGGCATTTTCTGAGTTGAATAAAGCAGTTTAGAAGATGGATGGACAGAAATAAGTTTTAGAGCAAAACTATACTTGTAACATTAGGAAATCAGACATTGCTACTGTGAGTAAAAGCACGTGTGGCGTGACAGTTTAAGAGGCTCACACTTTGAAAACCCCCTGCTATCTGGGATTTGTGTCATGGACTCATTTGAAACAACTATTGATTACACTCAACAACTGAATGTGCATATAAGCAGACAGCACATCAACACTCGTGCAATCTTCAGTTCACATGAGGCGCTGTTAGCTGTCGTGCTCTGCAGTCTGATCATCTCCTCTTTCAGCCAATCTGGCTGGCTCGCTCCGTCACCCTGGTTTGTTGGAGGCCCGATGGTGATGAATGTCTTTTCCTTTTTGTGAAGTCCCCTTTACTGCTACAGCATGCCAGGCAGAATGAAAAACAGATTAAAGAGGCAGGAAACCGACACAGAGAGGATGTTTGGCTGTTGGCTATTGAGTTATCAGCCCTTTTCACACCTAATGAAACAACTTTCAGCACTGCAGCTTATTAAATATCCCCCAGTCACTGGGCAAAGCTGCAGAGTTGCCAGGCCCTGAGAAAGCAACATTAGATTTTAATTAAAAACAAACAAATTACCCAGAGCGCCATGCATCCAGGAAATTTAACTCCGTCCAAAGTACACAACTTTTAACTGTGGATGGAGTCCTGCGAGAGGACTGCAGGTACACAAAAATATCCAATAGTGCTGAGAGGGAGGTTAAAACATCAGAGAACTTCAGTAGATCAAACAACATGCAAATGGCATGTGATAAGATGGTAACGAGAGCGTGTCCAAACATCAACAGATACATCCTGTGACCCCAGCAAATGATTCACTGTCTGATTTATTATTTGATAATCAATCTAATCAGTTTAACCTTCACTGTGGACACTTCAGCGCATCCACAATGTGCCTGGTAGTCTCGCACGCATGCCCGCGTGCGCACGCGCACGCACACGCACAGGCACAGGCACAGGCACGCATGCACACACACACACGCAGATTAACATTGTTCTCAGTGTTCACTGAAAAATAAAAGGGTTTTAATTTCTAAAACTAAACATGCCCTTTGAGGTGTAAAGGTGTCACAGTATGGATGCCATTTTCCCTGATCTTCAAAATAGAAAGTCAATCAGCACTCTATACCCGTCTGTGTTTATGCTGGTGGTTTAAAAAAGTATGCTCGTCACTCCATCACTTGGTAAAACAATTTCTCTGCGTGCAGATCAAGTTATATCACTGCTTTGATTTTTGTTCTGCCTCCAGCCTGCCGCCTGCTCTCATACCAGAGCAGTGTTTATCGTAGCGGTGGATATACAGAGCAGATCCTTCATGTGAAACAGATTCAGCTCATTATCGAAATACAGATGTGAGATGCGGTACGAACAGGTATATTAAGATTTTTTTCTTTGTGGCTGAATTGCAATGTGAGACAAATGAAGACAGAGTAGAGGCAAGGAATTGGCTGCAAGGCTGAAGGGCGTCTGTCCCAGGCAGCCAAAGCACTGTGGACTACTTCCTCATCTCGAGGCCTTTTTCTTCTCTCATCGCCGCTCCTTGTCTCCCCTTTTTCTCCCTCTGGATTTCTGCTGTCCTCTAAATGCACACATAGCTGGCTTGTTCGTTTCATTTGGATTTGACCCCTGCTTACCTTACTTCCGAGTGGGCTTCATTAAACGTCTTTCTGGCTCTTTCAGGGCCTCCTCTCCCTCTCTCTCCGAGACACACACTAAGTGGAGGAATTGTAACAAAAGGAAAGCCTCCAATGTGCAATTCTCAGTGGAGAGGGTGACCCCAACTTTGGGGAGAAAAAAGAACCTGAGGATAATAGCAGATGAAGCCAAGGGCTTCGTTAATGGGCAGGCACAGCGCACTTCCTGGTGCTGCTTTAACTGACAGACATGTATATTAATACTCAGCACATTTTTTTTTTTATTGAAGTGGGGAAGATATATGAATATTCATCCTCATTTATATTTCAAGGCATTTCCATTCCTGCGGGGGCCTTGGTAGGTTTTGACCAATTTCCATCCCCATTACGAAAATGACAGCTCTCACTCTTGGGCCCTGACAGAGGTCTGCCCAATGCACAGGAGGTCCTACGAGGAGGGAGTCTGCGCCCGTTCCCAGCTGTCCACAAACACTCATTAACAGAGGAAAATATCCAACGGAATCTCTGTGAGAATTTTTAATCACACAAAGGCCTTGCTAATTAGGCAGCTGATGGGGCATGGAGAGCACAAGGACGAATTCTTTAAACAAAGGACTAGAAACTTTAGGAGCCTTAATTACTCGGGCAAAGAGTTCATTCCAGAATGGCAGAGCACATCATTCCGCTAATGAGACCAAGTGGCAGCACATATTAGTGAGAAATAATGTGGAAAGTTCAATTATATTGTGCTTTTGGAGCCTTTTCCCTCTTTCCCTCCCTGCTACTTATGCACACACATAAGACAAAGCCCGGGCCAACGCAGGAAGGAGGCAGGGGCGGAGGACACATAATCACTGGCACCAGCACTCCGTTCCTCACGTGTATCTTGGCAGGCTTGATCATCTTAATTGCCCATTACAATGTTCTCCTGTTTGAAAATGAATATCATTATGGCACCCAGCTCTGGCCTCTGCTGGAGAAAGACTTGCTGCTGTTTCTCCATTCAGCACCGCATGTGCCTTGAATTCCAAACACACAATTGACTACCAACCGGCAGCAACGAAACACTTTGAAATGTTATGAATTAAAAGGGCATAGGTAGAGTTAATTACCAGGATGTAAGATTAACTCTTTTCTTCTTGCTACATGCACAAAATGTGTGGTCCTGCTGTTGCCAATACTGCTGTGAATTGAGACCACTTGTGCCACATGGCGCAATTGCTTCTTTCGGGACAAGAAACAAGGATAAAATCTTTCTCTCTTGGTCTTCCAGGCTCAATGTGCTGCCTGTTATTGGTTTTACTGTTATTCAAAGAGCTGTGTGTTTTGGTGAGGCAGGCACACCATCACACTTTTGTAGATTTGGTCCCATTTCAGAGCTGTTTTTGGAGAAAACATCAAAGTTTCAGAGTCTTCTGATGATGTCATTATCATCATTGTGCAGCAAGAGTGTGGAAACAAAGTTATGCCCACTTGTCTTCAGCTAATAACATTTGCCACAATCTTTAACTTTGTTTCAGACTATGCATGGGTAAATAATTGTGAATGACAATCAAATGATGTGCTACTGAAAGGGTAATATATGCACTTTCTCACCTGTGTAAAAGATTGTATTAAAAATCCTAATGCCCACATCAGGAGGTGCATACATACCAATTACTGCAAGCAGGAAGCAAATTTCCCGTGAAATAAAACAGCTAATGGGAAATGGAGGGCGACAGGCAGCATTCCTTATTGCCCACTAAGCTGGAACAAGAAAAAGAAGCAGGCAGAGCAAAATGTCCACGACTGGCTTGGTTTTAACCACACAGGATTCATAGACATCAAATGGGCAAGTGGAAGTGGGGCACATAAATATGTTTGCCTTTCAAGATGGTGTCACTTCTTCTGTATTCAAAGTAAAAATACTGTGAAGTCACTGCTGAAGTGCTTCATAATACTAATATGAATAATTAGTTCAACCACAAAAAGATTATTTGATGGAATAGATGAATAGCAAATAATGAACAGATTTCTTTTTCTCTCAGTGCTCTCTCAATGAAAATAATTGCTAGAGAGTGGGTTTCAGGATGTTGTAAAGCTGTAGTTCCCAATCCAATCCTCAGGACCCCCTTGGTCAGCGACAGAACAGATCTGGGAAACTAGCCATTGCTTTTACTTTAAAGGCTCCTGCTTTTCTGAGTTGATGTCAGTGCACATGTCTGCCAGTGTTTGGCTTCAGTGTAATTTGTTGGCAAATCAGAGAACGAAGTGGTGTTCGTTCCTACAGGAAGTCCAGGGTGTTCCAGAAAAGGCGCTTTGGAACTACTATCTCAAAGCAGCATTGAATCAAGGTCGTAGATGTCTTTACTGACATTCATGATGTTGCCATGCAAGTTGTGTAGCCTATGCAATGTGTGTGGCAACGCCATTCACCAGTGCAGCCAGCAGGAAACATGGCGCCCAAGAGGGACAAACGCTCGAAAGTCTGGCTACTTTTCACAATACTTGCAAAGTGTGTATTTCATCAAAGGGAGGTAATACAACCAATATTCATAAACAATTGCACACACTACATGTGATAACTTTGAATGAATGTCATGTTTTCGATCCGCTGCGGAGTGAATCTCAACCCAGCAGAGCAGTGGTAACGCTAGCACGTCCTGTTAATACTTCAGGGAACTAACTAACTAACTAACTAACTAACTAACTAACTAACTAACTAACTAACTAACTAACTAACTAACTAACTGCCTAGCATAGCATGGGCCTCCTAAGACCTCACTGTTGAGTTTGTCACGCTACTTCTAAACTCAACAAAGGTGACGCTGTTTGACCTGTTTGTTCTCTTGTTTTCCAAATGAGAATCGACAAGAGAATCGATAAAAAAAAACAAAAATGTTAAGCGAAAATTAAATCTTAAAAATCAATTCCCATCCTTAGTTCTGACGGACGGTTTGTTATAGATTTGGGAAAATGGAAAAACTGTATTTTATATGAATTCTGGAGGTGAAAATCTTTACTGTTCCATATGAGGGACTGATGCTTGAATACACCAGTTTATATACAGCGGTCTCTCTTTTGGGAGAGTTCCAGCAGCTTTGCACTGAACTAACAGTCCTTCCACTTTCTATGCTGCTTTGTCCAACTCAAGGTCGGGGGTATCCCAACATACAGGACAAACGCAGACAGACAATCCCACAAACACTCACACCTATGGTTAATCACCAAATCACCTAACTGGTGGAGACAATGGAAGAAGACCAACTTTCCTGGACATCCACAGGGAGAACATGAATATTGAACAAAGAAAAGCTTCCAAGTCCTCTAGGAAACCTGGGAGCAAACCACTAGACCATTCCATTGGTCCATTTCATACAATCGAAGAAAAAAAAAAAAAAGAAAGAAAAGACTAAAATAATTGCCATAGTTTCCAAGCAACCTCACTTAGAGCCTAGTGGGGGGTTTCAAACTACAAAGGATCTCACAATTACGAATTGTTACTCTGTAATGTCTTTTATATTATGACCCTCCCTGAAAAACCATTTAAATGAGTCTCTTGAGTAATTGTTTCAGATGCAAGAAAGCCACCAACCAGCAGCATAAGCCATTACAAAAGAGTTTTCAGACATTTCACAGGCTGCTCGGTTCGTAAATGGACTTTGACACGTGAAATTGGTCAAGAGCCCCCTTAAAACATGAAGATAGAAATACACCAGTCTGATAACTCGAACCTACTAGCAATGGTGAGATGAACCCACAGCCAAACAATTTTGTGCTCTTACCGTGTAGCAGTATGGGTTAAATGCACACAAGCTGCATTCACACTGAACCTCCATTATAAAGGAAATTTGGGAATCAAGAGGATGTTGACTGTGTGCTCCCCTCCTGTGAGCAGAAAACCAAATCCAGAGAGAATACTCTGACCAGAGAAGACCCACCAGTGAGGGAACCTATTGATTTCCACCCCCCTCCATATTCTCTCAGCCAGAGTTGTTTGTTTCCTTTTGCCCATTGCCCCTGTTTTATTTACAGGCAGCGGGATCAATAGAGACACTTCCTCACTTGCCTGTTTTCAGCTTTATAAAAACACATCTTTCAGCCCCTTAAGCACACTAGAAAATCTACATCATTTCTCCAGTGGTTCAAATAATTTGAGCTCAAATGATTGACAAGTGTAATTGTGCAAGAAGGTGGCTTGCAAAACAAGATGAAATGGTGCAGCACTGACGCGAACTCGCTGTGTGTATTCGATGAACACTCTTCTGAGCTGTCATGAACTTGCACAAACCTCTCCTGAATATTGACCTTTGCAGCTGTGAGTTTTTAGGAGAAAGTAGTAAATGAAGTCTTTTGTGTTCCAGAAAGCTTCAACAATTATAAACCCGACTAGAAAGACAGCTGAGGCTTTAGACAGCCATACTGTTGATGGTGTACACCTTCACTTCTCCTGCTTGCTACTTAATCCTTTATTAGTGGCAGCGCTTTAACGGAGGCACCTTGTTCCCCTCTTGTAAAGTAGCAAACAAATAATCAACAATGATTTAAAGGAGGCTCCCAAGAAGAAAAACAACATTATCAGACAGCATCAGAAAGAAAAGGGAGTGACACTTTTATTGGGCCAAAACCGGCACGATGAGGAAATACAGGTGTGGAATTTTATTGGAAACAAGTTTATTTTCTGTTTCCTGCTGATAAATCCCAAAAAAGAGAAATGGTTGTTTGATTGTAGTTTTTTTTGTTTTTGTTAGCAAGTTTATAATACTTTCACCGCCGCCACCATAAGTTAAACCAATTCAAATGCTCATCAGGTCATTGGTTCATTGCATGCCAGCATTTCAATACAGGTAACTGCAGAAAATGAACAAGTCCACCTACATCCGAACGGATGGAGGTGGACTTCTGTAGCTAAAGTAAGTTTTAATGTAGCAGTGACATAACAGTGTGTTGTGGATGTGCAGCCAACCTGCATCAACTGTGAGACGCTATCTTGTCTAGGGACAGGAATCTCTGAGGAATGTTTTCAGCATCTTATTGAATCTGTGCCACAATGAATTGAAGCACCTCCACAGGGAAAAGGTGTCCCAGCCTAGTACTAGTTACATTTACGTTAATAGTTCCCTTTATTAAAACAAGGACAACAGGCATTTGTATTCAATAAACACAGGCTTTGCAAAATGTTTCAACATTAGTGTTGAACATGGCAATATAAATATACTGACATTAACACAAAAGGAATGAAAAATGATATTAGTGGATAGAAAATTACTATAGCTGGTATGATGTAGTCAAATGAACTCCAAGATGTATGTTGGTTTAGATAAATGCATGAATTCAAGAATTAATTTAGATGCTTAAACAAATATCCTCAATGTTCGGTAGGTATATAATAGTTCGGTACGTGGCGTCGCACTTTTTCATGAACTTTAACAAGTTTAAGAACAACTATAAAGTCTTGAATCTCTGAAGCAAATTTGTATTTGTATTTCATGGACCGGCTCTCCCACCTCCTGTTGACTGGCAGGCTGTTCCTGCCCTGATGCACAATGCTTACACACTCATTTTGGTGCAGAGGGTGCTACACATTGAATTAAAGGAGTTCTGATTGATAAGGTAGTTGAAGGCAAATCTGCTCCCACTAATTGTCTTTCAAATGCCCTCATTAATCAAAGCAGAGCCGGCCCGGTGACGGGCGGTCCTGTCAGCCGCTCTGCTACAGGCTCTCCTCTGGCCGCTCACCTCCCAGCATGATGCCTGCTTCCCCTCTGTCAGGCGCCACTGTCCGAGGACTACGGGAGCACAGGCCATCCGTCCGTCCGCTGCACACCTGCCTTCTGCCAGACAGGATCTGACTGCCCCCTGCCACTAGGACAGCCCCAGAGACCAATTTAGCAGCCACTTAATGATTCATGACTTCAAGTGGTGGAAATGAGGGCAGCATATGATAACAGGAATAAACACATTTAATTAGCTCCTCATATACATTATTTATTTATTTATTTACCTGCACTCTGATTAATTTATATATTTTGTGTTGCGGGAATTTTTGGTATTCACAGCATCTGGCAGACAGCCTTTGTTGTGTGGTGGAGGAGAGAGACACCCTCTCACACACACCCTTGTGTTGGCGCGCGCGTGTGCGTGTGTGTGTGTGTGTGTGTGTGTGTGTGTGTGTGTGTGTGTGTGTGTGTGTGTGTGTGTGTGTGTGTGTGTGTACAGGGGGGTGGGTGTCAGGGTTAGCGGCATACCTTCTCCTTATCGGGTACCTCCTCCTTATTGGGGGACCTTTTGCGGGGGTGCAGTGGGGTGGGGTATCAGTAGGGATTTGGCAAGCCCCCTACAATGAAATGAAACGAAATGGTGGAGAATATTAGACTTTAAAATATACAGTTCCCCATGCTCTAAGTAGCCTTGTTTGTGAATTTCCTGACAGGTAGTTACTCCCCCAGTTTTCTTTGAGCATAGGGCATACATTTTCATGGAGGCACTAATCAAAGCTGTGCTGTGGCAAACAGCACAGCCACTGTAGGCACAATCAAAGCCGTGTACCTGGCACTTCTCCATAAGGCTGCGGGAACGCTGATGACAACTCTTACCCTAGCATCTGCCATCGCATCCATCACAGGTTGACTTCCTTCACTCTCGCTCTCGCTCGTAGGCACATGAGTGGAGATTGCTCTGTGAGCTCTCACTCAACAGTGTGAACTAGTTTGTGAACACGCCTTTAGAGTAAGATATACTTGCACCTGCCAAAGAAAATCATTATGAAAAATTACAGCTCTCTGTCAGTTATCTCAGATTTATGCTGAGACTGCTTCCATTTTGCGCTGATTACAGAGGGTTAAAAAAAGGGAGGTGGTACACAAAACCAACGAGAGAAAGGGCTTTCGACAGTGTCACTGATATTGTATCCTTTTAATTAGCTGTTGTTGAAGAAATAAACTATAATTGTATGCATGGCTGCAAATTATAATGTCTTTTGTAAAACAAGCTCAGAAACACAATGTGGGAGTGACCTCTGGTATACTCTCCTCAAAGCTTGGCTTCCTGTGAAATTATTGCGTGCAGCGAAAGCTTGAATATGTTAGAAAGTTGAGGCGGTGAGAAAGGACTTCGGTGCGTCCAAAGTAGACGCAGGAATTCCCTCCCTCTGCTCTTCTCCACTTCTCTTTCCCGCGTCTGCGTCCCCCTCTAATCCCTGACCGTTGAAGACCTCCAGACGCCCTCCTCTCATAATGACACGGCTATCAAACCCAATTGCTGTGGCTCAAACCCAAGGCAGTGCATTAAACCCCTCAGAGTCTGATTGCTTCTCCAGAGTCAAGTGGTTGCATCCTCCCTGTCGTTCCTCTGGCCGCCGCCGCCGCTCCGCCTGTTTGGAGCTGCTGAGACGAGAGCCCTCACACAGGCCTGGCAGACCCACTTATTCATTTGTACTGACCTCAAATACGTAAAGAGCCTACACAAAAAGACACACGGAGGCTCTCATCAAATGGATAGCTGCCGGGATTGTTTTTGATATAAATATAACATTTTGGAGATCTTCTGAAATGTCAAAATTGCCTGTAGATGTTCACCCTATGTGGCTGCATTGTCACATATTTTTCATCTAACAACATGAGCCATGATATACATTTCATAAGAAAGTTGACATTCTTTAACAAAATTAAACACATTGGTATTGTTCTGCTTTCTCGCTCCAGCACAGTGGTGTGGCACTCTCGCTTCATGTGTGGAGTTTGGATGTTGACACTGTGTGTGTTTTTTCTCCGGGTACGCCACAGGACACAGGCCAAAAAACAGCTGATTGATGTTTCTAAAATGCTAATGTGAATGTGAGCGCGTCCAGTGTGTACCCCTCCTTCACTCATAGTCAACTGGGCTTGGCCCCAACGTCCTGCAACCCTCGGCTGGATGGATGGATAGTGGATGGACGCTGCATAAAACAGATCAACGGAACATCCACAAATGCACATTATTGTGGCGAGTGGACATGCATGAATTCACGTTAAACGCTGTTTAGTTAAGGTATGTATACGGTTTAACAGGTCTATCTTGAAATTGAGAACTTGTACCAGCTAAATAAATGTCAAATAAAAAGTAAATAGGTTATTATACAAAAACTACCATATGCAAAAAATAAATCTTCTCAAAAATGCAGCAAGAGTTAAATAATTGATGCATTTTACTCTCTTATATCAATGATAATCTACAAGTGAAATCCTTATTGATTGCTGCAAATATCATCTAATTACCTTAATATGTTTTTTTTTTAATAAAATGATCAAGTCACTGAAACACTTTGAAACATCATGATTGTTTTTTTTTTTTTTAAAGCAACAGCTGTAAGGCTTATTGATAGAAGATATGTCATAACATGCAAGAATACTAACATCAGTATGAAACTAAAAGACACAAATACACACTGTCAAACAAAAAATGAATCACACATAAAAAGATTGCGACAGAAAACATTGAGACCTAATGACACAAAGAATATTGCCTCGGTTTGTTGCAGGAAGAATAAAACCATATAAATTATTTCTTCCAGATCCTTGGTCTCTAGTCCTTCACAAATCACACAGTAATAACAGAAATCTGATAATAAAATCCACAAACGTGTTTATTTATTATTTTTTGCATATGAGTCACAGAAAGGTGCTGGACTGTTTTTCAAAACATGTTTTTAATGTTATGCATAATTTATTGCCCAGTGTTGTGCACCTGCAACACAATAATGATTGTGTTAGGGCGCCGTCAGCAAACATCGCTGTAGGGATGTTCGCACAGTGCAAATGGCAAAATGCCGGCCATGTTGGCTGAAAACCCACTTGCACTGAAGGAAAAAAAATAATGGGAATGAACGAACAAATATCTGTAAGTATTTGTTTGTCAGTGTGTGTGTGTTCTAGTTAAGGCTTGTGTACATGTGCATGAGCGTTGTGTGTGTGTGTGTGTGTGTGTGTGTGTGTGTGTGTGTGTGTGTGTGTGTGTGTGTGTGTGTGTGTGTGTTTCTGTGCCAGTGCGTAAGATGGAGTGCAGTGTCGGAGTTTGGGCAGAAGGTGAATAACTACAGTGCTTACAGTGTAATCATGGTTCCTGTCAGCCCTGCTGCAGGAGAGGAGGGGGCGACCAGCAGACTGCGCTCCTCGGTGATGAAGTACAGGCACCGAGGAGCGCTCTACACCTGGATATTTATTAACACAGGCCTGACAGTAATGAGGCCTGAACAGGTGGGCTGGGACACACATATCAGAGTGAGGAGCATCCGCCAGGAGGCAGTGGGGGAGATCGTGAAGACGAGTGGGAGAAGTTCACCCTGCAGAAACACGGCACTGTAGAGAGCTGAGGCTGCACACCCACTCCTACCGACACATCCATCTGACTAAAAGCAACAACAACAAACAACAACTAAGTGTTCATTCCTTCTGTGCTTGGTGAAATCTGCATGTTTTGCATGATTTTATTAGGTTTATTAACTATTCAGGTCAGTTTTTCAAAAATGATAAAATAGGTAACAGTAGTGTTTTAACTTTTGTCCCCTTTGTGGCAGTTTGGTGCGTTGCAAGTGCTATGAATGAAACAGAGCAGGGACACATTGGGAGGTGTAATTTACAAGATGGCACACGTAATAAATCAACCTTTGAATGTCTGGGAAAGTCTAATGCTTGTTTGATTTAGTTTGACAGAGAATCACTGCTGCTCCATTTTTGTTAAATAAAATAAGACTTAAAATTTTTTTTTTCATATTTTAAGCGCAACGATATACTTTCAACTGCTTTGCAATCCAAGTGAACACAAATATAGATGCATATGAAGAGTGGGTAGTAGACAGCTTCCGGGGGTTCAGGGAATGCCTTTCCCTTATATGATTTTTTTCCCCCTTTATATTTTGAAGAAGAAATCATTATTGAAATGTATCGATGGAACATAAAACTATTGTTTAATTCATGAAAACATGTATCTTTAAAAAAACCAAAACTAATTTGATTGTGAAATAAATAAAATGAACTTATAAATCATAGAATAAGTGTAACAGTTAAGCATTTAACTCTCAGGAGAATAGCACATGGGAATCTATTTTTCTTTGTACCAAATCTTAATATAGGTATGAGGGGCTGTACAACTGCCAAAAAGTACTGACCTGTATGCATGTTGTTTGTTGTGAATGTTGTTGTTTTTGTCATTGTTGTCTTGCCATTTTGCTTTTCTTTTTTCTATTTCATTTTATTTTATTATCAGTGTTTCGGGTTTCGGATTACAGGACCCCCTCGCAAACGAGATGTTACATCTCGAGGGGTTATTCTGTGAGTAAATAAATTAAACTCTCAGGAGAAGATGTTGAATGCTTTCTATTTCCTATGGATCTAAGCACTCATTAATAGTAATGTTAAGAATTCCAGCATATATCTAAGAAGTGCATGTTTAGGTGAGACAAAGCACAAGCTCTGTGAGGGGCGGCTCATCCTCCGTCTGTGAAAGGTGAATCAAAAACAACTCCCTGTGTGTCTGGTGTGTGGACTTCAACAGCAGAGATGCTAAGACTGGGAGAGCTCGAGGGATCACCAATAGCGAGGGACATTTTCCAGACCTCATTAGGGTTAAGGACAGACCCATAGTTAGGTTAAGGGTAAGCGAGTAAGGTAAGCATGGAGAGAGCATGTAGTGATTACCGCTGGATGATCCAGTGTGTTTGTGTGTCTGTGTTCACCTTGTGCTGCCTCTCTGTACTCCAGTTGTCTTATTAAGACCCTGAGTGAGGCTAATCAGTGCTGTCATCTGATGCTGAACAGATGCGCTGAACAAAGAAAAGGAGGAGACCACTGCAGGCCCAAGGTGCATCTGCGGGGGAGGAGAGGGCTCTGCTGCCGAAGCTGATGCTTGCTGATGGCACTCCCTGTCAAGTACGCCTCTCAGAGTCTAATGGGTGGAGAAAAGGTAGAGGGTGACTACGTCCAACATTTCATGTCAAATCCACCTTAATAATTCGTCATTGCCAGCTGTGACTGACACAAACTGTTGGTAAGACGGCTTCTCATGGCACACCCAAAATGGCACATGGGGAAATTCACTTAACTAACACAGTCGACTCTGGGCCCAGACTGCAACACGGTGGGTAATTTGAATTTCTGGTGTGTGAATAAAGAGTGAAAGTTGCGGCTTACAGAGAGGACATTTGAGAATGATTATGGTAAAGGGATGGATGATGGTGCCATGTGAACACTCCCTTATTCTCTGTTGTTATATCTCACTTCACTATCAGTTCTGTCTCTTGCATTCCCTCCTCCATCCCCCGTCTCCGCTTTCAGTGCCAGCCAATGGCCAGAAAAACAAGGAGCTCAACTTTAACTGGAGACAGACTTTAAAACCAGAGCAGCAGCTATTAACTCATCTCTGCAGCCTTCCTGCTGAGTCTGCTGGGAGCTTACACTCATTCCCTATGCAGACACTCCTAACAGATGACCTTGGTCTTATCAGAACTGGTCTAGATCCCAAACTGGGAAGATGTAATAATACTATTAAATATATTCGTTGGAAAAAGAGACAAATATCCTTTGTTATTGTGTTCAGATTTAGCCTCTGTGAACCTTGTGGCAGAGTGCCTGTAACTTGAAGCCAGCAATCTCTGCCATCTAATCAGCCACAACAACGTTTAGATAAGTCTAATTTCAAAATGTACGATAGATGCTCTAGCTTTTGGTTAATCTCTACAGATGTTTATCTGCCACCAATGGACCTAAGCTTCTTCTGGAAGTACGGATTCTGGAAGAAAATTCACTACGAGCATGATTGGAACGACAGGCAGTCCACACAGATTTAAATGAATACCATACATGTCCTGCTTGACACATCACTAACAAAAAAGCTTTCTTTTGTGCTTCGGGTTCCATTTTTAGCCTTCTCGTCAAACCTGTCACATAAGCATACAATAGGGCTTTATTAGCCTATCCCCCACACTGCTGTGCAAAGAGGGTCAGATCTCCAATCTGAAGAGAACAAGCAGTTCCCTTTAAAGATCTTGTGTCTGGGGCTAATCTGGTAAACTCCCATAAATGCTCCTCAGCACCCCAGATGGAAGGAATTAGCACCAACAGACACTGCAGAGAGGCTTTAAGCCTGTGATATACCTCTGAGATTAATTAGCTTCCAACTTTAGATATTATTATAGTAACTTAGGTTGCTACAGAAACTACCATGTCTTCATCTCATTTAGACAGTTTTGTGCTGTAGACAAGGCGAGGAGCCGAGGTGCTTAGCAAGGCAGCGTCTTCTATAATGCATGTTGGCCTCGTCCGTACCCTGACAGCACTTAAGAAACCTACAGCCATTTGAGTGACAAAGATCTCATCTATTTTTTAGTTTTGACTCTAACTGTATGAAGGAAGATCTTATGTGCATGGTTATGTGTGCATGTCTCTGTGTGCAGGGACATTTAGAGATATTGTGGGACAACAGCCTCAAATCTACTCAGAAATGATCTCATCTTGGTTTAAGTTGCAGTATCTGCGTGTGTGAGTCACACCTTTAATGAGTCTCCCTCATGCATTCCTCCATGGCTTCACTCGCTGGCGCTGCAGATTCACGAGTCTGGTCTTTCAAATCTGTGTGTACGTGTTGGCTAAGGCCTCCAACTGAAGGAAGATGAGGGATATCCACAGAGACAGGAACTATACCTTTAAGGGGAGGAAAACAGGCAATCTCCTGCCAGTAAGAAATCTGTATCAAATTGTTTTGTGGAAATGACCCAGAGTGGACAGCTCAGACCTCTATCTGTGTCCGTGTCAGAAAGCTTAGATTCTGAGTCTTGCAATCATCCCCTCTGCTCCCTTTGAAATGAATTTTATTTGATGTGGTTTAAAAATATATTATTAAAACCACCACGGCACACTATCACCACCAAGATAACATGCTGACTCTGATATATAATCAATTCATGTGAACCAGATTCACTTAATTCTAAAAGTACTTTGCCTGATGCTTGTCTTCCCCCCTCCCCTCTTTGCATCGTGTAAAAGCTGCATCTCAGATAGGAACGTCTTGTATGCCCGTTTACATTAAGCATTTCTGACAGCGTCGTTCTAAATGACAACTTTCACTCTCACAGAGAGGCGGGGCCGGACACTCCATTAACGTAGCATTAGACCAAACTTTTAAGCCTCTTCAGACAAGTCATCTCTAGTGTTTGGCAGCTTCTGAGGTGGGCAGCTGCTTATTACACATTAAGTGCTTTTAGACACAAGAGCAGAGTATGTGGTGAGAGATGCATTAGGAGACAGACTGTCGAAGACATGTGCTCTCTCATGGATGCCACTTGTATTGATTTCTATAGCCTTTTAATTTGAGGCACTTTCACTTAAGGCCTTGACAAATGTGAGAAAAAGGCTGGCTGCATATTCAGCTGTTAATGCTACAATCATGTTCAATTAAAAATGTATGAGTTCACAGATGTAAAGATAGGGCTCTCAAATTGGATCGTGTTTGGTTGATATTAAATAATTGGAACAGGTTAAAAAACACACAGCAGAATGTTAGAATTGCATTTAATGATTAGCAAGCATCTTAAATGTAAGGGAAAAGTCATGCATCAGTTTGTGAGAGACCGTGAAGAAGACAGAGCGAGGACAATTAATCCCTCAGAGGCTTCGACTGACTAACCAAGTAGAAACAGCTCGTTGCTGTGTATGACCTTGGCGAACAGCCTTGAAAAGCACAGGTGACCACTCCGCTGCTTGATAACTTTCCCATGACTGCATGTGCTAAGTGAAATTGCTGGTTTAAGCTACGGAGATATTAGGCGGCGGGTTGATGACATGCAGAGAGAAAAAGAGGGAGGAGTGCAGACTAACTGCCTGTCGAGCAGGCCGAGGGCGCCCGGTGTCAAGCTCATTAACCTCGGCAAAAGAAATGTTGCAATGAAACAGAAGATACGCGCGCCGCCGGGTCACATCCTGAAGTGCTGCTCCTTGTAAAACCTGAACTCTCACCAACTGACACAGCAGCGCCGGTATTTCATATATTAAACGTCTTTTTCTCTGAAGTGGTGGGATAGGTTTTGAGAGAATGGGGAATTGT
This sequence comes from Lipophrys pholis, assembly GCF_963383615.2. Classification (NCBI taxonomy): domain Eukaryota; kingdom Metazoa; phylum Chordata; class Actinopteri; order Blenniiformes; family Blenniidae; genus Lipophrys; species Lipophrys pholis. The sequence goes on along the minus strand of NC_137636.1, from coordinate 13,388,583 downwards.
GTATGATACTGTAAGTAGATTTAAATATGCAGATGCAGAGGTGGCTCAAGTCGGGCTCCGGTGAGGCCTGAGCTCTCTGCTCGTCTTGTGATGGAAGTGGATGAATGTCATTATATGGGTACCAGGGCCTCTCAGCATATCTTCATTTATTACACTTTTCATACAGCGTCTACAATCCTGACCTGTTCAAACAAAGGCTTTGTCCCACACAGACACAATCAGAGTGATGAGTAAACACATACACTATGTCTATCTTGCCTATTAATCTGGGCACCCAGCTGTGAGCAGGGCTTTGCTCATGCCCTATCTCCTCTGGTCCACACTGCAGACCGTTGGTATTGCTGCCCATGTTTAGATTTCATCGAGAGCTTGGGATTGTTTCAATGCAGCACAGATCAGAGCACACCTCTGCATGGATTGTATGAATATTTCTGTGAATAACTTAGAATTTCCCATTGGGATGAAAGCATATCCTGTAGATTTAAAATTTGATGTAAAGATATTGTTACACTCCACTAATGAAACTGAGAAAACTCCGTAGAGCACGACCTTAAAGGTGAATCGCAAATGAAAAAAAAATAACAATAAAACTAAATATTTTACCATTGAGAAACAATGGCTGTTGTAGTTGAAAAGGATTTAAAACTGGACTGCTAATGCTAATACAGCACTATTGTGTGGACATTAATGAGGCCCTGTTTACACGACGTCGATTTACAGATGAAATATTTCCTACGGCTGTGGTGCGCAGGCGGAGCAGAAACGTTTCAGAAAACCTTTGATTATGGCTCATTGTCGTACACTGAGATTGGTTCATGGGCATGTTCATGCTCCCACAGTTAACCTGACAATATCTTCTAACAGTGTCAGAATCTTTTTCCCGTCACTTCATCAAACCATGTGACCACTGGTGAGCCAAAGCTACAACCAACAGAAATTCAACAGGACATGTTGCAGTAATCAAAGGGACAAAGGAGGTAAAACATTGGTTCACATCCAAATTCTCGATCTCCTGCCAATACTGAGGTTTTTCCCCGTCCATGGTACTCCAACAAATGCTCCATTCTCTGTTAGCTTCATTTATTCATTTCCTGAAGGCACCATAGCAAACGTAGATGAGGTACAGGATAATGTTGTTATTCTTGCATGCTGAAGTACTTGTAGCAGCTTTCATCTGCGGTTTAGTGGAGAGTGATGTTGCGCAGTCAAACTCACTGTCATACTCATATTGCAGGAGTGTAGCAGGTTGTAATCATACAGGGTGAATAAAATCGAGTCTTTACATGATTGAAATGGCAAATCCCAAACAAATGACGGAGCCCACCTCACAGTCTCAGGCCACCATTTTTATTTATATTGATATGATATTAGAGCATCATGACCATCCTTGTTTATAAATGGCACTATCATAGAGGATTTGCCTCCAAAAAATACAATGTCTACTACATATTACACCCAACTTTTCATTGTACAAAACTCCAGCAGCCGATAGCTCGTCCTCAAACGCTAAAGTAAGCTGTGCTTTAAATGCTGTTTTGTTTTTTAGAATGTTTTGAACATGAACCTATTCCTAACAGATGGTAGCATTAATCTGATGAGTGGAAAGAACCACATTCACTGGTGTTGATTTCCATTATACCAATGGCTCTTTCTGTGGTATTCAGCTGTTTTCGAAAGTCGATTTCAATAATATAGTAATGTGTTGCCTGTCATCCATTAAAGTATATGACAGTAGGAAAAAATAACAGGATCGTCAAGGCACTTTGCATTATGGGATACAGTTGGTGAGGTGGATTGGCTTGTTGCTTTCTTTAATGGATTGGTGCAACAACATCAAGGTCTTTGGCATGCTGCGCATTTTGCTTTTGAATGTGACACTGCACGCAAAATCTTATCTGGATTGGTACCTACAGCTAGCCATGATGGCGTTTTTGCAGTGTCTCCTGAAATGTCTTGGATGAGCGATATACTTGTCAATTAGAAGACCAAAAGATGCATGAATAGTTAATTTGCCAGGACATTTGGCACATGAACTGGATTTATCATCATCATTAGTATTATTATTATCATTGTTATTGTTATTATTGTTATTATTAAGTAAGCTGGGTTCTTGAGTTGCTGTCATGACTTTGGTTCAATGCAATATGTCAGTAAAAATGAATAAATATCCAGATTTGCGCATGCACGTTCCAGCTCGCTAATGACTGCATCAGTCATATTTTAATCATGTTTAGCATGTAAGGTCCATACTCTATGTGCCCTGCAGCTCGTAAACATGTCGGAGGGCGCACTTCCGTGATGCACCTGAACGCACCACTCAAAGCTGTCAGCTACGAGGCGGCGTTTTAACTAGCAACCAGTATTTTAAGACTTTAATTGACACACTTTATGTTTTAATTTAAGATACAAATTCTTGGAAAATACAGAAATATCCCCACATATATTTTGAAGACACTAAAACAAAACGGAATAACACACACACACACACACACACACACACACACACACACACACACACACACACACACACACACACACACACACACACACACACACACACACACACACACACACACACACACACACACACACACACAAAAAATCTTTTTTTCCCTATGATTCACTTTTCCCTCAGAGAAACAGTAAAACTGTCTCACAAAATTTCTGAGTGAGACGTCTGTCCACTTTTTAAGTGATCAGAGCTGTCACATGCTGGTAATCTTCTATGGACGGGTACTTTATGGACCATTATTTCAACAAACTACAATTTCTGCCGGACCAAACCACTTTAGAGGGGGCTCACTTAACAATGGCTGATAATGGCTGGACTGGACAGGTGAGTAGGGAGAAATCATAAGCTGTCACCATTTTGGTTTTTGTATCTTTCAAAGCTCATAGAAGAACACGTTAATATGGTCTTTTTTGTAAAAATCCACCTTAAAAAAATATGTGATTCTGGAAGAAGTGTGGACATTTTATTGTTTAGCAAAGTGAATTTAGACAAAAATGTTGACGAACTTAGGGAACTTTGAACATATTTGACTTGAGATTTAGTAAAAAAATAAAATAAAAATAGCAGATTTGTTTCAAAGCACGAATGAAAAACAAGTGTTGGAAGAGAGGTGAGGTCTGTAGGTGAATATTCCATGACATTTCATCTGTGGTACTGTTCGGGTGGGTGTGGGGTTGGGGGGTTGACACTGGCCATGCGAGCAGAGGGCTGGTTGAAGCATGAAATTCATTGTCAAATACTTTCTTCCAATTTGTAAGATAAAAAAAAAAAAAGTGCCTGATATGAGAAACATGACAGGAAATAAACATTTACCGAAATAAATAATATGAGATTGCTACCTTAATTTAAACAGGAGGTCTTGAAAATCAACAGACTCTGCATATCTTTTTTCTTCGTGACCACTATGCCATATTACAATCCATCGTGTCATTTTGGATGGCTCAATTCATGGAGCGTATGGACAGATTAATAGAATATAACAGAAATCCTATTACTCTTTTGAATCGCTGGGCGAAATGCATAAATTGTAAAGAGCGTGGGGGTGGGGGTGGGGGTGGTTGGTGGGCGGGGGGCGCACGAAACCTGTTAATGAAGGGCTCTGATTAGCATTTGTTAAAACTCAGTGAAGTTCTTGCATGCTAAAGGTCAGGCTGCTGTTCTGACACGAGGAGATGAAAACGTTCTACTTTTTGGGGGAATGTCATGATTTGAATTAAGATTGTCAGATTGGCTGTAAGCTCGTATCACAGTGCAGGCGTCATGTATGACCTTTTCAAGGAATTGTCATTTTCCGCCCCTGTGATGCCACCATGGCTCAGTGGGGGAGAGGCCCCTCTTCTCTCGCCATGTAATTTGTCCTGGGTGTTACCATTCACACAGCACTACTCTCAGCCACTCAGCCAAATGCCTATGTATCTACAGACCAGCAGGCTGCGACTGCAGAATAACAAGAATGTGGCTGCTCAGGTTCTACTCTACGCTCTGGGTGAACCGGGAGAGGCTTGGGCTGTGTGCTGCTGCTGGCCTGAGCATCACACACAGCTCTGCAAAGCTCCAGCACTGCAGCAACCACTGGTCTAAAGCAAATATGATCGCTGCAAACGATATTAACTACACTTGCAACAACAGCTTCACCGGTGAGTGATCATGCACTGATGCCAGCTGTGGAAAGTTGTTTTGTACTTTGCAGCAAACTCTTCTTTTCTGACCCCCTCACAAAGATGTGTGTTCCTAACACACAATACAAGAGAACATTTTCTATTGTCTCATTGATCGCCTCTCATGTTGTTTCATTACTGTTTGTAAGACCATTCACTAGAAGTCAATATTTCCTCATATAGAGATTAAAAGAGAGTGTACCTACATACGAGCTACTATATGAATACTTTCTTTTACTTCTATATGGCTATCACATGTATGATGGTTCATACCTGATGTTTCAGCAAGGCAATATTCATTTGTTTTCATCCGACCTCGGGTACTTACTTGATGGGACTAATTCTCAGTAATCCTCTCAGTAACATATCATTTGTTGAGTGTTACAGTGTATTATATTGTGGTACACAATTCAAACCACTACACTAACCATTCATCACATTATTCCTGTATGATAACTGCACTCATAGTTTGTGTTTGATCTTTTACCCACAATGCTGTACTCGTCAGGTGGAAACGTATTGTCCCGGCGCGGTGTTTCTACCCTGAAGAAGAGCCTCTGAGCAGCGGTCAGTGTTTGTCTCTCTCGCCCAAGGTTTTGACTCGAGACCGGGCCTCTCTGTGTGTTTGCATGTTCTCCCTGTGCATGGCTGTCCACAGCCCAAAAACGTACATGTGAGGTTAATTGGTGACCTTAAAATGCCCGCAGGTTTCAATGTGAGCGACTGTTTGGGCCCGTTCAGAACAGACTTGAAGATGCGTTTCAGGTGATCAGATCGTGCGGCGAGCCCTGACGTAGACAGTTTAAGCTTGTCTGCATCATGCATTTTGGGCTAACCACTTGAGATCGGATTGTGTTTCTACTTCCGCTAAATGGCCCGCGGCCCAGTTCTGATTCATCCAGCTTGCGCTGGACAACATTCTATGAAAAAAAAAAAAATGGTATGAAATATTATCAGACGAACTGGATGCCTATATATGTTACACCTCTGAAAATACAAAGGATAAGTAAGATGTTTTCTCATTCATGAACGTAGCTTTGCAATAACAATTAGTTCAGTGACAACAGTGGTGCTATCACAGGCAAATGTTTTTAGCTGCTGTGAACTTTGATGCGATGTTGTTAAATGTCATGATAATACACTCATAACATTCATAACAGGGCATTCTAACACTAGCAAACTAATCATTTTCACTGAAAAATGGATTATATAATCACAGAGTGATAAGTGATGTGTTCAACCCTTTGGTCGTACCTCTCTGGCCCTACGAGGGGTCATTGAGAAATGATGAATCAAATGAGAAATGGAGTGAAGGATACATGCAATGCTGGTTTGAAACAGCCAAAGCTGTGTGGTGAGTGAGTTCCCACTTCTTCTTCCTCTTCTTCTTTTGGGTTTGAAGGCAGTTTGCATCCATAAAGCTACATGACCGCCATCTGCTGGTTCTATCTACATTGTTTCCCACTGCTCTCATTGTCCCTGATGACGGTTTCCCTCTATCTCTTATCAGCAGCGTTTTCGTCCCTGATGACCGCTTCCCTCCTTCATCACTTGGGTTCAACGGCAGTTGGCATCCGTGAAGTTACACTACCGCTATGTGCTGGCACTAGCGAGTCCATACCATTCCCACTGCTCCAAAAAAAACAACCCAGAAAGACGGAAAGAAAGAAAAAGAAAGTTATAGTTGTTCTCAAAGAACTGCAAAGAAAATTGAGTTAGCACTCGTGCCTTCAGCTTTACCGATCTTCACATTGGTGCAAGATGTGAATCCTTCAAAATAGATCATCCCTTTCTTTCAAAACACAAAGAAATAAGCCAGGTCACGACAATACATTGTGAAGTACTGCTTTTTAACAAAAGCTATATTATCAAAGAGAAGAATCAAGTAGAAGTTGGTCTTTGATGTGCCCCCTAAGGTAAGGAAATTGCCCTGCCTTGCTCAAGGTAGTGTATGAAGACCAGATCGATTGATTCTAAATGAAACAGTTGCCGTAAAAGCACTTTTCAGCTAGCAGATCCACACAAATACAGCATACATTTCACAAGAACAAACATAAAATTATTAGGCCCTTCACTCACACATAAACACAACAAAATACTAATGACACAACAGGATGAAATCATCCAGACATTTAAATGAATGAACCTTTTTAACCACATCAAGCCCAGTTTGAACAGAGATACACAGATATTTGGAAAAGTGAACCAGGACAGCCCTTCGTTCGCAAAGACTCCAACAGTTCACTGGTTATTAACTGATTTTTGCTTGAGTTGACTATTTTCAAATAAATTACTTTTTTTTTTTTTTTCCCTACTATACCAGCTTAAAAGGTTCTGGCATTATTGTCTTGATTCAATTAGCTTGATAAAACCGTGAAATTAAAAGGTCACAAACAATTATCCTTCATACATTCAGAAAACCCATCACACTGAACTTTAATTACATCTTAGGAGCAAGGCATTACACAGTGAGTGGTGGAGGGGTGAGCATGTGAACGTATTCACAGTGACATTTTAGGCATTTTCTATTTTTGTCATGTTGAGACTGTCAACAACTCAAATCTGAAGGCAGGATTATAAACTAACAACTGATAACTGATGATCACAAGCGGGGATGAGGGAAAAGTTTCAGGACAATGCAACATGGCAACATGTTTTAGGGGCCTTTGAGCGACGTTTTGCTTGTCATGAATTGGAGGTTTGCACGTTTAACCATTGTGACACGACTTCTACAGTCTGTCTTCTGAGATTTGCACCTACAATGAAGATCATGCAGCATAGCAGCACTATAGCTGATGTGGCACTGCTGCCCTTTCACAGCTAATTGGTCGCTCTGCGCTCATCATCTGGTTATCAGCAATGATTGGCTGATGGTAAGCTGCGACTGGTCATTCGAGTGTCACTAGCCTGTGTTCCTGTAATTAAAATCTGTCAGCCAGAACCACATCCCTCGTCGCCACTAAACCCTTTCGTCAGATGGCAGGGCTCTGATAAACTGTCCTGCAGCTATTTCTCTGATGAGAGAGTAGCATCACTCATGGTGCCAAAGTTTAGGGAACTGAGGAAATGCTTGAAAAAGTTGCTCTAATGGTATAAAAATAGCCAGATCAAATCTTCAGATATTTGCAGCCCAAGTAGCACAAATCAAAGACACGTTTATTAAACAGAAACGTTGCAGTGATTCGTTGACTTGTTTGTATTGATTCGTGCTGAAGAGAAAGGATGCATAACCGGGTGTTCGGTGGGGTCCACTGGACGGTGCGTGGACTTTTTTACTAAATCATTTTAATCACAGTGTTAAAACCACTCCACCACCAGAGTGGACTAAACGTAACAAATAAATGTGTTTTGGATTCCAGGTAAAGCAGAACTGCTAAATCTCACATAGACTGGATATCACACCATTACCTCAAGATCACACACTGCTATACAAATTGTGGTTGAAGTGAGACTTTCTTGAGTTCACATCAGAAAATCTCCAACCTGATTTACTAAGATCTTGACTAAAGCATGCAAATTTGCTTGCTTTTGATCTATGGCCTGTTTACGTGAGAAGGACCTGCTGGAAACTGCCAGTGTGGAGTTGGATGCATTGGTGAAGGAAGTTTTTAAAAAATGTTTTGTGAAATACAACACAGAGAATATTTGATAAAAAAAAAAAAGAGTCCACAAACAGAATTTGTGCGGAGCCAATTGAGGAAGTGACTCTACTCACAATAATGTTAACAGCTGTTTGGATGAATAGGTGAGAAAAATAAGTAATTTTTCTGTTCCAACTCTTAAGAAATGGTAAAACTGCTTACTTGCAATATCTAATGTTTTCTGTTCTGTTATGAACAAGTCTTTCTGAGACGTGAAAATCATTGTATCCTTTAACAATTTACACATTGTCCCAACGTTTTTACAGTTATTTTGACATGACCTATTTATATATCTGACCTATCATTGTTTTGAAAATATTTTCTAAGTACAAATAGCTGTGGCCACAAGTTTGACTTTGAAAGAGGAAGTCAGGTGTGTGTGTTCTTCTATGAAGACCTGCAACTGTCATGACAGCTACACTTATGACTTAATTATAATTTCATTTAATCAATCGAATGTTAAAACATGTTTTCAAAATTGAAAAATAAAAATAAGCTTTGCACACCATTTATTCATATTTTGTGAATTATTTCTTGTAGAAAGTACAGGAAATTTGCCATGGAGGTAAAACTGTTGCGGTTGTTCTTATTGTGAATGTAAAACATTACCTCCTGCTGTAAATTGTTGTCTCACCACAAAAGTGGAAGCAATAATGTGACATGAGTGACAAGAGGCTGAAAAAAGACACTTGATATTTTTTTTTAACGATGTTGAACATTTGTTGGAGGCTTTAACTACTGGAGGGCACTTCACTGCAGAGTTTCCAGCACGCTGGCCTTCAGAAATGTGGACGACAGAAATCTTTGGAAATTAATTAGAGACAAATCCCTTCTCGCTGCTGAAGTGTGGCATTTAAGGCATTGTCCTTGGTGCTCGTATAACACCACCTTTCAGTGTCAACCCTTCTCCTTCCACCAGCTGGATAATGCAGCCTAATCCACATTAGCAATCACTCCAGTCCCTGTTGTGTAGTGACAGTCCTTCCTAATTGCTTGGCATTATTAGGTACTTTACTTGTAAATTTGAAGAGGAGAAACATCATTCTACTGCATCCAAGCAGCAAATGATCCAATTTGCTTAATTTCCAACAAACACCACCAAGTGTCTGTTCCCCCCCTCTCTGCTAACCCCTATAGTTTGCTGAGGGGAATGGTGGACAAGCAGACACATCTGACTTGACAGTTTACTCATTTATTATATTCATCATATGAAATGGTTATAGATCTAGGAATAATTAAACGTATACCGACCTATGAATCAAGAGGAATATTCCCAGACGGAGAGCAATAAACAGCAAGAATTTCATCAGATTTTGGATCTTTTCAGTGGCTCAAGAGTCTGACTGAAACCAGTCTTTATTCAAATGATCTGGCGCCATTGTTTAGAAGGAGGCAGAGTACCTTTGATCTAATACAACATCTCTCCTTCAGCACCGCAAAGCTGTTTACTTAATTAGATTAGGCAGATGTGATCGCTGGTACATCAGCGTCAAGGCACGAATGAGCCTCTCCGATTCAAACACTGACGATTTAGTGGAATAGCGGCTTTCACTCTAAAATATGTATATATCTGAATCACCTCGTGGGAAACTCTGGCACTGGCCTGAAGGGCATGGAAAGGGAAAATAGCCATATAATCTCTAATCCACTCAATCTTTATCTCTCTTCTTTTGCTTTTTTCTTGACACACTCACTGCGTTGTCTTCTTCTTCTTCTCACCCTCAATGATGCTCTTTTAAAGTTTTACAGTCACTGTTTCGCCTTCTGTTTCACTTTCCCTCTTAAAGAGATTTACTTATGAGTTGTTGACTGCGGGTCTCTCTCTATTTTTCTGTCTGCATTAAAGGGGAATACGCAGGCCAATCCGGCTCATCGCTCCTTCTGCCTGTCAATCAGCCAGGCGGCTGGTGTCCCTGGACTGCGTGTGGAGGAAGGGGAGGAAGAGGAGAAAAGAGGAGGGGATTCGGCGCGGCCCAAGGCGCACCACTCCAGACCATCGGGGAACAAGGCAGACATGACAACCTGATGACACTTGCTTTTGTGGAGCGTATCATTTTACCAATCATCTGCATTTCATTTATGTGAGACTGGGTACTTCAACGCAAAGTGTCAGGCCTGTTGGCCTAGTTCGGTTGAGAGTGAAGTTGGCTGGGTAAAAAGTGAGCTGATGAAACCCTCCTGTCCGTGGCCCGCTGACAAGCCAGGCACTCCAAATGAAAGTGGAAAGGCAGCCTTATTACAGTACGATTCACACAGCAAATGGAGAAGCAAATGTGACTTGATATCCCAGGATGCCCTTTGTTGTTGTTATTACTGCTGTTGCTATTGTCAATAATGGTGATGATAATGCCGGGTGTTTTGTTTCAGTGCTCCCTTTTGTTGTATTTTTGTTGTTCTACCCTAACAGGCTTTGTTGGCAGAAGAGCAGCTGCGGCTGGGAAGAGACACATTTTTCACATTGAGGGTTGCACTTTGTTATTGTGCTCCTCTCTTTTGAATTTAAAACATAACATGAAAATCCGAGATCCCAAGCTCATCTGTCTTCAACAGTGTGGTAAACGAGCGAGCTGTGGATGAGTGTGACTCTGGAGTTAAAGCACAAAGTTTGGTTTGTCTGTAGATTTCACACTTGCTGCAAGGACGAGCACACTTATCGAAAGATCTTTTATATTTAAAGTCCATCTGATAACAGCAGAGAAAAGTAACCACGGTCTTCACTTAAGTAGAAGTACAGATACAAGAGTAAAACAAACAGTAAAAGTAGAAAGAGTAGAAGTATTGATTTCAATTGTAAGAAAGTCAATTCGGAGATGTACTTAGAGAAGGTCACTTTATCTTTCCATATCAAATGATGGTGTGTGTGTGTGTGTGTGTGTGTGTGTGTGGGTCACCATTTTGGCGCATGTCATTTAGATGTTTGGTTTCACACAGATGTTTGTCCTTCCTGATGCAACCCAGAGCAATTGAAGTTAAGGACCTTGCTCAAGGACACACAGTATAGGGTGACAATAGATACTAATGTCCAAAAAAAAGAGAACACATGGACTGCTTTTGAGATACTTGAACTATACATATATATATATATATATATATATATATATATATAAAATACAAGCTTTTCAGAGGTTGTTGAAAAGGCTTTATGATGAATATAATGCCACTTCTGTATAGAAAATCTAAGTACAGCGGTATTTTCAAGTCTTACTTAGAAAATAAACTGATTACAAAAAAATAAGGAATAATGTCACAAATCCAATTGAACAGCCTCACAAAGACACTAGTTTCACTGATAGTTTGACGGTAGCTCAGACGCAGTACTTCTCCATCATCTGCTCAATCTGTGAGTAAGCATAGCAGAGCAGTCCAAAGTCAACAAGATACTGAAGTTCAAAACCCTTTTTAAGTGTTCGATTAAAAACAATGAAAACGGGATGATTTCATGAACTTTTAAAACTGACAGGGAGTTTTCAAAAAACAAAACAAAACAAACATGTCTGGGTAAATGAGGACGTTTGGTCACAACGCACGCTGAGGTAACCTATCGGCAGTGGGATTCAAACCCGCAAAATCCCAGTCACAGCCTTGCGTCTCTAAGCTCCTCCATAACAATATGACCAGGGTTCGCCTCTCTTTCCTACTCACCAGCCAGTGTGGATAGCGGGTTTCCAAAAGTCACGAGTCAATGAACATTTCAGAAAATATATTATTTCAATGGATGAAAACATGAGCAGAAAATGTACCTGTGGTATTATTGGAGATGCTCGTGCTCAAAGCAGAGAGGCTGCAAGAAAATGCAGCTTTAGCTTGCACACAACAATTGTGGGCGGATATTAGAATAATAATGACTCACAGGTGTACCTCAAACTTGAATGTTTCTCAGTGACATTTTTATAACAGAGATTTACAAACTGTTTCTTCAAAAGCCAAAAAACCCGCAAAACAAGAAAGTAATAGATGCAATGATGTTATAGTTTCGGTACGTTTGTCCCGAGGAACCAATTTCAGGTCTAAAAAGTGATCAAATAAATAAATAAAAGAAATGGGAATCTGAACGTTTTTAAAGACAAACAAAAGTTTGCAGTTGAATGTTGCCGTCTGTGGTTCACATAACTCAGTACATGAATATATTTCAGTAAGAAAGTATCTGTACTGCCCTCTGGAAGTAGATGCAGACTGTAGGATCTCTATACTTTGCTTTATTAACACGCAACTTCTTTTAAGAGATTTTGAGGAACATGACCCGTCCGCCTGCTTCGATCGATTGCAACAACAAGTGAATGGCATCCTTTTGCCAATGCTGATTGAAAACGGCCTTAAATGTGTCCTTGAGATAACAAACAGTGCTCTTATGTTTTCGATTCAAAATCATGTCTGCACAAGCAATGATTCAATATTGCACCTCAGCTATACACGAAGCTGATGTAACTGTCTTAAAAAAAGAAAATACATGTTAGAAGAGAAGCTTTAAGTGCCACCAGAAATGCACCTTATACTGTTGTGTCGATGCACTTAAGAAGAGCACAGATTAGCAATTAGGCCCTCTTCCACTCTTTGTTGGCACTACTGTCAGTTCTCCATAGAGACGAGAACACTCTGAGACAAACATTTAAAAGCTTTTCGTGTAAAAACAGTGGGAGAGCTCTGTCTGAAAAAAAAAAAGAGAAGAAAAAAAGTCTAAATACAGAAATGAATAAATAAATACAATAAAATGTGGGCACTGTTCTCATTTTGCAGCTTGGATGCAGCCTTGTCAAACGGCACTTAAAAGCAAGGGAGCCGGTCTTGGGGGAGGTTGAGATGTTTATTCTAATGGATGCCATAATGAATGCTTACAGAGTCAGGCCTTGGCTTCGATAGGGGGCTCTGTGCCAGCATGGTTTTAAAGCAGAGCAGTCACTGCTGCAGCCCTGGGCGCTTGGCACGCCGAGTTCTCCACAATCTCCCGGCACACACAGAAATGGCAGCAAGGACCTGCAGATAACCACCCGTGAAATCTCTCATCACATGCCTTTGATTACTTGTCCACTATTTACTGTTTTTAAACCTTGAACTTCAAACAGACAAACAATTCTCACGAGGCTATGTTTATTGAAGACGCCCGACTACAAATTGTCACGATGTGGAGTCCCTCTCTCACTGAAGACACTATGGAGGCACAGAGAATTCGAATCGTATGTTGATTGTGTCTTCGGCTATCTAGTTGGGTTTTTTTTTTTCCCTTCTTTGTTTTTGCACTGTTTCCTGGATCATATCAAAAATATTTGACCAAATTTTGAAAGTAGACACTTTTTCCCCGGCAGAAATCCTAACTGTTTTATGAATGTGTGTCTATTTTTCCAGATTAAATAGAGCTTATGGTGTGCAATTTGTATAGTCTGTGCATGTCTGTTCATGTGTGTGTGTGCGTGTGTTCACGTGTGCATGTGCATGTGCGTGTGTGTGTGTGTGTGTGTGTGTGCCTGCTGGGGGTGAAGACTGAAGCGCTTTATTAAAATGATGAGAGCAAGTTCAATTTGAATCATGCAGTGCCTGTCAGTGGCTTCTCGAATTGCAGGGCTGATGAAATTGCTCTTGCGGTTATTTAAAAGCAGTTGTAATCCATCTGAAAATGCTGTGATATAATCCATTTAATTTCTTATTCCTTGCAGCAATAACATTGAGTAACAAAAATCTATCAAAGCAATGTAGCCTGGTGATTTAGTAATTATCTTTATTTTACATTACAGCAATTCAGCCTGGATTAATTGGAGTCTTATCAGAACAGAGCGGCAGGTCACTTACCTCAATACACCACAATGTGTTTTTTATCTTAATCATCAACCTCCACATACTCAATTATGACCCACTGTGCCAAGAAATGATTGTTTTCTGATGCATAAAATAGCAACGTATACAGGCAGGAGTGCCAAAGCCAAAAGCTAATGAAGAGTTTAAAAAAAACAAAAAACTTTATACACTAAAATGGTCATATAAGAAGAAAACAACATACAGCTCAGTGAAAATACTGCAGTGACCTTATCAAGTGAATTTATTGGTGAAAATATAAACAGTGCCCATTGGAGGTCCGGCATTGGTGTCATGTAGTGATTCCTACTCAGGAGAACTCACAAAATATCCAGTATTGATCAGCTGTTTAAGTTGAGTTAATGTATGAGAGATGCTCAATGTATTCCCTAATGGGTAAGCTGCCTGTAGGCAGTGTACTGGTAATAAGACCTCGGACAGCCACATAACTCAGCCTGTCTCCAAGACCACTCTCTTTTTCCTCCACCTGGGATATCTGACATCTGATATTGGAGAAATCACTGGCACTCTGGACAGAGGGAGACGAAAAATTTAGGGGAGGAGAAAACGCTTTGGAGGACATATAAGTCACTGTGATGGTCAGAGGAGACGTAATTACAGCTTTATTATCATGTACAAGTAAAATAAAGACGATTGTGTTTGGTAGAATATTTCTCTGCTCGAGCAGAGATATTATAGCATTAAAAAGTCTGTTTATTTCTCTTTTAAGTGGTGCCACATATGTTTATATCATGCATTTGTGGGATGAGCAGCTGAGCTGAGGATTTGTTTTGCACCCATTAACACATTTCTGCTGACTCTTGTTTGCTAGATTGGATGATTGAAAAAAAAAGAAAAAAAACAAAAAACGAAACAGGCTTTCCAATTGTTTAACATGGCAGATATTGAAAACTGAAGTAATCTTAGAAAAAGGGGCAGAAGCACAATGCTAGAACTTTAAAATCTAAATAAATGCAATCATTAAAAATCAACTTAAATCTAGTTTGACACAGTTCATGCTATAGCAAAGTGAAAAAGAATTTTCCTAACTTAAAATATGTGTGTTGTGTTGATGTTTAATGTTTGACTTTTTTTCTGCTATTCCGTTCATCATTTTATTGGTGTAATTGGAAAATAAACAATAAAAAAAAATACTAGGAAAGTCTAAAATTCAGTCCCTGCGTAATGTTTTCAAATTAGGTTTTGAATGGGGGAGGACCTGTGGTCAGATCCCGGTAACAGCGGGATGAGCGAGCATTCGGTGTTAAAGTGAGCCAAGTCTGCGGAGCTGCAATGATGCCATGAAGACACACTGAAATGATGAAAAATAAAAACCTTAATGTTCTTCATCACACTGCTCATGACAAAACTTTGATTTTCCTCAATCTAGCACTTCATTGCAAAATCCCATTGGAATTTGCTACAGGCAGGACTTGAATGATATCCCAACACTTGTGAACGGTTGTTCATAATGTGAAGCAATAACGAGTGAAGAAGGATCTGTTTCTTGCATGTGCGTTTTTGGTGTGGCGTTCCGGACGCCAGCTGAAGCCTGCTTGCTGCCTGGTGCTGGATGAAACACATAAAGGACTGTCCTCCCTGAGATTAATTGATTCCTTCACATTTGGATTCAGTTCAGAGATCCAGAGAAATTGGTTGTTTTGACAGTGACATGGCTCTCATTCATTCAGTCACTCCGTCATGGTCAAAACACACACGGTGCTCATGAGGTACATACATGGACACAAGCTTTAAACCTCTTACTTTTTTTTTGTTACCCCCACTTCTTTCAGTACATTGATATTAGTAGAGTTAATCATCACAAACATAATCATCATTAGTGGGAGACACAGTCTCCAGCCATCTGACACACATATTTTCAGGAGCTTCTGAAAACCACTTTTTAAACATCACTTGTGCTCTTTAAATCACTTACGCCATGCTAACAGCAATGCGGGCTTCTCTCAGAAAACATTTTTTCCCATTGCAAGAAATAAATACATCACAGGCTGCAGGTAGAAAAATCATTATTTTTGATTTGAATTTACCTTGCCCGCAGGTATGAGTCGTGGCAGAACATGCACAACAGGCCAAAATAGAAACATGTAAACCCTTGGCTGTGGTGGGACTTCATGATGGCATTTTCATGTATTTTGATCAGACCCTCTACAGTCCCAGAAAGCCTCTCACATGTTCCGCGGCATAAGTGCTCATGTCTAATACCCTCAGAGGACGTTTTGGTCTGTCTCTATGAGTCTAATTTACGGATATCTGCATGAATTGGGAGGGCCTGGGGCCAACCGTCTCATGTCTTTTTAAGGGAGGGGGGCTGGGTTGTTGCGTTAGCAGGCCCTTTCGGGACAGGAGCAGCATTTCAGATAAGATCGGCGGTGGGAAGTGGTGAGCTGGGCCGTTTGTTCTCGTTGGCCATCTCTCATGTTGCACTACTGATTGGGAGGAAAGCTAAAATTGCTTTCACCGGGGCTCACTCCAGCAGTAGGCAATGATAACTAACAATGCCCCCGGGACCTAGTTAAAGCTGCATCACACGCGCTGGAAAACCACTTTAATGTGGCAGCATTAGGAAGCTGTCAGTTGGGTTGGTGGGGAAAACAGATTCCAATTCATTGAGGATTTTGAAAACATTTGTTATCCTTGCTTCGAAAATGCATATAATCAAGCAGGCATTTTTAATTTCATTTCACACAGCTTAACACAAAGGGGGGGGGGGGGGGAAAGGAGGTTTAAAGATCATAAAAGTGAGGAGAATGAGCTCAAAAACACTCGGCTGCTTCACTCAGTCATGGGGATTGTCGAGCTCTTGTCATGCAGAAATGCAGCAGGTTGTGAGTCTCTCTTGTTTTACTTGGGTTTTGATTCAGGTGCTCAGTGCATGCATTTTGTAGTCCTGACATTATTGACCCATCTGTGCAATTTCTCTAAGTGCTACTAAAAATGAATGCTACTCGTAACCAAAGCGAAGCAAACCGAAGCTTTCTATGTCAAGCAGAGAAAAGAAAGCTGAATGTGATGTAGATGTTTATCAAAAATCACCTTCATTAAGAGGATGTTTCACATATTCCTTTGACGGGCATAGAGAGTTTGATATCCATGTAAACTGTTTTACTTGATCAAAAACATTGCGTTTAAGGTTTGTACACAAATAAAAATTTTACGATATTTATATTGGTGAAATCAGTTCAGTCTTTTAACTTCCAACTTCTTTGATTGATGGCTAAAGAAAATAAACTAGAGTGAGCACGTTAGCCGGAATATATTTAAAAACTCTGCTCAACATTTTGCATCAAATCCAGCCATTCTGAAATTGTTAGATATCTTCATTTGTCATATGAACTGTTAAAAACCGTCATTATTATTATTATTGTCGAGAAAATGATGCAAAAAATAATCCCCTAAAAATGTGTATTTGATAAATATGTTTTCACATGCATAATTTCAGTAAAGATAACTATCAATTTCAGGTATATCACAAAAAATACATTATAATGGAAAAGTAACATTTCCCATAATTCAGTTCAACCTGCAAAAGTGTCATATGTTTTATATTCATTACACATAAACTGACAAAATACAGTAACTCGAAACATGTGACTACGTCATGAAATTAGATATTTGTTCTTTTTCTTTTCTTTTTTTTTTAAACTCAAGCCTGTATAATAAAAATGGAATACTGTACTAATACATAAAATGATTGGGTTTATAAATCAATATAGAACTTATTCAGTATTTACTTCTTTCCTGACGTAGTGTCGCAGGTCAGCTGACATGGCTGTTGAGCTCTTTGAAACCATTCTTTTTCTTTCCAAGTGAGCTAAAGTGAAAAAGATATGAACCTCAGAGAAACTGCTTATTGTACAATGAAAAACACACTGACACGATGTTGACTGGTGGATTTTTAGAACATATTCTCACCTAAAAATCAACTCTGCCAGCGTCAATAAACAAACTGGGTAAAGATTAATTTCACTGAAAGAGAACATCAGGATGACGTCATTGTGATATATACAGTAAATTAAGCTGTTTGTGTGCTGCTGAAGGACAGAGGGAGCTGAGAGGTTGTTGAGCTAATTTCAGTCCCTAAATCAAGTCTGTCACTTGAGCTTCCACTACACTGAAAAAAAAGAGGTAACAACCAGTTCGTTGTAGTTCATTAACACACAAATTATATCTGTGGACTTGTAGTGTGGATCGTGACTATATTGTATATGAGACTGGTTAAGCCTCTTAAAAGCCATGCAGACTGTAAATACAGGATACTTTAAAAATTAGCACCGCTTTTAATATCAAATACAACTTAAATATATTAATTATATCATTTCAAAAAGACAGTGCATCTCATTTAGTCATTATAAGAACTGGTAATGTTTTTCTTTTTTTCTCCCAATAAAATCTCAAAAACAGGGCCTGATTTGAGGCATCACTCATCGACATGATCCGTAATGATATGCCGCTGATCACTCAACAAAAGACACCCTATCTTTGTTTAATGCCTTCTTGTCCATTTGGCAAGGCTGTCTGAGTGTCCAAGAGGTGTTCTTATCCATTTAATATATGCTCGCAGTGTATCCTGTCAAATATAGATTTGAATCAATAGCACTCTGGAGTGGCTCGTTAAACTTAAATCAGCTTGGAAGTGGTGCATGCCTGCCTCACAGCTGCTGTCATTAACCACCGCCTCGCAGATTATTGGAGAAACGTCCTTGTGTGAGGAGATTCGCCAGTTTACCTGAGGACTGCTGGCTGGAGCTCCAGAGTATGGTAAACTAGCACTGGGGTACAAATCGTTCTTATCCCCACCCATTGGTCTCAAAGCTAATACTGCACCCTATGTCTGCGATTAGACTTTTGAACAAGCGCCCTATGTCTTCAAGTGGTGATATGTGCTCACTTCAGAATCAGAATCTGTTCATTGCAGGAACAGTGGAGAGTCATTTTAGGTGTGTTCTCCCAGAGAGGTGAAACATAAAACAGAGTGAAAACACATCTATTGGACGCAAATATTTGTTAAAACATTGTCATACGAATGTACCAAAGTGTCCAATTAAAATCCTGTCATGTAAACACTTCTATCAGATCATACTTGATGTATCCAAGTGAAATTACGATCAAATCGGAGGAAGTGGTGTCAGCGGGTTTATCATCCAATCAGTGTCCATGTAAACAGTTTGTCAGGTTACAGTTTTGCAATCAGTGTGTGTGTGTGTGTGTGTGTGTGTGTGTGTGTGTGTGTGTGTGTGTGTGTGTGTGTGTGTGTGTGTGTGTGTGTGTGTGTGTTAGTGTGTGTGCGTGTGTGTGCGTGTCAGTGCAATGTATTATGGGGTTAATCCGCTGGCTGAATGAAATTCTCGATTTGTATAATCAAGCACATCAATCTGATCGCCATCTTCAGCGTTCATGTAAACGGGAAAATCTGATCTCTCAATCAGAAATATGGCATCGCTTTTCAGGCTGGGCGACATTGTCTTTTGGTCATACAAAATTGTTTTTATAAGGTATTATAAGTTAGGTTTTGTCTCCTCCTGGCATTTGTAAAATCATGTGTTGTTTTCCCAGTTGTACGTTACTGTCCTGTCCACCATGTTCAGGCAACATCTTGTTATTGTATTTCATATACCGTACTGGTTCATACGCTTAACCTGGAAAGCTTGCCCGGCCATGCCAGGGCAAACACAAAAAGACAGACAGATACACTCATGTTCAGGCTAATGTTCAACTTCTTCCCTGGGAGGAAAACAGAGTGCCCAGAGAAAACACACATGCCCAGGATGAAGTTGCAAACTTCCCAGAGAAAGGCCTCAAGGCCTTCCTCTGGGACGTTTCTATGTGAAGGCCTTTCTCTCTACTGACACTCCGATCTTTTCTTGCCCTTTGACTGTCTCCTGCTTCTTCAATCTTTCTTTGGAATTGCATCGTCTGCACCTGCTTTCTCTTAGTGTATATAAGCTCCCTCTTTTGAGAGCTAAATTAAATTCCAATGTGATGTTATAATCGGTTCATCTGGCCAAAAGGTGAAAGGACAGGTGGCATGAATTGAGTGACGATGCCCAGTTGAGTTGGTATGGGAATATTGCATGATTAAAATAGTTTCTCAGCATGATTAAAAGTGTTTCTATTTGAATCTGAAAAGCTCACTCGTAAAGTAAGTTAACAACATGTTCTATACTGTACAAAACCAGCAGTTTGGTACCTACCGTCTACTTAAATGCTCCCAGAAATCTCCTTTCTGTGCGTGGCTGTTTCTTATTCCAGCGGCATGAATATAAAAGTAAGTGATTCATCTGCTTTCCTGTAAAGAGTTTAGGTCATTGCACAGCCACGCCTTGTAGGAAAGGGTTAACTGCGACAGCAACAATAATGAGAGCGCAGTGAGACGTGTGAAGTAATTAGTCAGTCTGCTCTCCAATATTTACCCAGTTAATTATTTGTGAGTATTACTCTTGTCTTCCTTTCAGATGGCTGCCTGTGTTGTTTTTTCCACACCATTTGTCACTGTCCACCTCTCGTGGGTTCTCATCCCTGCTTCCTGTCATTTTCTCCCCCCCCCCCCCTTTCTTTCCTTCACGAGCTGCAGCAGGAGAGTGGCATGCTGGTGAACCCATGCCAGTGGAGGTGTTAGACCGCAGTCGCTCGCCGTGCGAGGTCAACAATGATTATTTATTCATCTGTCTGTTTGTCTTATGTCACTTGAAAGATGCGAAAATGGTTTGTAACTTTCCAGAGTGGTGCACACCATAAAAAGGTCAGCGTGGGGACAGATGGGTTCAGAATCAATCGTGAACAAAAGGCCTTTGAGCCAAGCGATGAAGGAGAGGACTGTACATGTGTAAAAGGTCACGCTTGGGCAGAGTGCATTGTAAAAGGACTGAGACTCAAAAATGCAGAGACTTGAGATAATCACAACTATGAAAGTGCGCCTGAGCATGAATCTGAATGACAAAAAAATTATAATAAAGCTGTTGAGTCAGGGTCACTATTAAGACCAAAAATAAGAGGTCAACATTTCATACAAGGGCTGTTGGCATTAACTTGTTAATATTGTAAAAAAGCCAGCAGTGGTAATATTTGGGGCAGTAAGTTAACAGCAGCGCCTATCAGGTGCAGTTGATTCTGCCTAATGCACAGACAGAGCACTTTTTGTCCCTTTGAGACAACCATACCGACAGACGTTCACCTCCCTTGACTTCATGCACAGAGGAAAGAGTGCAGCTCTTGAATCAGAGTGACATTTTTAAAATGCTGATCCGTCACAGACTGTGACCTGTCTTAGAAATATGTTTAACAGGTCAATTTCCATATGAAAATTTGTAAAAAAAGATCAATTTTATTTCAAACCATTTCCTGACTGCTGATTAAAGTACTTTACCACTTAGGCCCTGTTTACACGACAATGTTTTCAAGTAAAAACTGAAACATGTTGTTGTGTTTTGGGTGTCTGTTTACATGACAACGGTGCTCCGGGAAACTGAAAATGCAACTTTTTGAAAACGGCATTCCAAGGTGGAAGTTTTCACATAAGCTCAGACTCCGTCTCCGTGGAAACAGAGAAATGCTGCTACTGCGCACCACAGATATAGTAAATAGTTATTCTGCACATGCACAAGTAGATGAACAATAACAAAAATGGCGGCCTCCAGAGTGTCATGACACGCATTACTTATTCTCCAGGGACTTGGTAGTTTTATACTTGAGAGTCACCCATAATAATCCAACTTCATTGTGTGTGCATACAATACATTAATATTTATAGGTGTTGTTCTCTGCACGTGTGTGGTTTCATTACAAAAACAGCACTCACTAGTGGCCCAACATGAAATTACTGTTTTTCAGTCTTTCTGCTGTTTCCGTGTAAAAAGACAAATCGTTTTCAAATGCTGCATCGTAAACACAAAACATTCCTGAAATTTGGGTGATAATTAATAAACTGTGTGTATGGCAATCCCCCACACAAGTAAAGGGAGACAACAGTATCAACCGACCCAAACTGACTTCTGACAAACGGGAAAACAAAACAGATAAAGAAATGTTTTCCAAAATGTTGCACTGTTTCCTAAAAGTTTCCAGCAACAGCTAATAAAAAAGGTAATAGGACAAGGCCGACAGAAATCTATTATGACTGTCATAGCTTAATTAATGTTTCACATGGGAAGGGAAATATGTCTCGGACCAATGCAGGTGGGGGGAGGGTCAAAGGAGGAGGAGTAGGGTGGGCTTGGTCGCTTGAAAGAAAGACAAAACAGTAATTATTTCATTATGGCATAGCATGACAGCAATAATATTACAGTAGTGCAGTGTGCAGTGCGCTTATCTGTGGAACAAATGAGCTCGCCCCCAGGAGAGCAGGCTGCAACACAGAGCCTAAGGTAGGGATGCATTTCTGCCTTTCTTTCTCTCCTTCTCTCACACATTTTCTTTCCCCTTCCTCTACCACCTTTTTAATATTCTCGTTCATAGCACATGCAATTATTTTTAAAATAAATTTAGCACAGATAAAAAAATAAATAAAAAATTGGGCCTCTTGGGTGACGCAAATGACTTCCTTGTTTTTATTAGAAGACAAGGTGTTTATTAGGAGTCTTGTTGGCTTATTGCAGGGGGTTTCTGAGTTTGAGTAATTGTCCAATTAGGTGTAATTTCAGTATTGGTGCTAACCCAGGCGATTGTGCTGTAAGAAGAAGACTACCACCGGGACACACATTAATGAATCCCACTGAGACCTGTCTACCTTTAAGAAAGAGAGACTGTGTCTGCTTCTGTTTCGCCTTCCCAAATCTTTTTAACGAGGCATTATAACTGGGATTTACAATTGAGACAAGGCTCCACTTCGCCCTCCCCCACTTCATTGTTCGTTATTCTTCACCGTCTGTGCACTGGGTTACAAAAATAATTTATCATTCATGTTATTTCAGTTCTCTGAGCAATTGCCTCTTATTCAAACAGAAAGGTTACCTTAATTGTTATGTAGCTCAGCTATTTATGCCCTGGCATAAAAATGCATGTTTGCTGCTTCATGGAAAGGTCACTCATTACAACCCAAATAACTTTTTCTTTGTCGGTGTTTGCAGGCTACTTTACGCTGAGAGATGCTGCAAGGTTTACAGAGAAGGCTCCTGAGGCTCACCGAAGTCGCCCCCTATCTGCTGTAATTAAATTCTTTGCCTCTTGTGGTCTTCCCTTCATGACAACATAACTGGTTCAATATTTTGAGGCATGCACTTATTGTCTAATTGATTAAAACTTAGGAGAGAAGCTAGTTGTGACTCTCCATCTGTTGAATAGAAAGTTGAAGTTGCAAGAGATTCATTTAGCATTTAGTCAGAAACTAGAGGAAACACAGGGGTTCTGTTCAGAGACAAGGCGATTAAAAACAAAAACAAAACTCTGCCTACTAGCACTGGAAACATAAAAAAAATATGTGTCCTTTCGTGTTGTGTAAATTCCTTTTCCCAACTTCTACACTTACACAAATGAGCTGGTGAGCTTCGTGGATTGTGTTGCCTTTGGATAGAGCCAGAAAGGCTTTTACTTCCAACTTTTATGTACAACTAATCAAAACAGCAGCTGGCCCTTCTTATTTGTGCATTAAGGCAGAACTGACATTCTCATGTTACTGTCAAAAAAACTTATTTTATTGAGAGCCCCCCCCCCCCACACACACACACACACACACACACACAAAAATCAACGACAAGGTTTAATCTACATTCTAAGATGTCCCCACATCAGAACCTAAAATCCCCAAAATACTCAAAATGATGACAAAAACATTACCCATGGCCTGGATCAGTTGGTTGCAGCTTTTTCACCTTGAAGCCCAACAAGATTCCCTCTGAATGAAAGGTTTGGGATTTGCTAAGAAATTCAAATGAAACGAAATGCAAGTGTACACGCTAACTCTCACCACCCAGCAAAAGCAGGAATGCCGTGTAGTTTTCATGTTCTTCTATTTGAATCTATAAACTGTCATATCATAATTTTCTTAGCAGATCTAATTCTCACTACCTCTGAGCTGGCAAAGCCTTGGAACGCCCTGTGATCTCTGCTGCCCCACCAAGAGGTCCTTTACTCCAGGCTGGAAACCACTAATTCAGATAACGTCTGTTTTACCGGACTATAAGGTATGTAGAGTGGTATAACTTCAGTCTCCAAAATAATTTAATGGACGATTGAGTGGTTGTCTGTATGTGATTTGCTTCATAATGGACAAACACTGAGTCCAGGATCCACTTCCTGCCTGGTGTTAACTGATAGGTTCCCAAATGGATGAGAGATAGACAATTAAAGTGATTATAAGTATAAGTAGTCTGAGGAGGCAGTGGTGACAAAAGAGATGAAAAGAGATGAACAAATAGAATAGAAACAAAGAAAGAAGGTCGAGGAAAGGGCGGATGTTGTTAAGCTGAGAGATGGAGGGAGCTGCTTTGGACACAAAGAGGCTGAAATATTAATATGAGGGAGTGCTGTGATGTTTAAACTTTCGGACAACGTCCTCCTGCGTGTGTTTACAGGTCTGCTCTTTGTGGACAAATAATGGGTAGTGGTGCGTTTTAAAGAATTCAACAGTCTACATAATGCACAAAGGTCTGACACGAAGGCAAAAGAATCGGGAGAGTGGCTCGATCATCAAGGTGCTGACATTCACAATATCTCCACCACTTCATGCCTCACAATATTGTTGATCGTCTTCATAGCCCAAGAATGGCGGAGAAGAAGGAAAAATACACCATGAGACTATTTATTGACTGAGCTCAGCAGAAGAAATGGGTTCATACTGTCTGACCTCCAGGCTCATAGTTCAGCTGCAGAGTGGACTCCGGGCAGACCCACTTGGGTTTAGTAGCACATCCCTGGGCTACTCATACGAATGCCTGCAGCATCAGGAGAAGTGTGTCTGAAGTTCACATCTAGTTTGGGTTCATGTTAAGGTTGCATTACACCCACCCACCCTCCAACAACACCAACACCACCCTCTACTTCTCTCCTTCTCTGCTTCATCCCTTCTCACATTAGAGCCTCTCACAGTTTCACCACAACCACTGACACCAGCAGCAGCACATCACATCCTTGCAGCAGCTACCCACTGCTCATCTTCACACTAAACCTTGTCCTTCTTTCAGGCTTACGTCTCAACACTCCCTCAGAAATAAGCCATTTCAAAAAGATTCATGAGCAGCTGGAGCCGCCATGCTGTATAACTGCAGCCATCACAGGCTTCTTCCCTGATACAGCCTGACGTCTCAAAAGGCTCTGGGACTCAAAACAAAATCAGGTTTCCTGATCCAGCGACAAACTGAGCTATTGGGAAGGCGCTTTTGCTAAGACTCTTTGTGACATGATGATTGGGAGACAGGCTCAAATTCTCTATGAATATGGATGCAACTGTTTATGCCTCAAGGAGAGAAAAAAAAAATCAAGCACATACTTGACTGGTAAATATTTGTAAAAAAAAAAAAAAAAAATCTTTGGATGCTTTTGGCAAGGTAGGCTGTATCTCTGTTTTGTTAGGAGTAGATTATTTTTTTTTTCAGTGTGTGGGCTTGGACCGTCAGTTCATACTATCTTAAAAAGGATTATCTGATGCACCTAGGTCTGATTTCAATTTGAATAGGTGTGAATTTATTTTGCAGTGCTCAATATCACATACAAATAAGTCTCCTATAATCCAATTCCACCCCCACCATAAAAAAAAGATGAAAATAAGAATCTCATTATACTGTCCTGCTTTATGTTGGCTTGTTCTCTCACAAACAATCTTCTGAATTCAATATCAGGATGTTTACTTGCAGCTCTTGAATGGGCAGATATGTAACTGAACGACAGGTGATATTTTTCTAATTTCATAAAATTCAAGTAGAGGGATTCATCTCCGAGCATTAATTCATTTTGAAATACCTGCACCCCATGTCTTATTTACTGCCCCTGTGAAACTGAATTCACAGTGATTGAATGTGGTGGTATGAAATTAGATTGCATTGTGTGTCTCTGGCTAATAATTCCAGATGGAATAGCTCTTCACTCTGCTTGACATGATGCACCCAGAGAGAAATATGGAAGCAGAGAGGGAAAGTTAAGGTTGCTTAGGTTCATTCGGAGGCCTTTGAAGCACAATGAATCAAGCTTTACTAAACCTTGGGAGTGGTGAGGACCTGCGTAATTTGCTCTGAGAAGTGTTCTCTAAGGAGGTGTGTGGTGCTTCTGGCCCCAGGAAGAGGCCTGCCCTCTTCTGTGAGCACGGTGTGATGTGATGATAAGATGAGGTGTCCTGCTTAAGAGTTTGATTAATGGTGGAGGATGAGATGGCCTCTAAGCACAGATACTGTTTGCCTTCACTGAAGCACACTTGTGCTCAGGCTGGGGAGCGCTCCCGGGGTGCTCCACTTCAGCCTTGCCCAAACCCCAAATTACCAACACCGCTCTCAACACATCTTGTCTTTACTTACGGCGTAATGGCAAAGATCACAATCAATTTCCACAAGTCCATTGGAGCAAGCTCCTTCATTATGTTTGAAAACCATTCACACTGATTGATCCACGATGAGTGCATGGTATTGATAAATAATTAAAAAGCTCTCAGTTTAATTTGGGGGTAAGTAGAGGATGGAGAGTGTGGAGTGGGGATCGGGGGTTGGGTTGTGTTAGGCCAGTGGACTCTTAGCGGGTGTAATGAAGCCTGGCCCCCTGCTGTGGCACGCCCAGCCGCAGCTCCCTGTCTGCCTCCCAACTTTGTCCCTGTGGACGCACAGCCAGATGGATTTGTCTGCCATATTCACGGCAATCAATGCAATCTGGCTTGAAAGAAAATCAATAAGATGTGTCCACTTATGCCTCAGAGTGTGGGAGAAGATCCTTTGCTGGGGCAAAGCTAAAAGAAAAAACAGCGTTTGAGATTTGATAATATGTTCTGCGAGGTGTCCTTGTGCTGGCGGCTTGCAGAGTATCTTAAAAGAAAAGGCATATATCTCACTTTGAAACACAATAATTTCACAATACACTTCACTGAAAGCTTTGAAGCGATGATCTCGACAAATAGTCTTTGGAGGACAATACAACAATGAAGTGCGTTGGTGAAAGAGGAGTCACTGACAGAAAGTGTTCCCACTAGAAAAGTGGTTTTCTTCTTAAGTTTGTTCACTGATGAGGGAGGCATGAAACTGTGAAGAGCCCCTTTGAGGCCTTCGTTTGTTTACACATGAAAATGTGGGATTTAAACTAAGGCCCCGTTTACACGACATTGAATACGAGTGCATCCGCAAAACTTTCTTCACCTTTGGGGGGTCCGTTTACACGGCACCAGTGTGCGGAGGCACTGTATCCACGAAGTTTTTAAACTGGCTCCCGAGGTGGAAAGATTCTTTCACGGCTGCTAATCCCTCCTACAGAGCCTGTTACTGCACATCTCTCCCCCTCCCTCCTGTTCATCCAGTTGTAAACAAACATGGCGGCCCCGTAGTGGTACGATTCGCGGTCCATATTCTAGTTTTATCGTCCAGATCAGTAGTTTAATAGTTGAGACTCACCCGGTAGCATCCGATGTGTCATCAGTCCATGCGGATGTCGGGTGCTCTCCATTTTCTTCACGTTTATAGTGTATTGTTCTCTGCACACACGTCCGTGTAGTTTCATCACAAAATCAAGCAACAGCGCCCTCCAATGGCCCGGAATACTAACTACATCATTGTCTCTGTGTCTGCTGCTGCAGTGTAAACACACAAATTTAAAAAGAAAAATGGATCAGTGTTGTCACATGGAACGTTGTCGTGTAAACGGGGCCTAACTTTGTATTAAAATGGGACAAAAAACTAGCGTTTTGCACCAACAAATTCTGACCCGATCAGTGAATATTGTAATTAACACTTTGCTATAAGGGGCCCACTATTCAGAATTACCACTGACACACACACACACACACACACACACACACACACACACACACACACACACACACACACACACACACACACACACACACACACACACACACACACACACACACACACACACACACACACACACACACACACACACACACACACACACACACACACACACACACACACACACACACACATATGAACACATGTGAAAAGCACACACAGACTGAGGCCCATGTCTACACGGCAACACTGTTTCATGTAGCTGCATCGTTTTTTGCCGATCATCAACACGGTGCAGCGTTTTAGGAGCCTGAAAACGGAGCTGTTTAGAAAACGGGTTCCAGACGCTGCCTCGGCATTGACATGTGTATGGGAAAGACACACATTTGCTGAAAATGATGATGTCATCATCCCACCTCTTGACCCAAAAACCCAACGGCCCTCTCCGTGACATCACTTAGCAACAAAAACAATGGCAGACTTACATGCTCCAGGTCATGCTGCAGAAGCTACAGATGCTATTTGGATTAATATGGCGAGATGTTGGATTTTTCTATTCCTCCATTTTTGCATGCTCCGTGTCTTCTTCTCAGTTTTTGATGTATTTCTGTGGCAGAGTTACAGCGCCACTTATAGGCCTGGCATATGTACTACATTGTTTTGAGTAGTTTTCATGGTGTCGTGTGGACGAAGATAGTTCCTGCACCGACGCTGTATGGACAGGAAACTTTTATTGAACGATGGAAAGAAAAAAACAATGTTTTGGAACATGTGAACCGGGCCTCAAACATAAACTTTTTACTTTAACCAGGAGGTGTTTTACTTCAACTGGAAGGCAACTCTCCAGATGGGCAGCAACTGACTAGTTCAGAGCCCTTCGGACCGGTGGACAATGACCTCGCTACGCTGTTTCCAACGTGACAAGCTGGCAATGGCTCCCGGGCACTCCGAGCTCTGCTGCTAACAAACTATGAAGCAATGTCACTGATGCAGACAAATCGTTGACTGACATTAGTTAGGTAACGGTTTCCCGCTTCTCCCTCTTCCATTTGACAAAAAGAAATGAAAAAAATAACTTTTCAGTTCAAGTAAAAGGCCTTCAGGTTAAAGTGAGAATGTTATGTTTGAGAAAGTATCTCACAGGGATTTATGTATTTGTTCACGCTTTTTTTGAATGTTTTTCATGTGTGTGTGAATGGTAATTCGGATTAATAGTCTGCACAAGCTTTCTTCTACACTCCAAAAATGTGTGATTCAGGTTACTTGGTGACTAAAATCACCTGTGGGTGTAAATGTGAGTGTGTGACCATCTTTCTCTCTGTGGTGATTTCTCTAAGGTGTATCCTGCCGTCCCACATAGTCAGTTGAGACCATTTCCAGCCCACTGCTACCAATACTTCGATAAAGAGGTTGAGAAGGTGGATGGATGGATTTATTGTAACTTAAATCTGTTAGCCTTTTCATAATTTGTCCACATTGTTGATTTATTTTCGAGTTAGCTTTGTCATCATTTGCAAGTTGAACTATTAGTTGAGGGTTTGTGGGTTTCTATTCTTGATAATTATTCATATGTTATAAAGAAAATCATCAACCAGTTACATCTAAGTCACACATAACTTGTCAGCATTCCTGCTGTTTCAAAGAGGCCGTTGAGTATTACTTTAAGCCAAGTTGAAAGACGTTTTAAACTCGCAGAAAATTTGTGTGCAAATAGAAAAAAAGAGGCTTTGACAAAAACCTGACTCAGATACACTGACAAAACAGGCACACAGCGTTACGTTACAAGGCATTAGAATGCATGAGGCCTTTTTGGAGAATATTGAGTATGAAGGCCTGGCAAGGAGAAAGTGTTGCACTCTAAAGGTTTATCAGCTCATGGGTTTTTTTTAATGCTCAGCCCACCAAATCCTGCACCCCCTGCTATTGCCACCTGGCTAAAGCAGTCAACACCACATGCATGAGGTCATGGTTCAGTGATATGGAAGTGTGATATGAGACCTCTGGTTGTGTTTGTCCCACAGCCTCACCTACTGCAAGCCAGTCATGGACTCACACCTCAACTGAATAGCACCATGACTGTAAATCGTAAACAAAGCAAGGTCAACTCTGCCACAGACAGATGGATACACATATGCATTATTCCAAACTAACAGGCACACACCGCTAAAGTGGATAACCGAACACACACACAGTGTGTGTGTGTGTGTGTGTGTGTGTGTGTGTGTGTGTGTGTGTGTGTGTGTGTGTGTGTAAGATGTCCTTAAGTGTCATTTCCAGGCTCTGTGAACACCAAAAAACAGGAGAAAATAAGAATATTATGCTGTGTCACACATTTTAGTGCTGATATCCGTCTAATTGATGACTTTGTGCCACATCAATCCATTATGCATAATTTAACATGGATCAAGTCCCACATTAACATAATCACCCATTGGATATTCTGCATAGTGTGACACGCAGTAGTGAGGAGCAGAACCCCAGCCTGAGAAGGAGTGACAGGGGAGATGCACCCCGCATGAGTTGGCAAACACATCCACACTCTCCTTCGTACCCGCACTAACACACACAGACACTTACACTATATGCTGGGATCGGACTGATGTTAAGATGTCAGATCCTTCTTCGCTTTGAGCAAATAGTGGGAGTCCAGTCTGAGCATTTTGTGTTTATGTGAAGCTACATTTGAATAAACAGCCCCCCACACACACACACACACACACACACACACACACACACACACACACACACACACACACACACACACACACACACACACACACACACACACACACACACACACACACACACACACACACACACACACACACACACACACACACACACACACACACACACACACAACGAACAGCTTGGAGAGTGTGGGGTGTAGAGCCGCCTGCTTAGACGCTACCGTTTGCAATCACTAAGCAGCTTTAGTGTCTCCTACCACAGTCCTGATTTAAAATTCATAAATGCTAATCCTTCATAATTTACAGTTTAAAAAGCAGCCCTGCTCACAGGCCCTGTGGCCACAGCTCTGTCAGAGTAATTATACCAAGGAGCTGGGAATGGACTACTAGCAGAGACTTTCAACAGTCAAGGAAATCCCCCTCCCTGGCACCAGACCCAATTACTCCAAATACCTAAACAGATTAGCAAGTCATTTTCCAGTTCAATCTGGACATAGGTGCCAAATCAGTGTTATACTTTAGTCAGGTGGGTAAATAGCATTAAAGTTGGGACATGCCTGTCTCTTATTACGGAGACCGTGTGCTGAGTAATTTTATTAGCCATTTCATTAAATTTGGCCTCAGCGATTGTCTTTTACAAGGTTACTAGGCTCTCTCTTCCTCCGGTGTCAGGGGGTGATTTGCTGCCCCCCTCACTGTTCCCTGACATTGTCGTGTGTACGTGGATTAACTGTATATGTGTTTGTGTGAGGATGCTCATCACTAATGAATAGATGCCTCTATTTGGGGAGGTGCCAGTTTCTAAACCAGATTCTTTGTCCTTACAAGGACAAAATGCATTAGTTTAGATGTAGATTATCTGTGATTCTTTCATCCAAGGTCACTAATAGAGGGCCATTATCAAATTGGTCTGATTTCAATGTAATGGTCCACAATGACACCACAAAACCATTAAAGGTCCTATGAAAGGGTCCTGCTTTACATGTAGAAGCTCTCTGTGCAAAATGGCTCACCATTCTTTTAAATGCATAATTTAGTAGCTACCTCAAATATTGATTCATCTCTCATGCCCGTGCACGGTGGGATAGTGAATGAAATAAAGACATATATAAAACAAAGGGATGTTTAGTCATTTGTAGCTACAATGTTAAACAAGCCATGGGATGATTTTCCTCACCAGTACAGGGAAAAATACACAAGCCAGCATTTAATCTAACAAGATCTCCAATGTTCCAAAATTTAGATGGGCGGCAACATTTTGTTTTATATTTATGAAATACTCAGTATTGTTTCCATGTGCCAAAATCAGTCTATTAAAAATGTAGTGTACAAGTCAAATAACCGATTTACTGCCAGGGCAAAAAGTCTCAAATCCTTATGGTTGAGAAAACTGAATTACAAAAAATGATTGCATTTTTTAGGAGAAAAATAATTTGTGATTACCATAATATTAATTAATTTCCTGTGACCCAACTTATCAATTAAAAGCTCACTGTTTCAGCTGGGATGCATATAAAACTGCATCCCAGTCGACAATAGTTTAGGCAAATTTATAACCTGAAAACAATGAGTGATAGAAAATCTCTCTCTGTCTCCAGAAGTTAAAAATGATTTAAAATAAAACCAAAAACAAATCAAATAAATGTGGAAAACATGTCATAATGTATTTTTTTTAGACTCAAAAAGTTTGAAAAGAACATGGTAAGTTTATCCTTATATCTCTATGATATTTCTCTGTCCTGTCAAGATGGCCATAAATCCCGATGATGGCTGAGCACTATATCACAGCGACTCTCATCTCTAAGTGAAAGAAATCAGGATTCTATTAGACCAGATTAGGATGACTAGACTGGACATCATGTCACAAATCCCAAGCTTTAAAGTTTCTCTGTTTTTCTCTGTAACCATCAGCCATGAGGTCTGACTCATCCAACAGTCAGATGTCTCTTCCTTCTTTTTTTTTTTTTGCCACAGCATATCTGCGGAGGTTTATTCTGCCCTGCATACTGATGCAGCTTCATATTTGTAACTATAAGCTTTGTTTTGCCGGCCATTAAAATACCATTAACTTCATACTGTCTTGAGAATTAGAGCTGTTTTAAAGTTATACATGGGAAGGGAATGATGTGGGGCTGTATTATATCTACATTACTGAATATGCAAATTGTTGAAATTACACACCAGAGACAGACAATAGTGCTAATCTAATAGTAGAGAGAAAAAAATAAAACTCTTCACAACAACACTGCTTGTATTCTTATTTTGTTTCACAGAAACCTGCACATTACAGTTATTATAATTATCAATTTGTTTTCAAGCACATGCCTGCCTCATAGAGCAAGTTTACCGCATCATTGATCTCTTTAGGTGTTTAGATATCACTTTCATCCAGACTGGGTCGCCATGGTAACAGATGCAGTACGTTTAACCTGCTTTTGAGCAGGTTAATACCAAGGTGGTAGATCAAACTTAAGAGTCAATTCCCCGAAACAAGGGAGTTACCTTTCCTTCCCATGGATAAATTATTAGAATGCAAATTTATAGCAGCTGTAATCAACATTTTTCTATCAACAATGGATGAAATGAGTCTTTATAATGAGAAGGGTTACGGTGATGACTTCACAGAAAATTGTCACTCACATCCACTGGTATATTTTCTTTACCCCTTTTATCACATAGTTTTCAGTTTACTGCTCCCACCTGCTCTCTTTGTTGTTTCCAGCTGCAGCAGGCGTCTGTTGTTTGAAAAAATAAATGCAAATCTTAGCAATAAACAACAAATAAAGGTAGTTTGGATGATGAGCATTGCATTCATCAGGTAAAAAACAACATACCTCAAACTGGAGTTATGGAGACTGAGACGCGGTTAAAATGAGTCAAAATATAGATATTTCTTTGGCTTGTTAACCCTTTATAGGGCACTCACAAACATTTGTGTGAACTAAAAATGTAACTCATTTTAAGAATGTTTTAAAGGTGTAATTTAAGACTCAGTCACAACTAAAGTAAGTATGATGTACAATTCAAATTTCTTCCAAATGATATAAAACTGACCAAAATGACACTGATTTCAGCCTTTCTGGATAAGAAAGTATTCTCTGTGAATGGATGCCTGGATTCAGTCACCTTTGAAGACTACTCTCACTCAATACAATGTGTAAGACATCTGACTTCCTCAAACCTATTGAGTTCATGTTTAAAGGTGGATTGTGTGACTTGCAGTTCCTGTGCATGGCGCAAATGTTCACATTTGTACACATTTTCCCAGATAAATGTATGAACCAGCACTAACTGGGAATGGGAAATGTTTTACTAAGGCAAAATCTATAGTGTTTCATGCTATTATCAGAAAAACACCCATAAAAAGGCAATTTACCACTTTTAGTAAAGGGTAAAAAAAAAAGATTGTAAAGGTTACCGCAGTGACATCATATTAACAATCCTTTTGTGTTAGCTAATGAGCACAGCATTTATTCCCTGCTGGACACCAAAATAAGGCTAAAATAAGAGTAAAATCATTTTTGTTTGATAAAAATGTATGTTTTTTTTCTCCCATGACGGGATTAGTCGTTGTTTAAAAAGAGCTTGAACCACTTTGCATCCCACCAAGTCTCATGAAGCAAATGCTTTGTTTAATGTCAAGTGGTAAGTTTTGGTGGAATGATGCACGTTCTCAAGTTCTTCACATTGTAAGATATCATTGTTAGAGGGTGTTGGGATACAGAGGGGAAATTAACACTTTTGTCATGTTAATTGTTCTGTTACACTTTCAATAATTTCAGTTTGTAAAACGTACATTTGAATAAAATTATTCATAAATTTACACTGAATGCATATCTTGTTAATCAGGAATTTTATTCAAAAAACTAAAAGGAAAAGAAAAGATGCTGGGGAAAAAAAGAGGAACCCAGATTAGTTTTTTTGCTGCAGCACACTTTTCTAAAGAAAAGAAAAGAAAACGATGTGCATGGGATGACCAATAAATGAAACCGTATCAAAAAGGAAAATATGATATTATAATACTCAACATTGTGCATTATCTCCGCTGCATTAGTGTATCTTTACATATATCTAACCGTCTTCTGTACCTTTCTATCCTGTTCAGGTTTGTGGAGCAAATTCCTGCTGACCATGGCTGAAGACAGAGTACACCATGGACAAGTCACCAGGCCGTCACAGGACAAAAACACACAGGAAGATAACCACACACACTCACACTCACATCTCGAGACACTTTAGACAATTTAACATCCTAACATTTGTTCTCACATTTTTCATTTGTGGAAATAAACCTGGAAAAAAAGCCCATGCACGCAAAGAGAGAACTTGCAAACTTTGCACAGAAAGACCCCTCCACCACCCCATGACCCATTTTACATTTAGAATAATATTTTTCACTGCTAAATATTGTTACTTTTATACCAATTGCAGTTAAAGCCTAATGTATTTTTTTTCTCTCCGCATTATATAAACTGCTTTTGCTTTGTTGATGGTGCTTATAATTAAATGGGAAAGCCAGTATTAATCCTGTTACCCATCATGGCAATTACCTTTGAATATTGTCGTATGATGATGATGAACTCACTTCATGAAACAGGCCCTGGGTCTATTACTATCAGTGTTCAAAGCAGCAGAGTTAAAGCGACAACACATTTGCACATGCTTCAGAGTATCTCCTCCAAAACACATCACGCTTTCTAATGTGTCAGGTTTGTGGTGCAGCAATTTCACAACCAAATAGCTCGCAGGAGTGATAAGAGTTTCATTATTGTGCGAGCAAATCAAAGGCAACAAGCAGCGTCATTCATAAAACAGATTTCAATATTTCACCTGTTTTAATTTAGGTGTTCAACAAAGCAACAGAGAGATGGAAGACAGAGCCAGAAATAATGGAGAAGGTGGGTATACATACACAAAGAAAGCAGCACTCCCAAGGATATTGCTTATAGTTATTCAGGTTGTGTGCAAAAGTCTGCGCTCTGTTCTTTGCAATTTTGAAAAATAAAATCTAATCAAAACAACAATGCAAGAAGAAAAAGACCTGCCCGAAGGCTCCCCTCGTACACTTCGGCTGAAAACAATATAATATTTCTAGGTAATTTTATTTTAGAAGCCAACCACAAAGGCTTAAGTTAAATTCATATCCAATGTTAACTTGCAGTTTTCAAATCTATGGAAGTGGTCATAAAATAAAGTAGCATTATTACATGTGTCTGGTTTTATGAGCTCAATCAACTCGTGGGTGTGGAGTGTGGACAACATTCAAAGCAACACTCATTGTTTCACCTGAACACAAATAACTGCAATACTTATTTTTTTTTTATCAGGGCAAGCTCTTACGTCCGTGTTGACACGGTGTCAACATTGATTCATCTCCTCATGATCATTTTAAATTTGGTAGCGTGTGTGAGCCAAAGTAGAAAATACACAAATGTGTTATTGCCGTCTACATCCTGCTTAGTTCATAACACACAATTCTATCTGCTGTGTGTTACAGTTAACTATTAGGCCATGGCCTTGAACACACGAGCAGTAGATGAGTACATAATAATCTGAAGTAACAGGGCCAAAACACTCAAATTACTGCCCCTGGTATCACCACCAACACAAAAAGCAGTTTTCATTCAGGTCAGGGGCAGTGCATGGAGCGGTTTCACTGTTTTGCCACAACAAGACGGCCTTGGTTCGAAACATGAATGCATTGAGAGAACTGGGTATGATATTCCAAAATGGCTTCCAAATCACAAAAAAAAAAAATTATTAAAAAAAACAACTTGTTAATTTGACTTCAGTATTACAGTAATGTTACTGTTTTGCAGAGGTGAATATTTGCACTTAAGTACCGTTAAATTGCTTTATATGGTACTAAATTATAAGTGAGAGTATTGTTGTAAATAAAACCTCAAGGAGAAGTACAAAGTAGTCTTCTGCTTAACTACTAATGGTAAATTACTTTTTGACATTTTTAAAATTTTATTCCAATGTCTAAATTGTAGTTGAATACGAGTAAGATTACAAACTTAAATTAAATACTGTTAATTACAGTAACGTGAGTATATATAATTTGTTACTTTTGCCTCTGTTGTTCTCTACCAATCCCTCCAAACTGAAGAGCATAATTACATTGATGTACTGACTAACTGTTGTTTTGGTGGTACTAGTCCGGAACTCAGGTAAAAAAAACAAAAAGTTCTACATCGTTGTGGAGTCTAAAGACTTAATTTCAAACAATATCATGATTCTTTTTCCCTATTATTAATCTGGAGAGCTAAATTATAACCCGAGGTTCATATGTGCCCACTGAGTTCACAGAACACACTGATAAACCTTCAATCAGAGAAAATCTTTGTTCTTGATTTTGGGGCATATCACAGAGCTGCTGGCTGGTGCGTTCTCGAATGCTGTGAAAATTGTTAAAAAATCCTGTGTGCTTTAGATCTTTATATCATATTCAAATCTTAAACGCACTACAAAATATAAACAGAGGGCTTTACCTTTGATTTTAATAGACGAACACGAAATGTTTCATTTGAAATTCTACATCCTCTCTGTACATCGAGTGTTGCTTTTCTTGCGAGACAGTAAGTGAGGTTATATACGAGTACTCAATTTTAGGCTCTGCACTATGTGTTTGAATTCTGATCATGGCATAAAGGTGATTCTGTGTAAAACTAGCCAATTCAGCGGTGCAAGTTAACCTTATTCCGGCCACCCCTGAAAAGCGGAGCAGCCGAACATGCACATGAAGTGTACAGTACCTTACACTGATTGATAGAACTATGTTTACCAGCAATAAACTGTTTTTTTAGTTTTTTTTTAAATGTGTTTAATTAGTTGAAGCCATGAATAACTGCTTTATTGGTGATGTGATCTGCAGTTCCAGGAGGGGCCTCTACACCCAAGTCATCAACAGAGATCGGTACTGTTGCTTTGCATCCTCAAACAGATTTTTTTTTTTTTTTCTTGTGCGCATTCAGTGTTTCATACAGATTTTTCTATGTTCTGTCACACCCAAAGACGTGAAAGTTTGTTATGAGCTCTGCAGACTCAGAATTGCCCATGTGGTGATTTGTCTATGTGCTCTGTGACAGACAGGCGTCCTGTCCATGGTTTACCTTGGCTTTTTGTCACTCCACTCCACCGCTGCCGTGTCCCTGAACAGGATAAGTGCTTTTCAAAATGCGTAAAGGGTTACATTATGCAACCTGTCATTCGTCCACTATTTATTTTCTACCAATCTTTATATCCTTATTTTTAGTGCTCATGCCACCTTCAGTAATGTGTAGTTTTTTTTTTAATAGCATTTATAATTTCAGATATCAATAAAATAAGTAAATGGTCCAATAGTACTCAAGCTGTACAGTGCAAATGGAGCAGGACTGTCTTCAGTGCTCTGCTCTGATCTAGTTAGTCACCTCTGCATTGGTAATAGACCCATCACCACTGGAAAAGGGGAAACTGTAACACATTTCAATAAAAGTAATTGGTCCTCATGCCGACAAAAACAGCCACACATTTTCTGTCACGATGTATACCAACGTGAATGTAATTACTTTGCTTGTAGAGCCTCATTCCGTCTCTCCCTCCCGCACTCTGCGATGATTAAGTTTTTTTTTTTTCTTTCTGCCTCTGTTATCAGTGGGGAAAGTGTGCCGCTGTGCTGATTAACAAATAACTCTGTGATGAACCTCACAATGTCCAGTTAAGTCCAGTTAGATACGCTGCATTGGAACAAAAAAACGCTAATCAAGTCATATATGTTTACAGCTGGACTGCCAGGTTTTGCTATTATATTACGCATTTTATGTTATCTTTCATTTGCAGTATAGTTTAATACTGAACATCCTCCCTCACATCATTCCAACATTAGGATCAGCCACCATTGGTACATGTGGAGCAGGCTATCTAGAGCGGCGCAGTGTGACTCTTATAACATAATTAGTCCACCTCTCTAGGAGGGTTTTGCCAGCTTTACCTATATGCCAAAGTAAAGTGCAGTCACTTTGATGATAAAAGGGATAAAAAGGCGGCGATAAGGTGGAATGTTGAGCAGAGTGAGGCTGGTGTGAGCCAGCCAGCAGAGGTCTAATTGGATGAAGGAACCCTGTTGCATGAGGCGTTCTTCCCTGAGAGTGCAAAGACATTATGAAAACCTCCCACGCTGCTTTCAGTTGATTCAATTAATTTATTTTTCTGTTAAACTGATGGAAATATCGCCTCTTTTCCAATAAAAGGCTGACAGCTTTAGCACTGTGACATGGCTTGAAGTCCTGAGCTCCAAGGAATTAATCGAGAATGTATTTTCCCCTCCGTCACAAGTCCTGCCCTCAACCTGATCCCAAAAGGATGACCAGAAATCACCCTGTCTCCATGGCGGCCCGGCCCGGGCTCACCCTGTGGTCGAGTGATCTCATTCAGTCTTATAATTCCCTTCTTCCATGTTTGGTGATGTAGCTTTTGTTTTGACCGAGAGTGAGTCTTAACTGATCGCCATGCTTCAACGCAGCAGAGGAAAAACATTAGTTCAAACAATAGGCAGAGGATCAGAGAGGTGGGAGAGTGAATAATGTGTCAGGTGCTCCGAATGAATTAAAGTGCAGAGCAGGGCTGTGGAAATACCTCTGTGTGAGGCCCTAATCAGTTGCAAACAAGGGAAGGAGAAAAGGGAGAGGAAAAAAAAAAAAAAGCTTTCATTCCTGTAACTAATCATTTGCGGTTTCCCAATGCAGTCAGCCAACGCCAAAGGCAGAGACTAATAAACTGGGAGGCTGTGTAGATTTATAAATGATTAATTAAGGGACCTCTCATGGGAACTGCAGCAGCTATAAGCAAAAATATTAATTAGTTGAGATGAGACTTAAACTAACAGGAAAACATTCCAGCCATGTTGGAAAGCACGGGGCGGGGGCAGTGTGTTTGACTCTGGGCTGACAAAGAGGGCCCTCACTGCTGCACCACGGCGAGGTGAGGGAGGGGGCTGTTTTGAATTTGGCTGGAGGATAATGAAGAGTTACATAGAGTGTCAGACAGTGAGACACACAGGTCCTCAGTATTGAGTTGTAAGGAGAGATGACTGAGTGACTGAGAGGGTTAGGATTGGGTCTGAAATGAGTTCTCAACTGCTTCAAGTATCCCCACCACCCCGCCACTCACACACAGACACACACACACACAGCTACATTACCATCTCTGGTTGCCTCTCTTCATGCCTGCCCTTCAGGGAGGTCTCTAAAGCCTCTCCTCCGCTTCTTTTCATGAATGTCAAGATGCTGAGTTTAAAGTCTGCTAGATTAAATGGGAAGTGTTGAGTTTATTCTGCTTCTAATGAAAGAACTAGGTAATTTCATGCAGAGGATCTCAATGTCACAATGCTTCCCAACTTCTTGAGAAGAGCCCTTGTATTTCCTGCTATCCACCGGGAACGTGGCAAATGATTTCACCCATTTTTGATTACTGCATCATGTAGCCAGTGAAGTGATGCAGAAGTCAGCACAAGAGTCTAGTCGTGCTAAAAACTGTTTATAGCCATTGTGAAATCTGATCCATCTTCTTGGTCATTTATCTATTATGTGACCAATTTTTAAGGAGTAAAACAA
Source organism: Lipophrys pholis (assembly GCF_963383615.2). NCBI lineage: Eukaryota > Metazoa > Chordata > Actinopteri > Blenniiformes > Blenniidae > Lipophrys > Lipophrys pholis. The sequence goes on along the minus strand of NC_137636.1, from coordinate 13,348,810 downwards.
TCTGTTTCTTGTGTTTTGGATGGTTACTTAATTGAGTATCCATGCTTGTAAATAATCGAGCCCTTCTTGTTTCCTGGCAATACTTATAACAAAAAGAGGATGAAAAGGATTCATGAAAAAGACACAAATTAGAAAAGGAGGAAAAAGCCAGACTCTTTATTATTTCAGGGATCCTACAACCACAACACTGGAAAGCCAATATTCTTAAAATTTAAAATCACACATCAAGTTCTTGACATGTGTCCCCTCAAGTCTGCACGCTGAAAAATTATGTGGTTCGAATTTGCGCATGCACGCACATTATGTACCACAAGACAAACCAGTGAGAAATAGCTTTCAACGGTAATTTTCCTTCTGCCAGTGACACTTTTTCCCTCTTTTGAAAATTGCCAAAGTAAAAACAAGACAATAAAATGGAAGCCAACACGGCACTGGGCGGCCAGCATGAAATACAATTAGAGAAATATGAATTCATTTGTAAAGGTTGTGCGTCCTTTTTTTGAAGGTCTTTGGTGATGAGAGCAAAAACCACAGGAAGCATTAAGGGCCTGTGCCAACTCAAATATTATCACAGTTAGTAAAAATTGGATCAGACCTGTGGGACAAATAATCCAAACAAAACTGTGTGAGACCTGGAATAATCAGGAACTTATAGCAATCGTATTCGTACTGCGCATCTGGATGAGATTAACAATCACCTGACTATCCTGAGGATGACTCAAACGTGATCCATCCTCTCAAAAGCTGAAGCCCTGAAGGAAGAACATAAAATACCCCCCATATGTCAATCTTGACTTCAGTTGCATGTGCAGGTTAAAGAAAGAAATAGCCTCAACTGTTTTCATGTTTTCAGCACAGATTCAGATGAAAAGAGCCCGAGATGAAAAATTAGGGCCAAGTAGACACTTGAAGACCGAGTCAGACATTCCTTTAAGCCATCATAATTGACTCACTGGAGGGCCAGGCTCTGGTGGCGGCGAGGTGCTTCAGAAGTCAATGTTCCCAGAATCTGATGTTAAGGGTGAATACATGTTTTTAGATTTCATAAATAAATATTTCATTCAACTGTCAATGGTATGGTTGTGGTGGAAGAGAGCCCTTTCATGTCCCTGTGGTTTTTGGATGGGTTGGTGGTATGTGTAAGAGAAAATTGAGGCTACTAAAGGCTACCAGCAGGAGTGAGCTAGAAAAGACTCCAATTTGAATGATAGGCAAAGAGTTGAACTGTGTTTTTTTTTTTTTTTTCTTCTCTCCTGATGTGACTGCAAAAAGTGTCCAGCAAAATTGGAGTGACGTTTGACAACAATTAGTGGCGCCGCGTTTTTAGCTGTGACAGGCAGCCGTACATACAACTCACTGCAGACTCTGGCCCTCGACTTCACAGAGGATGGGAGCCCCACATACATCAGTTCCATCACAACTCAAGCCGGTGCTGACACTGGGAGGCAATGTTTATTTTAGGAGTCAAGAACATTTTCAGATCCAGAAAGAAAACACAAATGCTGTAAACTTTCTTTACGTAAACATGGTCATTCAACTGAAATCCACTGTACCGAAGCCTGGTGATATAAGACTAAACAGAGTGGAAGAACCACCATATATCCATCAATCATCCTATTCAGTATTTCCTTTTGCTGTGTCTCAGTTCAGGGGCTGCACCCTACAAAGGACGAGGGCCTCCCAGTCGTCCTCTGAAAGCGGGATGGTCTGTAAAGCTAGCAAAATGAGATGGTCTACAGGGCATTTCCGGCTTCACAGTTCTGCAAAGCGGCACACCGGTTGCTTAGCAACCATGGGGTCAGTCCCGTAAGAATCGGAAACAGACAAAATGCTTTTTTCTGGCGCTCTCGGGAGCCCTGACGACTTCACTCAACACCACTAATATCATGTACATTTGGACTTATTTGTGACTTAGAATGAGCTAAAAACAACAAACAAACAAAAAATTCTGGCTGGGTGGGCTATGCAATTAACTTAGTGCTATTCATTTTTGGCATATGTCAACCTGCGAAGGATACACCTTCATTGTCTGATGAAGAGCCTTGGAACACAGCGGCTGACGTCATCGGTCTGCAAATCTTCAAATACACCCTTCAAACGATGCGGCCCCTGATTGGCTTTTACTCTTCACTTAGACAAGAACTTGTCACCAGTTAAACCATCATCAACGTTACAGGAATGTTTCATTTGAATTTTTTCTAAACTCATATGATTATGATAAAAATTCGATGAAATGAACATATGAAAATCACAATTATTCACATATCATAGGTTCACGACTCTAGCTGTGGTTACACGGACTCTGAGCAATCTGATTAAATTACAATCTAATTAAAGTCCCATTGTATAAACACTTCTAGCTGAATAGATTGAATTGAAATTATAATATGTAGTTTAAAGGAGGTGGTGTAATCCTGTTGATACAGATCACATTCCATGTAAAACAGGGCATCAGATTGCTTCCTGCTATCAGAGATGTGTGTTATGCAATGTCACCATGTGACGCTTCACACATGGTCTTTTGGAAAAAAAATAATAAAGCAAGATAATGCTGTATATTATGCTGCTAAAGTCCGACGTTGTTCTTTCTGATCGTCACAATGCAAACCATCATGGGATTGATCCATTGAATGAATCACAAAATATTCTTGATTCACATAAATCCACAAATCGATCTGATCACTTTATTCAGCATAAAGAATTCAATCAGATCAAGCAAACAGTGACCATTTGCTCCTGTCCAAACTGACATTGGAACAAATCATATAACAGGAGAAGGCCGGGGGAGATTAGTGGATCAACGACAGGCCTTACAAAGTGAAGCTCCATGCTTCAAATGTAAACTCACTGCTGCTCTCTCTCTCTTTTTTTTTTTTAAACATGCACGCAATCATTCCCTACTCTCAAGCAGAAATGATTTTGGTCAACAAGACACATTTTTGAGCCTGAACCCTGCCAAACGTCGACCGTAATGTTGTATCATTGTTCAACAAAGTAATTGTTGGTTATTTCTGCCTTATTTGTTATCCTAGACATGTTTAGTCTTTTAGCCCCGTGGATTTTCTCTCAGGAAGACAATCTCATTGCAGTAATACTGTATCAGTTACTGTATATTTTTGTAGTGGGTCACTGTGTGTCCTTGCCATTACTACTAAAGTGGAGACCGATTGCCCAAGTTTCCTTCTGATTTTGCGAAATCGAACAAAATATGGAGTACTTGCTGCTGAGAGCTTTTTCCATGTTGGTAAACTGTTTGACACACAAGATGGCCAAAACCATGTGGACTGCGCACCATCATGTTTGAAACCACAGGTATTAAGAGGCTGCAACAACAGTCTCCGATGTTCTGAGTAAACTTTCTATGATATTTGGGATAATGACAAGGATTTAGTGATCTGATTTAACCCTGTGCTGATTTCCAAAATACCATTGTATCCTGTTTCTCAACAAAGTTCTTTAAACAAAAAGCACACAAACCCATGTAGTTTACATTCTTTTGGCCACATTGTGTACATTGACATGCAAAACTACCAGGCAGTCGCTGTTTCTATTAGTCTATCGTAATACTTTGCAGGACCTGAAGGCAATTCAATCAGAAATGTCAGCAGCATATAATGACCTGGATTTATTTCTATTATTTGCACAAGTTCACGAGGCTGCAGCAACACTCCTCTATTTAAAAGACATGCACGCACACACAAACGCACGCACGCTAGTGTCGTGCTTGTAGAGTAAATACTTGTGTCTTGAATAAATTACAGGTAGAAGCAATGACTTCAGGAGCTAAAAACAAATTTAGGCAATAATTGAAATGTAGCATAAAATTGCCCCTGCAAATAACCGTGAGCCATTACGTGAACACATTCTCTCCCTTTCAGTGGGAAACCAACACAGAGACACACCAAAACAGCATGAGCACACACACACACACACACACACACACACACACACACACACACACACACACACACACACACACACACACACACACACACACACACACACACACACACACACACACACACACACACACACACACACACACACACACACACACACACACACACACACACAGGAGGTGAGAGAGATCTTTGAGCGTGTCACAATAGCACATTTATCCGCAAAATTAAAAATGGTGATTGATCAGTGGAGTATTAACGGTCGACAATGTTTTTCATTAAGTTGTGAAGGGGAGCGAGGGAAGGCATTCTGCTAGCAGAAAGAGAGCAGGAAGGAATAAGAGCAAAAGCTTTATTTAATGCTGATCCTGTACAGTAAAAAGGCCCAAAGAGAAATGTAAATACTAGACTCCAATAATGCAGCAGCACACTAATCATATTTACAAACTATATTAAATCTGCCCATTGTGTTTGCTTTACTGAGGATTGGCTACCATGTAATTGTCATTGCAACCAGTGTTGGCTTATGGGAAAATTTAACTGAAGTGATATAAGGTGACTGGTAGGATTATTATTACTTTATTATGACCCAGTATATGTTTATTAAAACAATTTGTCATGCAGAACAGGAGTGGGGAATGGAAACATTAAATCTTGCTCCACTCTGGCCGCAGAAATGAGTTACAATAAAATTAATGGTGAGGAGGCCTGGGCTGACACCAGAGTGGTACGTAATAACCCGCTGCTTCGTTTCATTTGCCGATCATTTCCTGTTGGGCCCTCACCATTAAACATACATGCTGGGGATTATTGAAATAGCCCTGTGACAGCCATTGTGTGCGTGTGTGTGTGTGTATTCAGCTATCTTGTGTGCCCACTCTTGCGTGTATGTGTTTGCCGGTTTGTGTGTGAGTGTGTGTTTTGGCTGGAAATGCGGGCTTTTATGTGGCTGGGGCATTTGATCTTAAAAACACCGGCGTCATGGCAATATGCCACGGTGTGTTTGTATTTCTGGTGGTGCTGTTATGAGAGGAGAGATATTAGGACAGAGAAGCAGTAAGGCTGGGATCTGAAGTCTTAGGAGGAGGCGTCATTTCACTGAGTGCCTGGGAGGGGCAAGATTAGCCTGTCAGTTCTGTCTAAAATGACTTTGAGGCTATAGCTACAGGGATGCCGCAGAAGTTTAGCCAAGGAGTTAAGTGCATTTACGCTGAACACTGACCTTCATTCCCCTTGTGGTCTGGTGTTTGTGAGGACTGCCATGGTAAGATGTAGACTGATTATATGACTCGAGTCGCATCAAAACAAGGTATAGTAGCTCTGTCTTGGCAAGCCCTCTAAATAACACAACAAAAACACAGAACAGATTTACATTTCAAATGCCATACACTGACAACACACATCTCAACCCAGGCTAAATTAAGACTCCAGTGGAAAACAAAGAGCCACATCAAACTCAGTCTGTAACTCTTCTTCAGTCAAAAAGCATATTTTGCTTCACTGTATCATATGAAAAGTATTACAAACAATTGAATACGTTTGCAAAGAAGACACCAAATTAAAAGGCTTCAAGTATTGTTAGGTTTGGCATGGGAGAGGTAGACTGAAGATGCCAGACACCATTGTTGAAAACCAAGGATGGCATTTTATAACCAAAAAGGGAAACCAAACATCCAAAAACCAGGGTCCATAAGTTCAAGTGAGCGATGTCCACAAGAAGACACTGAAGCGCTGAAGCACAGGTGGACAATCACACAGAAACACGGACGGAACAACAACCACAAGACACAAGACAAGCCCATTACATACCAAAGCCACCAGGTGAAAGACATCAGGATGGGGTACAACAATCAAACACGAGGAGGTGAAGCCAAAGGGCCTGAAAAGAGAGATGGAGTTAGCATCTAACAAAACAAAACGAGAGAAAACATATGAACCATGACAACTATATTAAAGGTGAAAGACACCCACCTGCCCAGTGCCTTCTAGACTCTTCAGTACAGTATCTAAACTGCAAATGTAATTCTGACACGTCTGCACCTCAGCGTTTCCCACACAGTGTTTCCTGTGGGTGAGGATCCAGAAAGGGTTGCAGACTGGTTTTCTTAAGGTTACCCCATGGTTGAGTGGAATTTCTACTGATTTGTAAAATTTTTGGTTTGGCTTTCGGCTCTTACACGTTTTCTGGTTGGGTAATTGTTTATTTTTTCCAGCTGCATATTGAAACTATGTTTTGTAATAAAAATCTCCCAGGTTACCTTTGGATTAGACCTTTTCATGTTCCAGGAGCTGCATGACCGTAATTCATTCATTAGCTCTTTTTGCTCTTTGCGTATCGTAACTGATTGTTTTTTAGTTTGTTTTTTTAAATCACTTTTCCAGTGCAAAGACCTTAAATACTCCAAAGCAGCTGAGAATTGGTATTTAGTAAGTGGTTGGACAAGGACGCACAGATATGTCAAACCAACGCTCTTAAAAGCCAGGTGTTCAATCAAATTCAGTAGGAATTTCAAATCAATTTTCGAGAGAATCTCCAAAAGAAACTGGAAATGAATGTGTTTCCACCCACTATTGTTATGCAAATGTGAGGAGTTGAGTGCCTGGAGATAAACAGCTGGAGGCACTAATTCTCTGGTGAGGTGCCATAAACCTGAGCTGAAGAAGACAGCCCAATGAAATTATGTAATTAAAGAACTCCTGTCAAAACCCTGACCAAACCAAAACTTTGGGAAAATATGGCCTTTTATATTTCATATTCCATGTATTAATCTGTGAAGCCTTCTATCAATTCAAAATGATTTGAGGCTGGTGGTCCTTGTCTTCCATTGGGGATACACGTTCTGCATGTTTGAAGATGTAGCTGAATCCATTCATTCGCTATTTCATCCATGTACAATCACCTGTATGAAAGCATTACTGTCTTTCCTGAGAATTCCTTTATACATAACATAACATAACATAACATAACATACAGAGGAGGATGTTGCAGCAACTTTCGACCTCAGCGAACAGCAAACAAACGAAGAGCTGAATCTACAAGAACTGTTCCTGTGTCCATAGCATTGTAGGTTTTCTTGCATGATTCAATTAATTATGATGGCAACATCAGAGCAAAATGTCATCTATTACACCTTGAAGTCACACGAGTCTGTTACTATTACATGTAACTGTATTTAAGGTCATGTCAAGAGCAACATTAATTCTTTGGCCCAGGGCATATGGCGTTAAAAAAAAAAAGAACAGGGAGAACAACCAAAAAGAATGGAATAAAAATGGTAAATAAAATGGCAAACTATGAATAGATTTTAATAGTAGTTGTCAAATTTCATAAATGCAACATAATCTACAGTTTTGGTAAAAGTAACATAGCAACACTATACTCACAAATGTATAAGTTGTGTTATAATCAGTATGTTAGTCATTTAGAAGGTTAATTGTGTTTTGCTGCTCAATTCTTTATTTTATAGAACGTGAGAGGGGGAAAAAGGTTGCAGAAAAGCGAAGCATCAAATGCCACCTAAATTATCAAATGTATTTTCTGTTGATTTCATTGTAGATTTTTATAGAGAAATTAGGAATGTACATAAACACACTCTTACGCAGATAACACAGCTTACGTTTTTAAGTTTAAGCTTAAGTTTTGATTGTTTTCACAATCAAAGGGTCATATAAACTTATGCAACTGTAAGAACAACAAGTCATAACAGCATATAACAACGGCTCTCACATGAGACCGAACTCTCGCCGCTCGACATAACATTTGCAGTATTCAGGTATCCGCGCAGTACAACAAACATCCTTGTTTGTCAAAGGATGATCTTCTTTATTGATGAAACCAGGCCTGAATGTCAGTATCACTGACATTGTATTCAGGTATATACTTTGCATCCATTGTCTAAACTTGCGAACAAGTACATGATGAATGTATGATCTGCACTGAATGCTACTCTGTGTCTCTCTTTCAGGGATGTTACTATTGTGGAGTTTATTATTATTACAGTAGCAGGGCCCTTTGTACTCCCCCTCACCCTCTCTCAGGAATTTGGCCGTTATATGAAGGAAGGAATTGGTCACAGTAATAAGATAGGATCCATCCAATGCCATTGAAAATAGCCTGATCAAATCTTGGCTCTGTGAATCTCGGAGAATTGCGTTGTGTTTTTGAATTTACTGAACAGCAGTTATGCCAACAAAGCCTCATTTCTAAGAAATGTTTCCTTATTACACAGGACACACAAATAAACCAGTGCTACCCTCTAATTCCTCAATAATTAAAAAATAAGCCTGTGCTCACCATTACATGACTTGGTGTTCTGCAGTGGGATCCGGGACCTCGAACAGCTCACACAGAGGAGGAAAATGAAACCTTTTGAGTTTGCAGTGCAAATCCCATCATCATAAAGTGATTGATAGAATAATAAAAAATATGTGGACCCCCCCTATGATACCTTTATTTAAAGTGCCATGTTATTGGTTTTACACATTTAAGCTTCTTACATGCAAACTAAAAAAAGGAAACATGCTCTATACTTTTCTGCTGAGCAGTCCAAAGAATAATGTGTTGCACTTGCACCGGTTCAGACTGAAACTTTGGTCCAGTTAATTGAAAGCCTATAAGTATGCAAATAACAACTTAAAGCATTATTGTTGGATTCAAGTGACCAGTCACTCCTTGGCATCAGAAATATTAGTTGATCAGCGTTTTATCCGTGTAAAAGGAAATATTTAACACAAAATTGTAGCACTGAATGTAATGGAAAGGTAATTATGTCAAATAAATGTAATAAACTAAGATATATTGCAAAACGATGAGTGAAACAAGTACAACTGTTGTAGCAAATAAGTGCATTTTTTTAAATTTATTAATTTGTTTTTTAAATCGTCTGTGGTTCATAACGTTGCCAACATTTTTTGATGTGAAAACACAAGAAATTTAACCAAAAACTACAATTTGGCAGGAGTGTCTGCAGTGCAATATAGCAGAAGTTTAGATTCGGTTGAGTTTCACGCAAACATGTAATAATTGGCTGCTTTATTTAGCATTTTAAAAACTCCCGTTTAATGTGTTTTATCTGATCTCCTGGTTAAGTAGCTTTTATCACTATGAGGAGGGAATCAATTTCATCCCAGAGGGTGACAAATTGCGCCCTGCTTGTGTTGATGAACCTACAAAACATGATCACCATCTGCAGCGTCTCTTGGATTTCAGGTTTAATCTCCTTGCTTGACTGTCTTTACGGTTTTGGTTCACCTCACTGCTCTAATAGACTTGTTTTTGGCCTCAGCGGGTAGCTGTTAATTTATTTGTGTATTTTTAGCTCGAACAGAAAAATCCCATGTACATTACCTTTGCAGCACAAAATGAGTTTAGCAAGAGAACACAGTGGAACTTAATACTTGAAGGAGTTTTCACAAACAGCTGTAAACAAGATATATTTGAGTAACATTTATTCACGGACATGAGAATGGATGCTGGAAATTTAATTAAGCCACTGTTGGGCGACCACTAAGGAATATTAGACATGTCCAACAATGCCACCCCTTTTCATGTTGACACTGTTCCATTGTTTTCCGAGAACATTGTTGAGATTAATCTGTGGTTAAAACTTGTCTCATATAGTTGATGTGAACAGAGCTGCAGAGTATCTGTGTGACCAATAGTAGAAACATTGCTCTTCAATTAGAGTGAATATTTTGAAGAATTTCTCATTTCTTGTGGTGACAGAATCTTGTTCAAGTCATTACTTTTTTTTGCAAGACTTTTCACAGTGAAAACACAGTTGAACACAAAGTACACATGCGCAACAAAGCATTTTTAAAAAATGCAACAGTAATTTTGATATGATCTGAATGAGAAACATAGTGAATGAGCCACAAGACTTAGACGGGCGTTCGCTGAAAACTGAACTGACACCTTGTTATTGTGGTTATGCCATTTTTCCAACTAACTACGGTCAAAAAGCGGTAATCCAGTGGACAATTACTTTTGAAGAGAGGTTACAGCATTCATTCCTCATTTCCTAATATCAGTTCACCACACCAACCAACCCCCCCACTTCTACCCCACCCCCACCCCCCAACCCCCAAGTACTGTACAAAGCCTCTTATGACCACATTAATGCAACTAATTACCATGTCAATCACAAGTAATGCTTATTAATTGCCCCTCAGAAAAGGGGCTATATCAAACAGTGAGAAGTGCCTTTAAAAGCCCGCTGAAAGGCAGACTGTAGGGTAGGTTATGAGAGAGAGAGAGGGCCATGTTTCAGCCCTACTGCTGGCATTAGTCAATCTGCTGTCCAGATGTCTTCCACAGGTGACAGCTGCAATAGCCTAACAAGCAAATTAATCACGGAGCTTTTGTGGTGCTTCATTCTAGGGAAACTCATTTCGTTTCATAAAAGGCTTCATCTCGTGTGAAAAATGACAAATTGCGGCCATGGAGTGATGTGGAGGACCAAGCAGCCGGCTCTCATTTCTGTACCATGCCTGCAAGGTACTGAAGAATAGAGAGGCAGAGAGATAGAGCAAGAGGAGAACTGGGCCAGAACCAGACGCACAGTAATGAAGCCCAGCTCTGCCCCTGTGGGCTCCAGTTCTGACGAGCCTCACAGGTGTCTCAGTCAGATTAAAACCCGGCCTGGCTATAAAGAGTGGGCTTTGAATGAGGGGATACACTCTGCGGTCTGTCACTCATTGTCCCCAAATTGCAACATGGAGGACATTTTGAAAAACTGGCCCTGACAAGTGTTTGGTGGTGGGGCTTTTTCTTTGATTCGAGCCTCGATGGATTGTGGTACCTTCTGCTTTTATATGATGTTTCACCCCATAAGTTAAAATGTGTCTTACTGAAGGACAGGCAGGCCAGCATGTATTGTGAGTATTGTATACATGCTGACAAGTAGTATCTTTTCATACTGAACGCACTGACAGTGTGTGATCTTTAAAGTTCATTACATAGGGAATAACGAGACTGCATGATATCATGTGAACATGCCTTAACACTTAAAGTAGATGTTACAGTCTTTGTGTTATGACAGTTTTTTCTTCCAAATAACAGTGTTTTTTTTCTCTTGACCCCAATTTGTACCAGCTATGATTGACCTGATGCATTTTTGTTTTTGTCTCCATTATCTGCTGTTCCCAACAGTAGCATTTCAGAAGAGGAGCAACTTGTTGTCTTGGTTGTTGTTGTCATTTTTTGTTTTTTCTCTCAATTTATGTGCCTTTTCTTTTGACTTCTATTATCAGATATAAAATAAGGGTGTTAAACAATTCCTCTTTTTTTTTTTTTTTACTTAATCACACGTTTGTGAATTTATTGCAATTAATCACACTTTTTATGACATTTGGAATTATGTAATTTAGAATTTGTGCAGCATGAATGCGAAGTGTATGGAAACATTGTTTGAAGAAAAATATTGCCATGTATTGCTCAAGTCTCGGATGACAAAGTTTGATTGTGCAATGTCAATCACTGACGGTGGCAACCGCTTACATACGGTCATAAATACTGATATTATGTTGTACTCCAGGAACTAATTTTAGTTCACAGGCCACATACAGTATAACTCAGGTTGATCTCAACAGACCAGTACATTTTTACACTTTGCATTGCCTTCTTGGACATCCTGTTGCGGCTATACGTTCAAAACCTCAGCTGTGCGTCATTGATATAAACCACTGGTGCCATCAGGCACTACCTCTGAAGCCCATGATTAGAGCTGTTCTCATACCTGCAGCTATACAGCCCCTCTTATCCTGCATTTCCAAGGGCCAAATGAGACATCTGCATTAAAAAAGGGTCCAATATCACATTCAACTATGTATGTATGCTGCCTTTTACTTCAGGTGATAAAAAAAAAAATCCAAGTTTCCAAATGCACCCATTTGTGAGTTAACAATTATTTAAATATGAAGAAAAGTCTTGGAGGAAAATACAGATTTTTATGCATGGTGCACAGACTCGTTTGCTTTTGATGCCAATAATGTTGCTTTATCTAAATGATTGATATATGGAGAGAAACAAACAAACAATAAAAGAAGTTATGTTGAAATCGGTAAAACAACAAGAAAAGGCCAGAGAAAGGTAAAACAGCTAAAACAGGAAAAAGAACTTTCAAGGGGTCATATTGTATACAATTTTCTTTCTAATGGTTTTCTAACAGTAATATGTGTCCCCATACCTGGGAATGACGCCCCAGAAGTGAAGAAGGTCTGTCATCTCTCTCCCTGGCTTGTTTCAGTTTTTAAAAAGTGTGTTGCTCCAATGAGCGAATCAGAAATCAAACCCTATATAGTGTCTACGGGGTTTAGCCAATCCCAATCAAGGTAGGCCCTCCCTTTGGCTTTCCCACAATGAGGCAGCTCTGCTCTGGCACATGGCACCATGAGAGGAGGTACTTCCTAAGATGGGCATGTGTGGGCGGAGACAGTTCCGCTCACACAGACACAGCAGATTCTGAATGCAGCTCATATGATCCACTATTCAAATGGCTTAAAAACAAGGAAAAGCTGGATTTGGGGCAATAAACTTTGAATACAATGTTTGTGGACCAACGAGATCAATGTCAAAGCGATGAAAAGTTGTATAATATGACCCCTTTAAAAAAAAATGTAAATAAAGATAAAATAGCTAAAAGCACCGATCTTCCACCATATTTTCACACTTTGTTTTGACATGTACAAAGCAAGTTATTTGGAAATGGTTACAAACCTCTGGTCTTTTTAGTCGGTTTTGAATAGCACCGGTTTGGCCTTGATAGTTTGCTTCATATGTTGTAGCAGGAGTCGAAATGTGCAGTGTACAAGACGGCGGTCTTGAAATTCCTGATCGTGTTGTAAGAACATGCTTTCAGACTAACTTTAAATGCAAGACGAAGACATGAGACCACTATGTTTGAAACGTGATTGGATATGTTACGAATTTTCATTTCGTGGAGCAGGACAAAATCACATTGTTTACATCTGCATTTAGTTAGGAAATCCTCGTATGTTTGTAGTAATGGTTGTTTTGACTGTGGAGTAAAAATGGGCAAACGACGCAGCTTTTCACATCAAATGCACAAAGGTTAGGGTGGGGTTTCTTATCGTGTTCAGACATCCTTTAATTGTGTGGGATCAGAAAAGGTTTTGGACGTCAGGATGTTATCATGCTGACAGACCATTCAGAAAGTACTTTAATGAGTTCTTCTTCTCGGGAGGGCAATTACAAACGATGTGTTTAGGATTGGTTGAGTCTGGGTAATTACATTAACAGAAGGATCGCGAGGTCCAGTCTAAGGCCTTAACGTCGTGCCCATGTATGTACTGGAGCTGCCCAACTGTGGAAATATTCTCACACCAGAACGGTAATAAGAATGTCACATCACAACTTAAAGGTATTTCAAACAAAAGTATGGAAAATTGAAAACTCACAATGGCCACACAGAACCAACGAATTAAACTTTTTGGATTTAAAAGCTTCAGAAAGCCATTAATACAAAAAGGAGATAAATCCTTGAAAGCCGTCCAACAAAAACTGTAATTATCATTGTCAGTAGAAAAGAAAAGAGCACAGGGAGGCAAGAGGATTACATTCCTTCAGAACAGAGGAATGTTCTGTGTTTATTTCTCTTCATTTGTTGAAAGAAATTCGGAGGTGACAGATGTCAGCAACACTTTATAATTTAGCATAATTATCATGTTCACTCTATTCTACCGGTGCATATTGTGTTCCACCTTCTATTCTTCAAATTCTCACTTCAACTCACTGTGATTGCGGAGAAATTCATAGCCCCCCTCTTGAATGTTTGACCATGGCACACAGAGGGAGTCTTTTGCTTAATGGATTAACAAAAGCAGATTCCTTGACAATACAATGAATTTCTGGGTGTATAGCTGGAAAGTTTTCATTTCGTTTATCTCTGCCAAAGTCTTCCACACACTTCCTCAGTCAATTTATACCTTTCTGCTAAGAAACTTTAGACAACATTTAGTAAGGATTCTTCAGAATCAATGCTTTGGTCTGTAAAGAGTACATCAGCTTTTCTTAATAACCTTGCAGTTTTTTGTTAAAAGAGCCATGTTAATATATTTAAAACATTTTCACCAGCTACGAGTTATAATTTCTGGACAGAAATAATGTACATTTTAATGTGTTATTTTACACTGCAGGCGTTAAACATAGGGACCGTGGGCAAAAACCAGAGGGTCCAGTGACCCTGCATAGTTAAATTACAAAGAAAACATTTAATACAGTTTTTTCATGAAACAAATGCTATTCTCTTCTGATAGTCGTGGTAGCAACAGCAAAGGGAAATTATTACATTGCTAGCAAATTAGTATTACCATAAAGGTGAAATTATGTGGGTTAGTGTGTGAAAACTCGTGTGGTTAAAGATGTCCACACTTTTCACCAAAAGTAAACTCAGACCATCTCATCAGATCTCACAGTGTGCCTGCCGCTTCCACCTATGGCTACTTACAAATAAATAAATGCAGAACATGACGCAATGTTCGGCACAACATCCAAACACGAGTCTTCTAATTCCCACGAAGTCACTACTCAAGACCACAGACACATCCTCCTCTTCTTCTTAGTTTTTTTTTGCCACACACGGTTATGTAAGAAAACATGCACAAAGAATATATGTTTTAACATCCCCTTTAAAGTCGTTTAAAGTGGCAGCAATCAACTATGAAGAGATGGCCAGATCTTACCTCAGAGGCTGTGCATTCACATGAGGACCCCGGACCCTGACGCTCAGATGCAATCCGTGCCCAGAGACTGAGATAGGGCCAACCTCTGACTCTTCAATGTGGTCCCACTGGCAGATATGCTCTTATCAGGACAGGCTGTAGCATACATCTTCCAACAGCCAAGCACCGATATAGACAAGGAGCGTTTTACAGTGTGATAGGTGAAATTCTCAGTTCAGGTGACTGTTGTGTACGATCCACTCAAGTGCAGTGGAGATCAGACTGAGAGGGCAAACAGCTGAAGGGAGATAGCCAATAAGATGAAATGTTTCACATCGATGAGACTATATTCTTTAATCTCACTCATTTAAATACAGTCATAAAATGTGGTTGATGTTTGTGCTTTGCCTTGCGTAGCGTCGTGCAAAACAGGCCTGTTGCAATGTACCAGGATGGATGATAACTGATATTAACAAGATGTTATATTTTAAGTAGTCATGTGCCACTTGAACATTAGCAGATTGCTCTGTTTCTTCAGCGTTACCTTCTTTCCTTCTCTAATACACACACTCCTTTACCTTACACCCCCAGAGTATCTCACAAGGTACTGTTCCAGTAATGTTTTATTTATGTTTTTAAAGTTAAAGGAAGACTTGTAAACCGGACACAGCTGGCCACTTGCCTTATATCGATAAGCAAGGCTGGAGAGCTGCAGAGAAATGCAGTAAGATGAATAGCAACAGGACGGAGTGGCAGTTGTAGGAAAGTGGGCAGTGATTATTATTCCTAAAAAATAACTTGACCTAAAAAGTCTTTTTCTTTCTGAAACAGTTGACATTTTGATTTAGCCCAGACAGATATGCGAACAAGACAGCTTGTGGTAGGGTTATGCATTTCCTTACAGGCAAATTGTGTAATACAATCTAATTTGCATCAATATAAGTGAGGCTTCCATTGATAGTGTGACGTATATATATATATATTTTTTTTTGTTGTTGTTTTTTTCAACTACAAATAGAAAGCATGATTGTACGAACATTTCCATTCTTGAAATATTTCTTTATATTTTCTCATTTGAAAGTTGCAATTGCAAAATTGCAAACCAAACAAGAACTGAGCTCACACCGGTTTCATTGACAAAAAAGAGAGAGTGATTCATCAGTGTACTTTTACATTATTTCCAAAAGTAAATATAAGTCTGTGACCAAAAATAGATTGTATTTATTACACTTACATATAATTTTGCATCAAGACAATCTTCACCATAGATTTATTTTCATGGGCCATGGCAACTCAGTTTAATGTCAAAGTCAATAAAATGACATCATGATCATTTATGAATAATCACAACAAATGTTATTTTTTAGTTTTAATGCAGGAAAGCTGAAAAGTAAGAATATATTATGACAATGTAATAAAACATCTTTCTTGATAGTCTGTTCAAGTTGAATAATAAAAAGTGACAAAAAAAAAAAAACCAAACATTTGACTGATGTTACAAACCTACATCTGTTGATGTAACGGTAACATCAACACCACATCTGCAGACCTACATCTTCACAAACACAAAAATGACAGCCTACCATTTGGGAATAGCAGTTGAGTTGCTTTTCAGACAGACTTTTAAATTTGCTCAAGACAGACGTTAAAGTTCAAACATGAGAGTGATTTGAATCTTTTAATTGACATCAACAGAAAAATATAAATCTCTCTAAATTATATGGACTGGTTTTAAAGCCACTTTCCCTGCAGATTTCTGTCTTATAGCTGTCACACTGACAGAACAATGACTCTCTTTTAGAACAAATTTAGAATTTATATAGAAAGACATAACTGCTTTTAATGGTGTTGTTTTGAGCGTGGCAATGGGCAAAAGTATGTGTAAGTCAAAGAGTGAAGTAAGAAAGAACAGGAAGTTGACTCGTGTCAACTTAAAGATATAGCCACACACACACACACACACACACACACACACACACACACACACACACACACACACACACACACACACACACACACACACACACACACACACACACACACACACACACACACACACACACACACACACACACACACACACACACACACACACACACACACACACACACACACACACACAATCGGACACTCAACACCCGCTTCTCCTCCCCTGAGAGCCTATAAGCTAATTAGCTCCTAAAGAATGTATTTATCACAGATAAACTGTCAAACAATCTCACTGGCACATCCCCAATGGAAATAAGAACTACTCATTAGTTTGTTCAATTAAGCTTTCTTTTCCCACTTCAGCATGCGCTCCCCACATGGCCACCGCAATGAGAATACACTTTTTGGTACTACAGAAGTTAGTCTGCGTAAGTAGATTTTCCATACACCACAGTGAAGGTGGAAGGCTTCAAAGACTGTCAATTTGTATGTAACCCGAATTAAATCCAGTGTCTTAACATGGGGTGTGGTTGGGGATGATGTTGGGGGGGGGCTTCTCACTTTACATTTTACTATCAGACACTCGAAGAAGCAGCCATCTGCTGGTGCTGTTGAATAAACTCATGAGGTGAACTCACGTCACACTGCAAACTTTTCCACACCAAGGCCTATTCAGGATTATTTTAAGCCGAATGAACTGAATTTATATTGTTGACTCCACTGCATTTCATTTGTGCAGCATGACAACAAGCTGGGAATGGGGGGATCCAACTTGATGTCGGGACAACTTGGTGTCAGTAGCCGATGTTTCGGTGAACTGAAACAGTACATTTGAGCTTCCATCTGTTTGACATTTGCAAAAGCATGCTCTTATTTCAGGTTGGATGGTCTGCGTTTGATCTGCAGACTGAGATTTGCAATATTAACTGTTTAAGATAATATTCAATGTCTTGAACGGCACTTGAGTAAATAGCGCCATTGTTCATCTTTTTTTTTATTTCTCTGTTGCCATCAGTATGTACATTATCTCCCAAACATCTTTGGGTCATTATTAATCATTGCAACTTGAAATACTTGTCCTCCATCATATTCTGCATTATATTGGTCTGGTGTGATTCTCAACTGTAAGTGTCAGAAAATGCTCGTTCAGGCCCATTGCGTTAAATTATCAAGGCAAATTACATTTCACGCATCAGTGGTATTTGAATGTCAAAAACATAATAGATTTGTTGAAGTCACACTCAATGTGTTTGACTCTTCTTCTTAAGGTCAAACCATGGCAGGTAAAGTGTACAGATATTTCCAGCTTTTCCACTTGTTCCTCATACACAAAACTACTCTGCAGTCCAACAGTCATCAACACTGCACAGAGACAAACTTCTCCGGCCTGCTGATGAATGCACTGAACTTGGAGTGGGGTTTTACTTTCCTCAGGCTTGAGTGTCTATCCCCTCAAGACAGTATTGCACAGACACCACGAAGGCAATATTTGGCCCATTCCATCACTCTAATTCACTCCCTGCACATCCATATTTCATTCAGCCTCGGCTTTAATGAAAGTCATGGCAACTTCACCACCACTGGAGTCTCTAAGCGCACACATTGAACAGAAAAAAAAAATCATAAATAAGGACATTGGCCTTCATACAAAACAATATGAAAAGGAATGAGGCCCTAAAGTTGGGTGGAGAAAGAGGAGGGGTGTGTGGGAGGATTCAGCTGCATTGTAGCCGTGGAGGCCATCTGCCTGGAAGAGTCTGGCTATCTCCCATCCCCAATCCCCACTTTCCCTCCATTCGACACCTCCTCCCTCCACTGCACAAGTGCCTGTTTATCCCAGTGCCCTTCAGAAGACATTAGCAGAGGTCTCATGTGCAGTCCTGTTATCTTCCACTGGCCTGAATATGCTCAGATTTTAAGTAGGGTTTGCTGTGTTGACTTGGGCGTCTGTATCCCCAGGTAGCAAACATGACATCCCCACTAAAAGGCTGCGGGGACAGGACGCTGGTTGGCACTGCTGCTACCTGCATATGCATTGCATTTATGAAGCAGCCCGCCTGCTGGTTTACAACGCAGCGTTAGCTGGAAAGCCGTTTTCAAGTTTGTCTTTTCAAATGATAAATATCCAAACACAAATAAAAAAAAACCCTCAAAGAGTAAAAAGAAGTAGTGCTTTTTCATTAACTTTGAGTTCCCGCTCCAAATTAATAACTGGAAAAAAAAAAAGGAAAAACAAAACAGGGTTGCCTAGTGGTGTCGTGGTTATCAATCTTGCTTTACAGTAAATATATTCCCCAGTTCAAGTACAAGCTTGGGTGGATTTCCATGCAGAGTTCTCCCCATGGCTGTGGTTTTTCCAGGTATGTTTCCTCCCATAGTGCGAAGACATGCATCTAATATTTGTTGTCGCTCTGTGTTTTCCCTGTGACGGACTGAAGACCTGTCCAGGGTGTACCCTGCCTTCACCCATAGATCAGCTCCAGCACTCTGCGACCCCGAGTTGGATAAAGTGGTTCAGAAGGTGGATGGATGGATGGATGAATGGATGGATAATAAAAGTGCTTGTGCAATATTGTATGTTGATTATGAATATGAAGTCAGATAAGTCTCCAGTCCAATGCAATCCAATGCAGCTACCACAGCACTGTGTAGACTGGAGGTATCTTTACCACCAGCCCAAATAATCCTTTCAAGATGCCTCACATTTGACATCACTAAACGAAATAAGAGTGTGAACCGTAACATCACTCATGACAAGATACGTAATGAATAAACAAACCCAAAATGGGTACAGTCAGGTTTAAATATGTGCTCATCTGTATGATTTGTCACAGCAGCTTGTACTTTCTTCAAAGCAATCACAACTACCATAAAGACTTTAACTGACCTGAGGAACGTGTGATCTATCAAAAGTGTAATTATGTTCAGCTGACAGACTGGTGACAGTTTCTTGAAGAACAATACCAGCTCATATCTATTCTGGCCAATAATTATATGGAAAATGAAATAGGATTTCTTTTTTTTTTTTCAGCTCAACTTAATATAAAGAAAATGTAAATAAAGAAAATATATATTGTTGGCTATTTTGAGGCTGTTGCCAAGCTCCCCGTGGAAATGACAGGAAGCTGGTGTATTAATCCACTTCCATAAGCACACTGTCAGTTTTTGTACTGAAAAACTAAATCAGATGATATGTGAGATGACACATTTAATTAGTGAGCAATAGAGGTGCAGAGAGCTTTTTCTTTCTTTTTCCAAGCACATAAGGTTCAGACTTCCTCTTTTTCATGCCTTTATTTTAAGCCACAGCTAATCTCCGAGCTTTCGCCATATATTTAGCAGACAGATATGTCAGTGGGATTGATATTCTCATCTAACGCTAAGCCAGAAAGCAAATAATTATGTTTTCTAAAATCTTGAACTTTTCCTTGAGGTGGATGAATACAAAATAAGAATTTAGTTCTGGGAGGAATCACCTGAGCAAACAGCCTCAGCACCTTGGTCATTAAACTCGCTGTGGCTCAGATTTTAACTATACTTATTACAGCAATTTACGAAGAGAACAGCTCAGTGGAATTCATTAAAGTATAAAAATAATGATAATTTAGAAACATGCAGAAGCTGGTCCGTGGCTCCTTCGGTCGAAATGCTTCTCTCCTGCATGGTACAGCAGGTATAGGGCTCACTCATTGGATCTGCACCATCCCAGCTGAGCTTAACTGATTAACACAGCCAGTCACCAGATTAATGAAAGCTGTGAATCATTCCATCAGTACTCAATTCATTACTTCTAAATAATTACACCAAACACGCAGGATAAAAAGGATGCAGCTGCTAAAGACAGACATAGAGATAGTTCTCATTTTTCATTTTTCTGATAGAAAGTGGCAGCTGAAAATATCCTTTACCTGTATCAATGAGGTTTCAAGTTAATGCTCTAAAAACAAAAACAGATGAGTCTATTATCCTATTACAGCCACTCAGGACGGTATGATGCAGAGAAAGAGCAGGCTGTGCCCATCAGAGGACATTAAACCTCTCTCTCTCTGTCTCTCTCTCTCTCTCTCTCTCTCTCTCTCTGCAGGGATCAACAAGGCAGGGATACATCAGGACAATGGGCCAGGATCACACAAGGCCTGCAGAATTGGACAAATAAATTGCTAACAAACTCACATACTTCTGAGTACATGATATACATTTCTCCAAATCAGGCGTAAACAAAGTTAGGGAAAAGATAAATTGTTGGACATTAAAAGAAAAAAAAAAAAATGCACCAATGAAACAAAGCTTGACATTTACATTTTTATGCATCTCATCATATCAAAATGGCTTCTTTCCATTTCGGAAATGAACTTCCTCATTAAAAATTAAAACTTAGCATGACTATTTAATGTAAATGTTATGCTTAATGTGCAAAGCAGTGTGCAGTGTACAACCGCTACACATAATTTACTTTATTTTTATTCATAATGATCAGCTATAGCCACTAACAAGCAATAACAAACACAAAATGTGGCAACGCTTCTGTTAGCTGCAGGTGAAGACGGACATGTAATGACAAAGTGTTTTCATTAGAATTGTGTATGTAAAGAGGGCCGTGGCAAAAGAAATGAGGGAGGAAAAAGCACGCAGCAAATACCCCCTGAAGCTGCGTCTTTAAAGAAGCAGGCTCAGCATAAGGTATTCACTTTGCAGATAAAGGCGTTCTTTCCACTCATAATCAAAACATACAGTAATGCATCATTTTCTGGCAGATAGCAAGAAAAGAATTAGCTCAAATTATTTTAAGTTTTTCTTAATTACTTTTGGAGCCTGAAGCAGCTCGTGCCTCCGAATTGCCGGAAAGTTTAGAATCGCTCGGTCAAATTAGCTGACTTATTATTCAAGCACTTATCATCCAACTCTGGAGCAGTGCTTTATGAAGCATCCCGGTCTTTATCTGTATGTACACCTCCAATGCGATCACATGGCTAAATGATATTTCTGCTAACACTCATCCCTTAAATTAAAAAAAGCAGTGGGCGTGCATTTCTGTGGGCATAATCTAATACTCCTGATCTCAATGGGGCATTTATAGAGGGTTTTATAACTCTAATTATCTTAGCCCATTACAGTATATCAGTTTTTAGTGGTTCATTGTATTCCCTATATACATCAACCGGACAGATGCCTCTGTGGCACAGCATATTTATCGCAACTTAGAAGGTGCAGAGGCCAAACTTTAGCTGGATGCAATACTTTACAGCTGTATAATTGTGAACAAAGCATGTTGATTTATTTGAGCATAACAAGTCAGATATTGTTGCTGTGCAGAAAGTCTTTCTTTATATTCAGCATGAGGACGACCTTTCTGCCACAGAGTGACACCCAGGTTTTACCCTCCATCTGTGAATCAGAGGTCACATTTGCATACAAACATTCTGCACTGCAGATCGGTCGCCTGATAACATAAACTCTTAATACAAACAGATCGACATGTAGGGAAGGGCCTTAGACTGGCTAAAATATGACATTACAGGATTTGTTAGCAGTTTAGACAATCCGTAATCAATCTTTTACTAGCTTGGCAAAGATAAGTGAACATCAGAGGCGTCAAACATACAACCTGCAGCAAAATCTAGAAATTACAAATGAAAACCAGAAATTACAATTTTACAATAAACGTATCTGAGGTTTCTTTTTTTTTGGGGGGGGGGGGGGGGTTGATTGATTGATGGGGATTGCTCTGTAAAAGCAGTCGACAAACTGCTGCAAAGATCATGTATCTTGAGCAGTGTTGCCAGTTACCTTGAAAAAGTAATCCAATTACTGATTATTAAAGGACATCCGGTTCATATCTGCTGATCACCGTCTGGCCTCCTGCAACATGTTTATACATAGTTTAACCTTTGACCTACATTCTTTGCAGGATTCAGTTTTTTACTATTACTAGTATTAACTTACCCGATGATGTAGTTGTAGTCTCTTGTTGCATTATTTATCTATTTACTTATTTGCATTGCCTGCTCTATGCAACATTTTAATTGCTCCCCCATGGACAAATAATGTCTTTCATTGATTGATTGATTAATGTATTGATTGAAAAAAAAGGGGGGGCTTCCTGCCAATACATCTTTTTACTCAGGAAAATTACAAAAACGAACTTCTCTGCAGTCGTGTTCTTATTGCAGTGTAAAGGTTTAGTGTTGATTTTTGTTGGTTCCAATTCTTTTGCGTCACCTGAGCGCACCGTTAGAGCCTGTGATTGGCTGAGAGTGGAGAAGGGGGCGGGTCAGGTAAACGTGCAGACTGCATTCATGCACTGCGTGCGTGAGTGTGTCCCTGTGGAGGAGAATGGAGGAGTGGCCGGTTCAGTTTAATAAAAAAAAAAAAAAGCGGCTTTGCAGAAAAGAAACTCGTCCTGCGTGACGCTACAATAGCGACGCACAGTGACTTGGAGAAGTAACTTTAATCTGATTACTGGTCTGGAAATAGTAATGCGTTAGATCACTCGTTACTGAACAAAGTGGTCAAATGCGTTACTACTTAACGTGTTACCGGCATCGCTGATCTTGAGAGGGGACAGGCTTGTAACATCAGCCAAATGAGAAAACACTGTCGCACTGTTACCAGAACTTTCTGCAGATTTCGACAGACAAAACATTTTTGTCCTTCTTTATTATCATCTCTTTACTTGTAACATTATTAAAATCTATATTTGTGACATCAAATTTTTTTTCCTCAAAAATTGTAGAAATACCTCCAAACACTTGCAGTGCCAGGTGGCTTCCTCTTTTGCTCCTGTTATAACTACAAAACCTGGATAAGATTGCACTTTGTACAGTATACACACTGTAGTATGCGATAATGTTATAGAGTATTGTCATCGTGATACTTCTGGCAATAAATAAACACTTAATGTTTGATATTTCTGCTTTGCGATATGTACTTTCAACAGTGCCCCCCCCCCCCCTTCTTGAACCTCATTTTAAGTGAGCACACACAGAACCATTATTGTTGAATTTAAATGAGGTGTATTATTCAAATTATCTGAAATATAGTTTTAGCTACATTCCTGTTTGTTATTGCTTTTAATCATGATTTGCTCACTAATTGTTAGTGGTTGGGTGGGGGTTGCACACGCACGCACGCACATACACACACACGCACACACACACACACACACACACACACACACACACACACACACACACACACACACACACACACACACACACACACACACACACACATACCAGCCGGTACCTCAGCCCCTGACAAAGCTGTTAATGTTCTGCAAAGAATGTGCAAATTGCAGAAACGAGTCCAAGTGTGGGCAGAAAACACTTCTGGTACTTAGAACCAGTGATGGAACAAATTTGGTCAAATTGGTAAAGTGCCCAAAGGGAGGAGGGAGATGTTCCACGGAAAACCAATTCCAAGCTTGGGTGAGCTCAGGATTGTTTGGAAACTCTCCAATCTGGGGGCCTGCATTGAACTGCATGTCAGGCAGAGACTGTTAAATAAGATTAGAATAAGGACCAAGAGAGCAGCACAGGTACCTCGCAGGATGGCTGCGTGATGTTGAATCACAGCTCCTCTTTAAAAGCCATACATCAGCTGCGACAGTGCTGGAAAAATGTTACATGAGGTGACATGTAAACTCGCTGGACAGCAGCAGGAAACACGAGAGGGTTTTCTGAGTGCATTATGAGCTCTGTTTGGAGCAAGTCCTGTCTCCTGCTTTGATTTATTCCTCGTAGCACCAATTAGGCTATGCCCACTCCTGGAGGAGTTGAAAAGCTGAAGATGGATATGTCATATGATGGCGTGATCAAAGCCGAAAGAGGAACAGAGAGAAAGAAAGGGATCTCATTCGGTTTCATATTTATTAGGCCTTCAAGAGACTTGTGTTACAGCTTGTAAATGCAGCCACTTCCAAAAAATGCAGCTTAAATCATAAAAAAAGCCGAATGAAGACCTTTGAGTGAAATGAACAGACACATTAACATCTTTTGATGAGCACTCCAGCGAGCTAAAGTGACTGAGAGATCTTGAAGCC
The DNA here is from genome assembly GCF_963383615.2 of Lipophrys pholis. Taxonomy (NCBI): domain Eukaryota; kingdom Metazoa; phylum Chordata; class Actinopteri; order Blenniiformes; family Blenniidae; genus Lipophrys; species Lipophrys pholis. Next base: position 13,324,261 of record NC_137636.1, on the reverse strand, counting down.
TGTGAACACTGACTGATCCCTCTCTCCCTTCTCTTTAGTTCAGTTCATCAAGGGGCAGTGAATCATTATGTGGGAACCATTTAAAAGGGGTTATACTCACAGACAGTTTTTATGTTTTACACCAAATGGCTTTGGACATAGTAATCACTGGAATCATGGCAGAATGGGCTGGACTTTCTCTCTCCTCACATCCTGTGATTTAAACTAAAATCAAATACACGGCAGTTCAGAGACAAAGTAGAGTGACACAGAACGGATTTGTTTTAATGTTTCGGCATCAACTGAAATGTTTAATTATGACACACTTAATTAAATATATATGATTGACTGAATCGTTCAAGCCTCCTTTTTAAGCAAAGCTTTGAGGCTCATTATTAGTAATAAAGAGGTTGTAAGCAGTTATTGCTTCTATTTAATGAATAAAAGACAATTACACTGCAGACGAATGGACTCGGCCACAAGTGCAGAGTGTACATGTGTCTTTAAATGTGCCTGAAGGCAAGAAATAATTAGTTACACCTGAAAATGCTTTGGATTTACAAAATATACATTTGGAAACATATTTATCTTCGATTTTAGTTTGCGACAAAAAAAGGTGATTTAACCCTTTGCAGGGCACTTGTTGTAATTCATGTGTTGAGGTGTTATTAAAGGTTGCCACAATTATTATTTATTCATGTTTTACTTGTGAGACTTAAAAAAAATACTATGACATTTCAATGCAATAATAAATGTTTAAAAAGAGTAAAACCAAAATCACACATTTCACCATTTGTACATTCACAATTCTTACGCTACAAATCTATGTATGGGATTAATATAATTTGCTGCCAGAATTATGATGTCCTCAGTTTAACAGAATACATGCATCAGGCAAATGATTTCTAAACGACATAGTGTTGCCTGCATCAGCTTTGCACATCATTGTATAGCTTTTATGTCTCTGCACAGTTTTTCATCATCTTTTCATGCTTCAATGAGGTATAGGGGTGCGCTAAGTTAATGGAAGAGACTCTTTGCTGAAGTAAAGGGAACAAAATTTTATAGAAAAAACGGGAAGCAGACTTCTTGTGCATTCTCACAGGTTTTAAAATTCACAAAATAATACAAAAACAACATTTCTGGCATTTCATAGCACAGATACTTTGAGTTTGAGTATACTTCCTGAATTATACCTGGTAGCAATGTAGACAAGCGAGAGACTAAACCAGAGAGGCTAAAACGCTTTGTCAAGCTAAGAGGAAAAGTCGATTTATCCCAGTGTTACACATTCGTATCTGAGTGTTTAAATATTGTTCAGTGCAACTTAAACATTACCATTTACAACTGATCTGTTGTTGGTAGCTCATCACAACAATGAAATATTAAAGAACCCATCTATAATCAATGCTTCTGTTTAAGGCTCCCTGGAAATATATGAAATGGGCATGGATTACTCACGTCCTGCATATTTAAACGGGGACAGGCTAAAACAGATTTCTAGGTAAAAATGTTTCCAAAAGACTGTAATTGGAGGAAGTATTGAAGGCAGAAATGCAGATTTGGTTCATTTGAAGTGAGTTTGTGGTTAGACTCAAGGATGTGGAATTAACAGGCCACCTTTCTTCCAATCATTTTCAACTTAGTGCTGTTTGACGGAGACAGATGGGGAAGGTAAATCAAGGCAGCTGAGTGGAGAGCACTGCTGACAGCACATTAGAGCCTCTCTCAATGAACTGTCACAAGTGCACAGTGAAAGTAAAGTTTGATCATACGTGGCTGCTGTCCTGTCAGACATCCTTAAAAGCAAATGGGGCCTAAGTGCTGCGGAGCTCTCAATGAGCCTGAGATGACAGTTGTAGCCAGAGCAAAAAGAGGGCATCGGCACTCTATCCTCCATCCTGTAAAAGGACAATGAGGTGAGAAGGACTCTGACTGCATCTCTCGCCCTGCAGCCGCACCCCCGCAGTAAAAACATCTGACAAAGTGTCAGTCTCCCACATCATCACTCCTGTCGTCAAGGACCAGGTCCAAACTTTTATGCTGCTTGTGCAGGAAGGTGGATGAAATATGTGCAGCCTTTAATTTTCTACACTCACAATTTTCTGTGTAGATTTTCATACTAAAGAAAACAGCTACATTAAAAAGCAATTTCCGATCATTACTGAGAATCGCGTCTGCGCTGGTAAATGGACTTCACTTATATAGCGCTTTTCAATTGCATGGGCAGTCCCAAAGCGCTTAACATGGTTAATCACATTCACCCATACATTCACACACCAACGGAGGCTGCTGCCATGCGAGGAACTGTCACTCTCTTTGGAGCAATTTTGATGTTCAAAGTCTTGCTCAAGGACAATTCGGCATGTCGACAGATGGAGATGGGAAATTGAACCTGCAACCTTCAGATTGGGGGACGATCAATCTACCAACTGAGCCATGCCAGCGAGCCCGGTAAGTCTGATGTCAACATTCAAAGCTGGTCATTCGCTCATCAATCTCACCAACCATAAAACATGTTCAACCTCGACACTATGGGTGCACAACTTTCTCCCGCGATGTTTTCTGCTATATCCAACACAGGGTTACGTGGCGCTTTACCTAATCCAAAATGATTATGGCCAAAGGCAGGGGACACAATGGGCAGGTCCGCAGTCCATCACAGAACAAACAAGAGAGATATTGACAATAACTCACACACACAAACAAACACAGTCGCAGCTATAATAAATTTAGTAACACCAAATAACCACGAATGTAGGTTTTTGGCCTGAGAGAGGAAACTGGAACACTTTCAGAAAACACACACGTAGATGAAGGACAAGCAAAATTGGGTTTGGTCAATTTTGCCTGCTGTTATTAGCTCTTGTTTTAATCTATTGATGTCTCACTTTTGTCATTACATTTTAAGTACATTTCTGTTTGAGGGTTTTCTGATGTGAGTGTCTTGAGCAGTTCTTCTAAATCCAGTGTGTCCATATTTGTGTTGATTTGCACATTATAATGAGAAATGACATGTGATTATACACAGTGTCCTTTATAGAGAAAGAGAACTTGGATTTGCATGTTATAATGTGGCAGTTTAACTCAGAAGGTCCTGAGAGTTCAGTGTCAGGATACCTGTCATTACCTCCACTTCCTGAGCTGCTCCATAAATTCGGTTTATAAGATCAATTTATGTCACGCTATAGTATGACAGTGTTGTGCCATAATGTATGCACTGACTGCAATATATCCTTTTTGAAACTTTTAGAGCCATTGCATTGATTCCAACAGTATAAATATGTTCAACATTTTTGGGTAAGGCATTTTTTTAAATGTATAATTGGGCAAAAGATATTACCACAGAGACAGACTTCCATATATGTCGAGACTTAAAAACAAAACAAAAAAACAACGAGTTACTTGCAAATCCTAAGTAGGTGTCCCACTTTATGTAAAACATTGTTCCATTTCAGTCTGACAGAGGGACCACTGGAAAACCTACTTTTGAAACTGAAATATTAGATTGATGTTTAATTCTATGTTAATGCATTCAAAAGCGATGTTAGATTCTTCAATAAATCATTTGTTTACACTTTTGAAATCCACTGTTCATCCTTCCAAACTATGGCATGTTCCCCAAAAGTCAGATACAAACATGAAGCTCAATTCATGCCCCTCAAATGGTGTTAAACTACTTTTTCTTCCTTTTTTTGGCCAATATGTACACTTTTATTGAATATTTCTGTAAATGTTGCTTTTCACTTATTTATCCGTAAAGCAAAAAAACCCAAAACAGATTAAACTGTTTAAATGAAGTTTGATTACATCTTTTCAAAAACTTAACTCGCAATAAGTAAACTCTAATTTGCCTGATTGGAGAGCAGACCACCTTAAATTACAGAAATCACAAGAGAGCTGGAAGAGAGTGCTGACATATCTTTAATAAATAACTTACAGGCCCTTGGACCAGCAGCGGTTAGAGCCTTGTTTACCTCAGCCCGAACCTGCACTCCTACACTGCATGATACTTCACTCTTCCATTAGTGGGTGTGTTGAGGCCTGTGCCCACTGTTTAGCCTGGCACAGAGGTACTTCTAGCTGTAGGAACTCAGTCTCCCACATATTTTAAAACCCACTTTTACTCACTTCCCAGTAGGCCAGCATACCTTATCTCTGACGCAAAAGAACACTTTCATAAGTGCCCTGCTGAAAAGGGAAAACACACAAACAAAGACGTATTCAGACATAGATTGAACTCTGTTGTTCGCAACCAATTTGTTTGGTGGGTGGTGGTGGGCAAATGGACTGTTTTTCCAAATGGAATGTTTTTCACACTTAAAAAATTTACCAGATGGGCGAGTAAAACATGTACATTGAAAGTGGTATCATCATTATGACATTAAAAATGTAAACATTTCTGGAGGCCTTTTAGAGTCCCAGTGTGAGAGCGTTTCTTCTACGCTGGTGCTTTCAGTGTTGACCATTTAACACTGAAGTCCTAGCTGTCCTCCAGGGAGCTTTTCCTTAACAAAGATGATAAGCCAGCTCTGAAACGCTCAACAAAGGACAATAGTGGAGCAAAAATGGTCCATAACATGGTCCATCTCATTCTAGCTGAAGGCTTTTAACGTCACTATTTCTCAGAAAGACATCCCCCCGCATCTAAAAAAAGTGGGTCTGGACCAGGAAAAACAACCATTAAAGGCAATTCAACTGTATGAAAGTAGTATCTGACAGGTCCACTTTTAGTGACAGATGCCATTTTAACCTGTAAAATGTGATACTGGCACTTTAATGTTATATCATTTTACCCTTCAACTCCAGGAACCCATCTGCTTTATAATAAGGACACAATTTTTCTTTTAGATTGGCTACTGCATTCAACATACTGGCATTTAAATGTCTTTAGTAAGTCACCTATGAGATAGCTATTTTAGGTTGTGGGTCTGTTGTGAAACAAAATGACTTTTTCAGTATGTTACATTAATGTTTCAAACACAATATACCATCAAGTTCCTCTTACACCAAAATGAAATCTATATGTCCCTGATGCTGGGAGCATATAGCCTCTTAAGCTTTAAATCATCACCTCATTTCTTTAACACCAACTCCTCCAAACAAGAAGCTTTGGAGGGAAAAAAAAAAACTCTCACATTTTCATCGTCACCACAGTTCAGATGACAATTATGACAGCCCAGGTTTAATCATAGAATCGGGTAGTTCATTTTCTCAATGTCAACATGAAACCTTGTCAAAAAATGAATTCTGTCTTTCTCTCGGGAGATAAGCAGGCTCCAGTGCACCAGGCTCATTCAGAGGAAAAAACTTGCAGGTCACAAGGCAGCGACTTGCATGTTTTCTTATTTTTTTTTCACCCTCTCTCTCTCTCTATCCTCCCCCTCTCCTTTTTTCTGAAAACCACCCAAGAAGAGATTAATCATGAAGGGAAAACTCAACTTCACCCTCTAGCTGCAGGTCACAGTTCTTATTTCGTGTGGAATTGGCTTTCGGAAAGCAGAAGGCCTGCCCGGGGGGCAGGGACCTGATATGAGAGGAATTTGAGAATGAAGCAGAGGGGATTGATTAGCCCACTTCATATCCCACACTCCGTAAGCACAGTCCAGCTGCAATCTAACACACCGCTGAGCTGAATAGACAAGAGAAATTGGATTCCTTCCTAATATTTAACCTTCAAGTCAGCTCTAACAGCTGTTGATGGGTTGCTCTCCCAGGTAGTTACAAGAGGACTTTTTACATGTTACACAGAGAGGGAATAGCAAAGTGGGAATGTGATGACTTTTCTGTAGGTTATTCAATTACAATGGTGCAAAGAGCAGCTAGGCCATTGAAGCACATCATCTGCATGCCACTGCACTGAGGGATTTAATTTTACACCTCTACTTGTCTGAACAGGCGGTACGAGTGTGTGTGGGCGCACAAATATGCAGGACTCGCACACATCTGCACACACAAACACACACACACGTGCACAAACAAGTGTATATGAGTGTATGCACGTAAAAAGCAATTAATGCCACAAAAGTTGAGAGTGCAGCTAATGGACGGATCATATACCGCCATAATGGCTTGCTTTGATGTCGGTTGTCAAAGTAGACCTATTTTACACTCGGAGCAAAAGGCGCTTGAAAATATCCTGTAATGCTTCCATTCTTTTTATCTCTTTTCATGAGCAGATGTTGGAACAAAGAGCAGTGGCACCATTTCCTTACACTTAGATCTCAAGAGTGAATGTCGGTTCGATTTCTGGTTTTCTTGGTCTGCACTTGAATCGTCATCAATGTATAAAAAATATGAAGGGTTGACGGATAAATGGCGCATGCCTCTCAGTGACTTCACATCCACATTAGCCAGTGAATATTTAGTGGCTTCATTTATAGGCCAGTTTGATCATATCCTCCCACCATCTCTTGTGCCAGTCTTGGGGAAGTGTTGATAAGAGAGCAGGATGTCATCAGGCTCCTTTTCTCAAGTCATTAAGCCATACAGTTTATTCCAAGCAAAGTGTTGCCCATTTGAATGAGCACATTAGCGAATGTCTTATGATAATTAAGTGCTTGAGTTGCAGAATTGCAGAATCGGATTCATTAGAAGAGTCACACATTTTTTATTAGCACCTTATTCTGTTCCAGGGCTGCAGCAATGCCTGACGACATCCAGCTTTCCCTCTCCGCACAATGAAGAGAAATTTAAGTACTGAACTTCCATGATTAGAGAGACTGTAAAAACTTCACAACGCCAGCTTGAGAGTAAATTTAGTTGATTTTTATGTTCCCCACAAGAATTTAGGTCAATTTGCTAAAGCATACTTCAGGCACAGGAAAGCAATCCAATAAAGTAGTCTGGTACAAATCTATAGATAAATGATGCTTCACATTCAATTACAGTGAGAATTTTATCTTTACTTTTCAATGATTTTGTCAATTAGTCAACACAGTCTTTCTTAATTCATCAAGGACTCTGGCCTGGTATTAGTCAGTGTGTAAGCATTTATTAGATTAGCAAAGGCAGGAAGAGAGAGAAGAGAAACCCATTAGATGACTTGGATGCTTTTTGTTTAAAAAAAAACAAAAACAAAAAAAAAATCTGCAAGCAGATAAACAACTCACATCTTACTGACAATGTGTGTCTGTTATTTGAGAATAATCTCCCATTCTTCTTCACTTATGAACTGGGTTCATAGCAGCAAACATGAAAAGATTGTAAACAATGCTTTATTCCCCGAATTTGACACATTGACTATCGTGCAAATAACAGCGCACCAAACCAATCCACTGGGGAGCTCATGCAGGGACCGTGAAACTGTACTCACAACACAAATTAATTGGGGAAAAAATAACTAATTCTGACATTCCCTGAAGAGGGCCTTTCATCTTATAAATACTGGCTGCAAACTTGAGCATTTTTGCTTAAGTAACACAACACTGCAGATGATAGGATTCGTTTGGCTCGGCCCCAGGGGCTCAGCATGACAAAGAACACTTGTTTAGCAACTGCACAACCAGGTCCCAACATGGGCCTGTGACTGTGCCCAACCTCACCTAGAACCCTGCTCCATTTGCATTTCCCCTTCTCCAGACACAGGCCAACACATTCTGTGGGGATACAGAATCCTGGAGATGCCATTGGAGGCTGGCACATAAATTAAGCCTATATTCCCCCTTCTCTCCTCTCCGTCTTCTCCCACTTCTGCTCCTCCCCTCACCTCCTTATTTGTCCCATGGCTTCATCACGTCACAGTTCATGCAAAGGAGAAAGTGATACCCAACTTTAAAGTTTCTCCAGCTAATTACGATCTGTATTTACTTTCCTGCGGCTGCAGTGTGATCCGGCATATCGGCTTTTTGAGTGTGGAAACCAATGTTTAATTCAGCATGGTCTCTGTCTTTAGGAATAATAGAAACTGTGTGAAATAAAGTTCAATGCAAACCCACACCTATATCACTGAATCTCATTCAAGCACAATCTTTTCTCTTTAGTTTTCTACAGATTGTCAATATTGGCACCACAATTTAAAGGATTCAAACTGCATCCACAGAGAAAACAATTCAACCATTTTAGTTAGCCATCTGTATCATTTCTTTGCGAACAGAAAAGTCCACCCATCCATCTTTGACAACGCATTATTAAAACTCAGGGTCATGGTGCGCTGAAGCAAATCCAAGCTGACTATGGGTGAAGGCAGGGTACAGACTGGACATGTCGCCAATCAAAGAGCAATCGCGTACGCTCCCTTTCACATCTGCGGACAATATTACAGACATCAATTAGCCTCAGACACGTGCTTTTTAGACTGGAGGAGGAACTTGGAGTACCTGGAGAAAAACCCACACATGAACAGTGAGAAAATACAAACTCATTGCAGAACAGCCCAGAAGACCCCAACCAGGAGCATTCTCACTGTAAGGCGAGAGTGCTCACCACGACATGACACAGAACAGCTGGCTTATGATTAGAATTCCTCCAGATGTGTACACACAGCGCTCACAGGGAACCAAAGAATATGTTGAATCAGTTTCCCTGATTTTGCACCACTTTACTAAAGACACTACTGCAGGTGCTACTTTGCTAATGTACTACTTGTGTCTTGTGAAGTTTTCTCAATGGACATCGAATCTTTAGATGAATGAAGTCATTTGTGTCATTGGCAGTGTTTTTCTCAGTATGACACACTCGATGATGCCTTTTCTCCCCAGTTGACTTTAATTTTGTGAATTATCTCTTAAGTCATCCTCCATAAATGCTGAAGTCAGTAATTAGATCGTTTTGAGACTGTAAGGGTAAAAAGTACAGCTATTGGTGTTTAATTTTAAAGAGTAGAGGTAAAAACTTGAAAAATGAAATATATTGTATTATAACAGCTCACCAAATGATACTGAATAGAGTGGAGTGGAGAAATCCTAAAACAGTGACTTTATCTTCTGAGTTATCGCTCCCTACAAGGCGGAAGAGAGGCTGAACCGGCTTTCTGAAAACTACAGCGAACACGGAGACCCGGAGTGGTTACAGAGAAAAAAAAGAAAAAAATAACGCGTGGGAACGATTTAATAAGTCGCTCCCTGAAGTTAATAATACGAGGGAACGAGATCATTTATCGTGGAGCCGTGGTTCTCGAGAGTGCTGGGGTGCTCCTCCGCTGTCAGTCAGCTGCGTCGGATATATAATTTAGAAGCAGTTTTCCATTGTCGTTTTTTTCACGCTTTTCACCGTAACATCATTGTAGCTAACTTCACTTTCATGTCTTGTTCCGCGCTACGACCGCAGGCTGAGGTCTGCGTGCAGCTGCATTGCGCTTCGCTACGAGACGCTCCATTATTATCTTCTAATCCACAAAAACTTATTTTTGGTTCATCAGCAACTAAAAAACAAACTCCATACTACTGTAAATGAAAGCTTGGATTTTTTAGCCATATAATGAGCCTTTTAATGGCGCTTGATGTGAAAGAGACCTTTAGTCAGCAGGTGTTTATGTAGGTTGCCAATGAAAACTGCGTTCTATCATTCTATACCTCCATTCCTCTCCGATGTTGAAGCATTTGATTCAGACATCCAGGAATAAAGTGAAAGGAGCAGAAATTCCCAATGTAATGCCGACATGTTGAAAAATAAGCCCCAAGCTCATTCAAGCCTTTTTTTTTTTCTCTCTCTCTCTCTCTATGGTCACTCCAGGGCTCCAGACTAAAGCAAGACGGACGTGAAATACAACAAAAGAGATGCGAGGAGAGGAAATGTTTCTCGCTCTTTGGTCTGCATCCAAGGTTCAGGCCAGACTAGATGGAGCGACCCGGACGAAACCGATGTGTACAGTCCGTCTCCTGGTTCTTGCGTGAGCACTGTCAGCGCTAAATTGGTGAAATCAGTGACGGATCACATTTTGGAGTGACGCAATGACGTGGCTCTCACTTGGCTCCGTTAACGGTGGAAAAACAACCAGTTCTTTAGCGGTGCTCATTTAAGAACTGGCTCTGGCACCGGCCCTGAACACGCTCCTGGTTCCTTTTGGTGGAAAAGCCCTATACACTGTATGTACTTGAGCCTGTGTCTGCATGCCCTTGTGCTAACACTGGAAAGCTGATCCGTGACTACAGTTCCTACTGCTAAAGGCTCTCCACCATAAATAAGTAGACGGATACAGACAAAGTCTCCTGTCCACCTTCTGAGTTCACTACTTTCGTAATTTGGTATATGTCCAGGGAACTTGGGGTTGCGTAGCATACCGAGTAATACCACTGATGACCTGTGGTGTCAGTATTGGGCACTATAGCTAATTTGCAACCAGCAAAGGGCGTGCATAGGACATATACAGCAGGTGCAATCCAAAGACAGAATTATAAAAAGTTTTTTTTCACTATAAAATATAAAATATGTGTGATTTTAGTCTGTTTAATTCTCAACACATTTGATTACATAAAAGTGGTACATAATGCATATATGTGTGCATACTGACATTATCTTGTCTGAAGGTGTTTTTTCATTTTCAACATCTTCAACAAGTGCTCTATAAAGCATCAATAACATATAAAGCTGACAAACATTGACAAACATTTTAACAGGACATGTTATTATATTGGGATAATTTCTTTTTTTTGGGGGGGTGTTTTTGTCCTAATGTCTACTGGCATCCTTTACTAAGATGGCATTGTTCTATCAGCAGCGACTAAGCCCTCAATAGTGAAGTGTCCAGACAACAGAAAAAAAATACTTCTTCCCATCTGTCCATCTGATTTGAGAAAGAGAAGACAGAAGACCACTATGGTGTTGATTCATTTTAACACCACCCCCACCCAATCTTTGACTTTCCAGACAGCCACACTTTTATTTGGCACATCATTTGCTATTGCCACAAATGCAATCATTAATTTACGGTTCCAAGTGAAACGTCATATACCCAGGACACTTTTTTTTCTTTGTCTAATTAAATATAATTTTGAAGCTCTTTAAATCCAACTTCATCCAGATGCACAATCTAATTTTTCATTTGCTTTTGTACATGATATAAGACATCAAGTCAATAATTTATTAAATTACTTTTCCCATTCATTTTCTTCTATCTATAATTGATCTCTCCAGTTGAAATTCTGTTGTTCCTCTTACTCAGCCAGTCTGTGGAGAGTCTGCGTGACATCACTGTGAACAGGGCTTGTACCTCACCATATACCCCCACTGGAAAACACACTCAGACACACACACAGACACACACAGAGACAATGATTTTTTTTTTTTTTGTGCAGCTGTTGTCTTAGAACCTTGACTTTTTTATATAAATAACAGCCTAAACCAAGCATAAAGCTTCACAATAACCTATTTAGATCAAGCTGCTAGATTGAGTCCAACCTGGATTCACACCACACCTCGAAGCTGACCAGGTTGGATTTTTTTTAATTGTTTGTTTTTTATGCTGCATTTTTTATATGAAGCCTCTCCATCAGGCATTGACTTATCGTGGTATACACGTCACCATTCTTGTATGTTATGGATAGCAACACATGTATAAAGTCGTCTCCATTCCTCATTGAACTATGGGAGCCTTCTCAGCTCAAACTTGTCGCTTATGCATATGCATTTGTTACGCAGTATACTGCGATTTGCTTCTGGGCCAAACCAGAGTTGGACTTTAGCAGCTCCAAGACCACTTCACCAAGCCACCCTCAAAATCTCAACTAGATTGACCCGAATACAGCCAAAGTCTATTACTGCTTTTTGTTTTCTAAATGCTGGTGAAAGTTTGTTATATTTCCTCTGCCGTAGCAACAATTCCAAAAATTCTACATAGTCACAAATTATTGATGCACAGTGTTTTTCTAGAATTAAGTCGACCTGTTCTGCAGAAGTTAATATTACTCACCTGCTCTCCCAACTGATTTGCTCCTGGTGGGCGAATATCCATGTGGCTCGAGCAATGGTGGATGATTGGTTGGCAACACGGAGAAACTCTCTCTCCATTGGTTAAAACGCTTTGTCCCTCAAGGATGAAAGCCCGGCCGATGTTTGTAATGGAGCTGCAGTGTTCATACTGTCAGAAATGTCAAAAAGAAGTAACAAAAATTAATTCAAACCCACATACACAGATGCTTTGAGTGTCTTTTCAGTGTGTATAAAACAACAGTTTCTGAACCTTGTGCCTGTCTTGTTAGGAACAGTTGTCATACTACACAGCAGCAAGCTGAACTCCAACATCAGGGCCATTACCTCTGGTTTCAGTCAATCACGAATCATTTTGAGGTTTCTCAGAAGAAATAAACCATCCTCATGGTTAAATTTGAGAACCGCGTCTCAGAGAGGTGAATTCAGTTCCAGTGTAGGACAGGAACAGAGAGGCTCTTTCGTGACTCATACAAACAGAGGCACCAGACCCCTTCTGGATCTGCTTGCACAGCAAGTATGCCTTTCTTCTCACCCACATTAAAAGGCTGCAAGAGCTGTCTCAGCCAGGTGGTTCACCACTATCAACCTGAGAAATGTTTATTTTTAGGTTACAGTTGCTCTGTGTGACTTTCTCGAGAGCGGCTTGCAACTACAGCATGTTGCTTTTCAGCTACTTTCTTGTTCTGAAAGCTTTTGTCCTCCTCCTTTAACCCCAACCTGACCTTAAAATGTTTTTGACTTGATCTTCAGGGTGTTTCACACACTGTAGTTTAGGTTGCTTCTCACTCAGACCCTGAGAGAGCTGTCAATAACCCATCACACAGTGAAAATGACTTGTGACCCATTAAGTGCCAACCCTAAATGTCCAAATGCATAGGTGATAACCCTTATTATGTATCATGTATCTTTCAATCTGAACAAAACTTGGACTTTTCAAATAATAACCCAAGCATTGTTTTAATTTGATCTTTTTTTTGTGCAACCATTTCATGGATTTGATCATGTACTCATTATCGTCACTGTGGCTTATAACCAGACTTTTTATTGATGCAACAACATATTAGCTGTTGAGAGAACATTTACAAACCTGTGTTGTTTAAAAGTAGATATTTTGATCCTGGTCACAATTTTGCTGTGTTGAGTTTGCACGTTCTCCTTGTGTCTTCAGGGTTTTTCATTACATACACCGCCTTCCTCGGGCCCATCAGTGTCTCTCAAATGTCATCAGGTGTGAATGTGTTTGCCATGTGACAGACCTGTTCAGGGTGTATGCTTCTTTCTGCTCAATATTATATAAGTACCATAACTTTTGATTAATGGTACATTACCATCTGTTATGTGTATACAGTATGTTTATGTGTGTATTATCTTTAAAAATGCAAAATTTTTTTTTTTTGTGAAATTTGTTTTCATGGGATTTTGCTCATATGTGCACTGAAAATCAAAGTAGGAAACAGAAAATCCTTACATCTGTTGTCACAATGATAATAGTGAATAGTTGAAAAAGTCTTGGTAAAACTGGCATAAAAGCTTCGGACAATGGACAATGGACTCCTAATTAGATGTTTAATACAGAGGTTCATTTGGCTTCATTTTAAAATTCAGCGCTTTACTGAAACAATTTCCTCTCAATAATTACAATTTCCTTCCAGGCCGACACTTACAATGCAATCTTCAGATCTTATAAAATGTGTTTTGATTCATTATTTCTTAATCAGTGTAGTTTGTGACAAGAAATGAGTTTATAGAATAAGAGCTCAAATAATCAGGGCCTTTGACCTGCTACAGCTGGCTCATTATTGTATGTCAAAGAAGAGCTGAACAGTTTTGACAACCAAGCACAGCAGAAAAAGATCAGAGAAAGAAATAGGTTGTTTCAATTGCCTCTCTGCTATTGAAATTAACTAAAGGGACATCAAACATTCTTGGCTGCATAGTTCTCACAGGGAAGACAGACGACATTATTTGATGCCATCTGAGGCTCACCAGTGCTGAGGATCACACTACAGCTAACTGACACACCGGTGATTATTCATGGCACCCGTGCTTATTATTGTGAAGGAACTGAACAATGGTTTTCTGTTGTGGGAAGTGAACAGTTAGAAGTTCTAACCCCTGCCAAAACAATCGCTCCATGCATTTCTCTCAGCAGTGGAACAACAGAGGGCTGCAGGGATGCAGACATCTCTGTCTCTCTTGGGTGTAATCGGACTCAGATAAATATTTGCCATGCAGTGTGAACATCACACAAAGTCATTGTGATGCGCTTGTGAAGCTTGCTGTGATTGCTTTACTCTACCGCAGAGATGGATTTTTGTCTCCAAGTGACTTTCCCTTAAAACTGGTTACTCTTTGGCACAAAAAAAACAAACAAAAAAACAACAACATTCAACCGGCGAGGGTGAAAGTGGAATGAAAATCTATTTAAAAACTCTTAGGAATCAAGCCAAGAAGTAATTCCCCAAACATAACAAAGAATAAATAGTGGCAAAATAAAAATATTCAAAGCAGTGAAGAAGATTTCCACTTCTCATGTTGGAGGTTTGTTATTTTCCTTTACAAGCCACACCACAAACAGGTGGCTTAGTATGGGCACTGGCATACTGTAAATGATATTGCTTTGTCTTTGAAGAGCAAAGTTAAAGCTCTTCTCTGAATTTCCGCTTCCCCAACAGCAAGCTGGCCTATCTAGCTCGTGTTTTACCATCACACACATCCATCACTAAGTCAAGAATCATATCAATACTTGCCCATTTCCCCATTTGGGTTGAGCTGAGTAGATCAATTCATTTAAAAGGAACCACAGCCAGACATCCGTTTTAGAGATTAGTGCATATATTGGCTAGTCATCTGATGGAGGGTTGAAGGTTCATTAAGTCAATGGAATCCTTAATCAATAGGCAAACTTTAAGCCCAGGCTTTTATGGTGGACTTTCTACTCAGTATGTTGTTACACTGCAGAGGCACAGAGCACTGCACATCCTGGGTCACATTTCCATTATGATTTTATTGTATTTCAGACCTTTTGTGTGTTTTGTCCTTGATAAACAGCTCGTCTCACAAAAAGCTTGAGTTACTCCTAATAGAATGCTATAATCTAGCATCTGAAGTATTGTGAAAGCGAAATATAAAAGCCTTTACAAATATGCACCATAACCTTGGTGCTTCCGGTAAGCTTTGACATGACAATAATGGCAGTATCATATTAGTCAATTGAGATTTTTTGTTCTATTCTCCGAGTTTGAGCAATTGGTGATCTTGGATAGTTACACAAATCTGAAAGCCATCTAACTCGGGCAGTCATATTCTTACAGTATTGTCTGAATGACAGTGGGCGATAGGTCACCACAGTCCTTAACTGCTGGGTTTATGTAAATCTGGCATCTCAAGTTTCTGTCTCTAGTCCAGTGTATTCCCCTCTCCAGTTAAATCATGGGGCACACTCCGGCTGTGATTCTTAAGTGTCACTTGTGTCCACCTGAATTATTGTTTGTGTGTAATGCAGGGGAAGAACTGGGATGCAATGAGAAGTGGTTGTGTCCTCTGATTGATTGTTAAGTGTTGTCCAGGAGCCCATTGCCAGACTCCACTTAACGGCCTGCACAGCAGAAAGCAATCAGTGGCTGTTACTAAGGGTCTCGTGGGGACGGGCCCAGTCATGATTGATCTTCAGTGGATCTCTGAAGATGTCTAAGAGAACTGGGTTTCACCAGAGTGGTGTTCAGGTCAGAGCGAATGCCCTCCAACTTGAGAGTGAGGCATCACATCAGCAATGAAAACTTTGGGTGGTGCAACACAAATACGCTCAAAGTCTTTTTTAACTGACTGAACTTTCCTTGTCCGAAGAAAATTAAACGTCTTGGTATGAGTGATCACAAGTGTTATTGCCACATGAGACTTTTTAATTGGCATGACAAATTGTGGGCATTTGCATACATCAGCTATATGGTATGTTAACTGCAAATTACCACATGAAGCCGTGTATTCTAGTCAAATAGTAAATCCCAGTGGATATATTGCATGTCTCCAGGCACTGTTGTACCTGAAGTCACACACACACACACACACACACACACACACACACACACACACACACACACACACACACACACACACACACACACACACACACAGAGTAGAGCGGTGGGCTCGCCGGTGGTGTGTCAATGTGTTCAGTGACCACAACGCCTGGTGTTAGTCTCATTACGGAGGGATCAAAGGGACATGAGCTTCATAGCAGCGGGGACTCTCCTCAGCCCCCTGAGAAGCAACTCCTCCTCTAATCTCAAAGGTCATATTTAGTCATTCAAATATAAAACAGCATCACATCACTTGCAGTCGTGTGACATGCTAAAGTCTTCTCCAGAGCCAATATCAGAAGAACACCTCCCCCCCCAAAAAAAATAAATAAAAGATCCAGAATGTATATAGCACATATAGATATTGTAAATATGGGAGTAAATATATACATAAACGATAATTTTAATAATCCTCACAGATGCTGAACTTAAAAAGTCGTGAAAATAATTTCTTTGAAATGAGCATGACACAACACATTTACGTCAGAGGTGAACTGAGGTTAAAAGACTCACAGCCTGAGAGATCTGTCTTCTCAGCAGTACTTTCATGAACATCCGTCTTTTATTTTTGATTTTATGTTCCACATATTCTCTTACTAAATTCTTTTCTGGTCTCTATAACAGGATTTTGCACCCAAGAAACCAAGTAGATGCCGGGCAACTTTTGCAAACACACAAATACTGCAGACAACACAATGCTCACAATTAAAATCACCTCAATGATTTTTGTCATGGAACTTAGTTTCCATTCTTTAAATGACACAGTGAGTGGACAATGATGGTGGCAGCTAATAACATTGCAGTGCCAACAGCAGTTCCTCGGGATCTGAGCAGCTGTTCTGCAGTCTATATTGGCCTGTTCTTCAAGTGGAGAAAAAAAAGAGCAACCTAGATGAGAATTTTGTGCTTCAGTGGCTATTGAAAGATGAGGCAATAAACTGCTAAACTTGAGTAATCACACACTCCCCGAGGAATTTCTCAAATGGGGATGGTCAAAAACCTTGAAATTTGAGCCCCTTGCACACGACCCAAGCTTTAACATTTGATGAGATTCATTATTGTGGAGAGCTGAATACAAGTGTCCTCTGATTACAGGGCAAACCATTAAAAGTTCCTACCAGTGTGCATTTCCATGGTAGAATGTCAATGGGATTAAAATCTCAATTCATTCCAGTCAATTCTCCAGTAACAAGATTTCATTAAAAGCAGGCAGGGAGGAAAATGGACTCGAAAGCACTGAAACAGCTGGACTATAAATTATAAAGATGTGCTTTCTGCTAACTGAACACACCTTCAGCTTGCAGATGCATTATTATTTAATGTTCAGAGGAGCTGGTTTTATGTAAATTGGAGTCTTCTATTCTCTTCTGCCCCCTTCTCAATGCCAGGTACTTCCAACCCAAGCAAAGGGAGAGATTATGCAAACCAATTAACATATGAAAATAACGTATTAATATACTGTCTCTGAACTGTATCCAATCAGTTCCTTTTCACTGGCGTGTGTACAAAACAATTAAAATTAAATTTATACTGCTCTTCCTTAACATATTCTGCAGAAAATGGAATCAGTGAGCAAATGCTGACAAAAGTTTTACAGGCCTGTGTTCTTCCTTAAAGGCACACTGACTTTAAGAATATTTATAAGACACCATGCTAATAAATTCCAGTCTTTGTTTCTCCCTAATGATGTGTGCATCTGAGACAAAGCAGTGAAATCCATAGCGGTAGCCAGGTGCTAATGAATGGCTTACATTATGCTGTCCACTAATTACTACTGCACCATAAATAAAACACAAGACAATCAATTAGTAGTAGACGTGTGTTTGTTAGTCACGGGCAGCAAGTTCCTTCAGGCCAAGGCTTTGCAACAGACCTGCCTCTTCAGGGTGTAGCTCGAGAACAAATAGGCTGAGTTCAGATAAATCACATTTTGAATGTTAGTGAATGCACTTCGGGCAATCTACGCACGCAGATTGCGAGTAAATTATTATCTACGGCTTCAACCAGGAGAGGAGTAAAACGTTAGAATTGCACATGGAGCAGAAAGTCCCTTCCACCGAATTAGACAAAAGAAATCCAAAGGGCAGCTGTCATCTCGCCGTCTTCTAATGGAGTTTCGCAAAAAGGCTTTCTCCTCCACTTCATACGACGCTCCTCCAGTTTCCCAGACACCAACTGGCTGACGTATCACACTTGATTTGAACCAGAGCAGGGGAAATCAGAGTGCATTAACACTGCATGTAGAAGGCACTAACTGAATGATCCTAGCATTATGTGGCCTCTGGTCTGGCCTGTCTGCGTAGTTTGATGCATAATTTGAGCATTAATGTAATTTACATTTTAACACAGTCCCAAAAGTAAACTGATTAGTTGATAGTTATCTACTAATGTGGTGCCAAGAGGACCCACATGTCACTTGCATCCAGGCGGGGGTGGGGGGGATTAGGCCACACATGACAAGGTTGGCCGTACAGGAACACAAAGAGACAATGCCTGCCAGAAGGACAGAAAACAGAGAAAAGGTAGCGCGCACACACACACACACACACACACACACACACACACACACACACACACACACACACACACACACACACACACACACACACACACACACACACACACACACACACACACACACACACACACACACACACACACACACACACACACACACACACACACACACACACACACACACACACTCTTATGTGGTAAATGGTTGTCGTTCAGGTTTGCTAGTGTAGCAATTCTGTCTAACAGGATCCATCTTTCTTTTTTATTTTCAAGGACCTTTAAACAGATCATACCAATAAGTAGGGAGAACCGTAACGCTGAAACCGGGGGATATAACAATAAGTTCTCGGCTGTATTTGGAGGCTTTAGACCACTTGCTTGTGCAAAGTGTAAAAATGCTAAGCAGCGTATTAATCAATCTAAAATTCAAATGAATTAAAGAGAGAAAAAAAACTTTGAAGTGTTTAAAGTATTTCTGAGCCATCAAATGCATTTTATTTATGACCCAGAAGATCTCTTTCCCTTTTATGGAACAAATTAGTGCCCCTTGAGATGACAGAGCTGCTTCAAAAAACAAAAAAACAAAAGTGCAACAGAGTTGCAGTCCCATGATGCAATGCTCCCAGTGGTTACATCTGCTCCATTCTTTCATCTTTCTCCATTGTTAGGTGGGAGCTGTCACATTAGGAGGAGAATCGTGGCTCCTTCCCACCCCCAAGTGCCCCTTTTTTCCCATTCCAGCAGTTGGCAGGGTGGCAGGGCCATACAAAGGAGCGTGCACCAGGAGCGCAGAGGGGAGCACCGTTAGAGGAAAAACAGTTTGGGAATTAAGGTCATTAATTTTCCACTTTCAAGGGCTGCCACACAGACGGAGATAAAGTCAGCATAAATATTCTGCCGAAGTTTCTCCTGTTTTTCTCCTCTCCCCATTTTCATCGGCAGCCCATTTATCTCCATGCTGTCAATTAGAGGCAAAAGCAAAGAACTAATTAGGAACTGTGCAATTTTAATTAGCTGTTTTGATAATTAAAGTAATTGGTTCCCTTGTGTTTCTGCAATGTGTGCTGAGAACTTTTTTGATATCTGGGCAGCAGATTTCCTATCCGCTGGTTAATTAGTCACTTTTGCATTAAAAAGGAGCCTTCCTTAATAGCCTTAATTTGCAGTTGAAAAGAGAATCTACCATCAATAATTTGTGTAATTGGTAACCGTTTGATTGTAATTTAGAGGCACGGCCGGACAGCTCGGCATGTCTAATTCCTAATGACTAGGATTAAAGTTGGATTAACTGTTTGGGAAAGGGATTCACTCTCCCCTCTTCCCTATCCACCAAATGACACCTTGTCTACATTTGATTGGTCATGAAATTCAAATTGACTAGGTGAACAGCAGGACTTATGCTCTTTCTATTACTTTCTATATGGTGAGCCTGTCAGGCTACATCAAAAAGATTCCAATAATTCCTACTTTCCACCCACCATCCGAGAAGCTCAGCTAAGAGGAGAATAAAAAGTGGTTACAATTTATTATGTGATGTCTTAAACCCCTGCTATCACAGCCGTTTGTGTGCAGCACTGAGAGGAAAGATGTCCACGTTTGGCCACTAGGGGGAGCAGAACCTTAGATCTCACAGTAACAAAGTAAAGTCTCAGTGTTAAATAAAACTTCATTCATGGAGCTGTCAGTGCGTTCCTGTCTGAATATTCAATTGCATATTAGGCACAGAGTACATTCACAAACAGCAGCTTTATGTCTGCCTTTACTCTGCACACCCCATAAACTCAGGGGAGGCCGTGACTACACAATTTTTCTGAACAAGGACTGAGAGCAACGTGTACCACAACAGCAGAAACGTAAACAGAAATCACATTGATGTTTACAGGTGTCAGTGTGACGCTACAACACATTTAAATATTAGTGGAAGCCGGCGAAGCCAGGACTAAAAGCATATCATTTAGCATCTTAACTATCAGGCAACATCTCTATACTTTTACTACACAGAGCGCCGTCAGTAGTCTGATTAAAAAGCACCATTCATCCCACTTAGCCAGAATACAATTAAGGGACATGGCTTTAAAAGCCCAGCCCTGAAGCCGCTCCCCATCCCACATAAAAGGAGCACTCTCCACTGAGCCTTGCCTGTAAATATCATGTTTGATATGAGGTTTTAATCTGCTTAGCCATTCTGAACTATAGAATGGGCTCATCCTCTCTCTGAAACCCCTGTCCAATGGCTGTGTGCCTGAGGACGAATAGGAACACAACACTAGTGCGCTATCTGATTAGGTGGGGTTAATTACAGAGCACTGTTTTGTAGTGGCTGTATTTGAGAGCCGCCCATAAATAGATGGGCATGGCTAATGCATGCTCAGAAACGAATTTTAATTAACCGTGTATCAGAGAAGCCCACTCAGGGGCTTGTTTCTAGTATTCACTGACCCAGCTGCTGGATGTGGAGTGGGAAGAGGTCTGCACCCAAGACACCGTGAGGGGCTGAGAAGTACACCGAGGCCTACATGAACCATGTATGATAGCCGTGGCACATGTTCATGTCCGTGTCGCCACATATGTTCATTGTTAAAACATGTGCTCTGCAGGTAATTCCTCAAACACAGGCACAAATACTGGAGACACTATAATTTACATGAAACTTCAGCAGCAACATGCAGGTGTCCAACACTAAGAGTTTAAAACGTAAAGAAAGGTATACTAGAAGGGTGATTGTGGTGAATTCACAACTCCATCCATTATTATCCACCCTTCACACACACCATTTTCATTCCCTCGCTGAATGGTCTTCACATTCAAATGTCAAATGGCTATTTGAAGTCAGGCCCTGATGATACTGAACCATTCTTCTCCTTTCCTTTCCAGTTTTCTGTGTGATTGGATTAATTATGTGTCACTCACTTTGCTAGAGGTCAGCAAACATACATTCTCGGTCATAAGTCATCAATCTATGTGACCGTGGAGATGAAAAGTCAAGCATGTCAGCCGGAGAGCTGTACAGAGAGGGATCAGCCCATTGATTTCAGGGCCAACCCAATCTCACCACAGCGTGCAGCCCTGAGAACTGAAATTATCCCTATGGGCTATGTACAGTGAGTTTCATACCTTAGATTTGTGGTGCATGAGCTCATAAGTAAGACCTATGAGATGTTAATTTCAAAAGTGGAGCTGGAAAATGATTCAACAGTGGAGCATGTGTACTCCATACACTGTGGCTTACTGTTAATTCCTATTAAAGTGCTGTAGGGTGTTAATACAGATTTATGGGTATGGCATTTTATTTTTACTTTACACAAGTTCTGACAACACTCCAGTATAGACAAACATATTTGATAAACTTCAACTGCACAACAGTTTTTCAAAATTTTGTTTGTCACAGATCTTCACAGGAAAAGTTTGAGATTCATTTTTCACAATTGTTTGATTATAGAGAAGCTAATGATAATGTGCTGGGAGTAGGGTTATAATATCTGGTGCAAAATGTAACAGAAGGCAAGGACAGACTGAGCAAGCTCACACCACAGACAGCCTGCTGGCTGCTGACGAACCAGCATTATTGTAGCTATACTCCACTCCACTCTCCTAAATGGCTAATCTTTGTTGGATCTCACCCTTAATTGGTTAACAGTCTCCTCAGGGCAAGTGAAAGTGGTGCTATTTAAGGCTCCACCATGAAACAGCAACACTTTCATCTTGGCAATAACAGGCAACAATTATATTACCAGATTCGAAACTGAACCTTCTATCTACCCACTAATCAAAAACGCAGCCCATCTGTTGTGCTGTCTCTTTTGAAACGACTGTTTATCTGCAGCCTGCGCGATAACTGTGTCTGGACACTAATTAACTGCTAAATAGACCACAATTAGATGTTATTTCTATTAAATTCTGCAGGAGAAAAGTACAGAGGAGAAGAAAACAATAAGCGCATTTCATGTTTACCCAAACTGTACCAGGCACTGAAGGGGCAGCATCACATCACTCTCTCTCTCTCTCTCCGTCTCTCTCTCTCTCTCCGTCTCTCTCTCTCTCGCTCTCTCACACACACACACGCGCCCGCGTGCGTGTGCACGTGCATCAATACAATCTTGCGTGTATGCGCTCTCTCTCCCTCTCCATCACGCACATTGAGACTGGCAGTCACTCACACACACACACACACACATACACACACGCGCGCACGCGCACTTTCCCTTAGCTGTGCTTTTGTGTTTTGTCAGAATTAATGAGAAAAGTTCCCTTGCCCTAGGGGTAATTAGTGTCCTTGGAGTTAAATAAGCTAATACTTAGACACCTCTGGCACAAGCAATTATGTTTGTGTATTGAATAATTGATTCAAAGAGGGGGGAAGGGCTGCTAATCAGATCTGAGCATAATGAATTGATTTAATTAACAGGGGAATCCGAGGGTCTCTGGAAACTGCGCGCATTTATTCAGTGGCAGCAGAGGCGAGCGCGGCACATAAACTGGGAGAGAGGCGGTGCGAGTTTGCTTTTAGCAGTTGTCAGATTTGCAATTGGATTTGTTTGAATATAGTTGCTGTTTGGGAGCAAATGAGAAGGAGAAAGGGAGAATATTAACAGCTCGGAGAGCTCAGCCGATCAGTCTGAGCGTCTGATCCCACCGTGTGTGCACATTTTACAGATAGGCGACACTAGATTTTACATCGCTTTTCATTGTTTTGCCTATTTTTTTTCCCCCTCCGTCTCTTATTCGCATGGAATTTATCAAGAGCGACCAACGCTGTTCGACCGCTGTTTATTCGCATCACAGTTCAGCCCGGTTTGAGGGTTCTCGCCGCGTTTATCGCCGTATTCCGAATTATTATTGATAGGGGGGAGAAAACGTGCAGACGGCAATTCATCTTTCCAGGCTTTTTCTTTTTTCTTTTTTTTTTGTTGTTGTTGGTTCATCGAGGCGTAGTCTAGTCAGCCGCGCGTTTCAAAGCCATTTCCAGGAGCAGCTCCGAGCAGACCGAGCGGTGCAGCCTGCAGGAGCCGAGGACGGATCGCCCGGGGAAGGACTCCTCGTTCCTCAGGACGATGGTGTTGGACAAGGAAGAGGGTGAGTAACATGATCGCTCAGCAGCCGCAGGATGCTTTAACCTGGTCGGAGTAACACGGCAAACTACTGACATTTTCCCCCACCGCCGCCCGGACCCTGCGCACCAGCAGCCTGCCTGCGCTCCACACCAGCTCCTAAAGCCCCGCTCCGGTCACCAGTCACGGCAGAAATCCGTGTTTTTCACCGACTGCCTCCGTGCTCCGCCACTAAACACTCCACCTCGACTCAACTGCTTTTTTTTTTTTTTTTTTTTTTTTTTTTTTGGTTTGTTTTTCTCTTTGCACGTTTATTTAAGGCAGATTTCTTTGCAGGAGGCGTTGAAGATGCTGGAGCCGGAGTTTGTGAGCAGACTCCACAGTAGACTGCAGTGCATGTGGCTCCTGGTTTCTTTCCTCCTCTTAAGTGCTTTTCGCGTCTGTGAAGTTGGCGAGGCAGCCTTTGACATCACCACGGGATGGGAGATGACAGGAGAGTGCTTTTAACTTGATTGCAAATTATGGATAGCGCCGCGCAACGCTCGCTCACTTTCCATCCAAATAGGCCTACTTGCATTACTTATCTATTTCAATGTATTTAGGTTAATGGGTGAGGCAATCTAATTAATTTTAATTTAAATCAAACTCGCCACTAATGACGTCCCATTTTGGATTAAACTGATGTTCAGATGTGCAGCGCATTTATCACTTTCGGGTCTAAATGGTTTTCAATGCCTATGCGCTGAATACATTTATTCCGTATATTAGATATCTTTAAGAATGGGCTATTTACAGAAGGAGTATTTATGTGCCTTCAGTCCTCTGATCTTTTTCTGTATTTCATCGCTAAGCTTGATTTGGTAGACCACCTGCTGCCATCCACTGTGACAGCTTCTACAAATCATAAAGCACATTTTTTTTTGTCTGTGTGTGGTACTTCTCAAAGTGTGGTGCATTTCTGTTGTACACTTGAGTTTATCCAAGGCTCCTCCTCCCCCAGAAGTAATGGATGCATCTGTAACCCATTATTTATGTTTGAAAATGGATATTTCGTTCGTCTTTAGCGGAGCATCCTTTCACTTACACATCTAAAAACCAATAAAAGGATTGCGGCAGAGACATAAATTGGTCTGTCTGGCTGAATCCATGTTGTGCTGCTAATGTACTCAAATTAACTCAACTGTAAATTGCCTCCTTTGGATGTCTGTCTAGCTAAAAGTTCCCTATATGATTCATGATTCAGATTGCTTTTAACAGTTATTGGCTAAGCAATATGGTAAATGTACAAGGTGATGCAAATGGCATTAGTGGGAAAGGATGCACAGGAGCATGTAATGCAGTCAATACTACATTAACTACTGATGCCCAATTACAGAACCAGGGAGAGAGGCTTTTAGGAGCATTAGGACTTGCAGAAAAGCTGAGATCACCTGCTGCTCATTGCCTAAAAGCTTCACCCTTTATTTGCTGGTCCCAACCAGCAGCTCCAGCATTTTGGCCAGGTTGTCAACAGAGCAGCTCGGCTCTGGTCTCTTTCACTGTGGTGCCTCTTATCGTTTATTGGCTCTAAAGTTATAGGCTTGTCAATTCTACCTTCTTGTCTAATGTATCCACTTAGTGGATGCACACATAAATGCGTGCGTATGAGATGACGGGGGCGTGGGTTAGTGTTTTGGGATGGCGTATGTGTATGATTACTCTGTGTTTCGTGATTGATTTACTTTTATGCACGTGTGAGTTTGTGCGAGCAGCTTAAGTGTCCATATTTAGTCCTTATGTGGCCCATAAAGCAGGTCATCAGCGTGTTTGTTGTGGTGTTCAAAGCCTGTGCTGCAGGTTGGCGACAAAGTAAAGACGCTGCTTATTTGGCAGACTGTTTCTGAACTCTGACATCTCTCAGAAAAGTCTGCCACAAATTGTGCAAAAACAATACAAGACAATCACCAGAAATGAATCCCAGCGCACTTTTCCTCAGCTTCATTGAGGAAACATATCCCACACTAAACATGTCCCACTGTATAAATCCATTGAACGTGAACCATATTACGCAAAATATCAGCTGTTAGTGGTCATTTTGTCTTTCCGTCTTTCAAACCAAACGTATATTTATATTAGTTTCATGTTGGATGCAGGCACCTGCTCATATTGTAGCACTACTCCAAGATAGCTTACATGCACGTTGGCAATTCCCAGCTTTTTTCTCAAGATGTTCAGGTCAATAACTTCTAATCTCTGGTAAAGCTCCGAGTCTGGGAATATGGAGGAGGCCTGGGAGAGAAATACAGGCTCTGCTCTGTGAAACGACTTAATACGCAGGTTATGGTTAGCAATGAATGTTCCAAAATATTCTGTGTCAACAGTTTATTTCAGCCCTCGATATGAGGTCCCAATTTGTGTCTAATTTGAGAGGAAAGAGCAACTCAGCCATTTTCTCTTCTTCTTCATACCAACAGCAGGAGAAGAAAGTGGATCCAAGCTGAAGGCACATTTCTGCTGAACATTAACATAACTCCAGTATACTTTTTACAGACCCGGGCAAAAGATAAATCCTCCAGCTCCGGATAAATTCCTGGTTACCTGTGCTTGTTAATTTTAGATCGTGTTATCACCCTGTCCGGTGAAATTTGTGCATTCATAAAGCAGGAGCTTGAAAAGCAATGCTTCACATGAATACAGACTGGCGATCTGTCGGCTGCTGTAATAAAACTTGGGCTTGGGGCTCCGATTTTTATTTTGAAATAATAAGAATTGCTTCATTCTTTACCAGCGTTACCATGGTAATACTGTCTTGTAGCGATGTTATATTGATTTAGAAAGTGGACAGCAATATTTCTTTTCTGTTATTTGGTTTCTGAGGGTTGATTTCTAATTTCCAGCTGGAGATTACTTTTATATGTTCCTTAAGTCTTTTCACTTTTACAAAGGAATGCAATTTGCTCTCTTGTATTTGCTATTTTCTCGGCTTATTGGTTTGCTCTTACTTCAAAATTAAACTTGCCCATTTCAAATATTGAAATTACATCTGGTTTTGGTGCTCAAGGCCTTGAACAATATTAAAAAACACATTGCTTCGTTTGATATTTCTTAAGTCAGTACAGTTTTTTTTTTTTTTTTTATTAAGCTTTATTAAAGGCACCTGCATTGCCTTTGCTGCACTTTACCAATTTCCTCTCCAACACATTATGTCAGGAGACAGAAGTGTCGCCTGCACAGATTAATCTCCTTTTTTTCTTTATTTGCGTACATATTGCAAAATACTTACAAAATGTGCACATGTAATAATAACATTGCCTACTCTACATTAACAGGTAACCTATCTGATGCCCAGTATTTTGCCCCCATCCCATATTATGCTAAAGCTGTTCTCATTTTCCATTTCAGCTAAGCTCAGGAAAAAATTAGCACAAAATCACATTAATACCATTTTCAGCAGTGAGTGTTTAATTCCATCTAATCTGAGTCTGATCTTACAAATGCAGAATTCTCACTAGAGACAATTTCGTCTGTCACCACTAAACCCCTAGATCCCTATCAGTCCTGATCATTTCACATTTACGAGTGCGGGAGATGTGTATCATTTTCTGTGATCTAAGTGGAATTCAAAGGGAATGGATCGAGACTTAAGAGACATGTGTTAGCGAGCGCGCCCACCTGCCTTCGATGTAAATGGCTGCACTCATCAGTGTGGCACACAAACTCAATTATGCACACTTGAGCTGTAAGAGCATCCCTTTTATTATCACCGGAGGCCACATGCTAGCCATGTTATCACAGAGATCCTCACAAGATCTGCGGTTAGGCCCCATGCATCACAGACTACAGATGATCTCTGTTGTGTTGTCCCACGTCTGACCCCTTTGGTTCCATTTACACTGAAAAGGAGAAATAGCTCGTACAAGTTGAAGCCATAAAAGAATTCAACATTTGCACCATGTATGAACCAGACACATGTTGTAGGAGTGGCAGCTAAAGTTGTGACAAAATCCACAGTCTGCTGACGAGCTGGGCGGAATTGTTTCTTTTGAAGTGCCATTCCTGCATGCAGACATCAGTGTGTCATAATTGTCGTGCAGAACTGTTCTCAAAGCTGTATATTTGATTATTTGCTGAATTACTTCATCTGGATCTAAAAATATATCAATCGACACATACAACACAAAAAAACCACCCGTCACACGTGCGCACACTTCCTGCAACATCTCAGGAGTTTCCTTTTGCACACAGTTATTTATTCACCTGTTTACCTACTGCGCGCTCACCGTTCTGACTTGTTTGGTATTCGTTGCACTCTGTAAAGATTATTCTTTGCTCTCAGGAAAATCATTTCCCCTTTATTCTGTCATGATAGGCTTACAAAAGGAAGACAGGGGGGGGGGGGGGGGGGGGGGGGGGGGGGGTGACATGCAGCAAAGTTCTTGAGACGAGCAGATGTCAAAACTACAATGTCACCAGCTGTGGCTCTTCGGCAGTTCAGTGCTGTATTACTGCGGAAGAAAATGTGCAAACGACGTACTCGATAGAATTTTGCGCTGAGAATGAAATTGAATGTTTATGTGTTTATCTGGGTGGTGAAGTGCTTTGTTCGGGTGTAAATCTGAAAATCATAATTGCAGTGATCTTAACACATTTCCTGTGTCATGAGCTAATCTATTATTCATTGAGTATTAAGCAGGTCTTGTTTAATCCCTCCTGAAGTAGTCCCTCGATGCATATTTCTATAAAGTCTCTCAGCATGTGTTATAACCTGAATGACACTGGATTTTTAAGGTCAATACCGGTCACCAAAAAGACGACAAAAAAAGATTTGCATTGCTGCTGTAACGTTGGAAAAAGCGCTCAGTATATCACAAGTTGTGCACACAAAAGCACAGAAACCAAGTGACACATCAAATGTGCAAGCGCTCTTCATTGTGCTTCAGGAGAACATCAACTTTGTCAACAGTTGTAAGTCGGTTTCCAGTTGTCAAACTCATGTCAGTTATGTGACTCGCTGCAATGTTGTTAGTTTCTCCTAAACTCCTACAGCTCTCGGCGTCCACAAAAATGTGTCTCCAATCGTGACCTTCGTCTGATCTTTCTTATTCTTTCACGAAGCACTTTCAGATTTCTCACTCCTTTGTTTCTCCTTTAAGATATTCATGTTGGGGTTTTTTTTCGCGGTATATGTCATTGTTTGGCAAGGAAGATATTAGAAGTACGAGTTGACATGCTTGACACAACTTCTGCAAACACGACGTGGAGTCTGGTAGAATAGAGGCACAAAGGGAAAACTCAGTATACCTGCATGACTCTTTGTGATACAGAGTCGCCCTAATGTGTCAGCGAGCCTTGACTGGATCTTTAATTCAGACTGGGGCAAGTGTTTCTTTTCAAACATTAAAAAAAAAAGAGGCGCACATGTTTTGTTATTTTTAAGAACTCTTAACAAAATAATGTTGACCACCAAATATTTTATTTAGTTATCACAATCAAAATCACAATGAAATGACATGGCCTGCCTCAGCTTGAACCAACAAAGGTCGAGCTTCAGTCTCTCCCCTTTGTGTTTACTTTGTACTTTAGACAGTTATAGGGGAAAAGCGCCTTTTTATATTCTGCACCCTGGTGGTGGAATCATTTGTTAAAAGATCTCAAGCTAGAAACACTAATATCCTTTAATGAATTCTTTAATAAAATATGCTGAGGGAGGAATTTGCTGCTTCTCTTATGAGTTTCATGTGTCTATTTAGCTGTACTGTTTTAGTGAGATACTTGTATATGTGTTTCAAGGTTTTGCTTTGTCCTTTTAAATACTGTCTTATAATGGCTGTAACCCTGGCCATGTCTACCTGACAGTGGGACCTCTTGGCAAAATATAAAGAAAAAATGCTAAAGAAAAAAAGGGTGCTAATGCACTCTTGCGATGATGCAGAGTAGAAGATGGCATGTGTTTATTGTGGTACATACAAAAGTAAAAAAAAATATATATAAAAAAAAAAAAATACATTTGTAGTTAGTAGACGGTTTTCAATAACAGCCATGTGCCTTTAAGTTGTAAATCAAGTATGCATTGGTTTGATTAGTATAGGTTTATGCATAACAGAGAGGGACGAGGCACCTGCAGAAATATAATATTGCAATATTGCTCTGCTATACATTTAGGAGTCTATATGAGCAGGTCTGTTGTGCTCTCCGTAAAGTGCCAATTGGAATCCCTGCCAATGCTGTATTTCCTGTGTGTAAAAGCTTTGATGATCATTGTTGCTGAGTAATTTCACTTGTTTTATGCTCCGTGTCTATGTGAGAGTGTGGCACTGAGGGGGGCAGTGTTGGTTGGTCAGTAAAAGAGCCTTTGTTTTTGTGGGTGTAAAGAGCAGAAAAGCCTCTAGTGGCTGCTATTGAGACTTTCAAGCTGTTCAACCCCCTTCACTACAGCTTTCCTTTCTGTGTTCTGCAGGTTGAGTCTCAAAAAGTGAGTTTGGCTTTAAGTGATGGATGTTTCATATCACATTCAGACATGTTGCTGGTTTTGTCTGTCTCACTGCTGACTCTTTTGCTCGATCCTCACTGAGTCTCTCTGTGAAATGAAGATGCTGCACAGTGTAATAAGACTGGACCATCAATTCCTGTAATTTTACCGGACAATATATTTGCGTTTTTTTTCCATTTTCTAATGCAGCATCGGTACAGTATGTAATTCTACGTCTGTTCAAAATGACCTTCACGCAACTATTTTTGGAAGAAAAAAAAAAGTTGCATGAATTTATGTCAAAAGCAACACAATTCAAAGTTTCCTCAGAGCCTTGAACACACACATCCAAAGTAAAGTAGGGTGGATGCTTCGCACTTTCCTGAGATGTTACAGTTGTCTTGTTGGCAAATAGGAAAGCCGGGGGTGCTTTCTCCTAAACAAGAGCCAACTTGCTGAGAACTAATCTCTTATTGGATGACCTTCAGTAAATACAATCTTAAGTACCTAATTAAAGCGTGTGATTAAGGGAAATAGTTCTGTGTCCCTTAAAGCTAACGGATTAGGTTTGGATATTGAAGTTGTTGATTTAATCAGCCTTTAACACTGATGTTTGTAACTACAGACTCAGAGGCAAACTGACACACATTTCCAGTGAACCTGGAATTAACTTAAACTCGTCTGCCAGATATCCAAACTGGCCCCCTTCCTTTCTTTCGTTTTTACTTTCCATTCCATCTTATTTCACTTCAGTCGACCAGTTGTGTCGAGCTGAGCGACCGTTTGATTTCATCCAGTCACAGGAACTACTCCTCGAGGAAATAAAGTCAATCTTTGTAATAAGAGTTAATATAAAAGCATTTCATTAAAGCCATTTTCATAATGAAACATCAAATATCATCTACATTATTTCCCTCTTGAGAGCTTTCAGATGAGACAGCTTAGTTTACCATCTCACATGTTCTCACTCCGTCTTCACCAAGACCTCTCCTCTAATTGTGCACCCACCCAGCCTTCCTCATTATTTACCCCATCAGGTGTGGGAGTAGGTGCATGAATGACATTAGAGGCCTATGCGGCTAAATAACTGCCCCCTGTGGGGAATTTGCATTATTCAAGATTAAAGAACCTCACACAGTGCGCCACAGTATGGTGTTCCTTCTTCCCGTCCATTTTCAACTCACTGAGAACCCTGAATGGCACACCTGTCTCCTGGCATATCCTTTCAAATAATAAGTGCGCAGTAATTGCTGGGGAGTGGGGAGGATTTTGTACATCACTTCCTGACCTCATGAGTGACACAAACTTTAGAGGGCTACATTTATTCCTGTGCAAATGCATTTTTAATGTGGACTAAAAAGTGTTTGTGCATTCTTTTCCGGATGGCGGAAAGTGGCTGTGACAGGTCTAATGGTTTGATTTTTTTTTTTTTTTTTTTTTTTGACAGGAATCATAAAGTGGCAGATAAGATTGCCTCTTGTATGAAAGTTTAAAAGCGTATAGTTTAAGAAAAGATGGATTTTTCCTTTATGCGATCTCAAATGCAGACTGTGGAGGAAATGTCAGCTGCTCTTGTACCTACTCCATGAGGACTGAAGATGAAGATGTATTCACCTCCGTGGTTATTGACAGCTTGCTCTTAAATGGAAAAATGGCAAAATGGGAGGTTTCAAGAACAAAATACCTCAATAGCAAGAGCAGTCAAAGCCTAACAGCACACCTACATTCGATTGGTTGGATGAAATACCAAATTTTCCCCTTGCTCTGTCAACACTCCTGACAGTCCTCCTTCGTTCGGAGCTCTCATGGGTTTATTTGAGGTAAACCTGCATGATAAAACCCTCAATGTTTTGTGTCTTTTCTCCTCCTCCTCATTCATCATATTCCCTCGCTCTCATTTCCTTTCCCCATCTCCCCCTCTCCCACTCTGCTTCTGCTGCTGACAGCTTACCTTGCAGAGCTCTAATCTCAACCTACTACTGAGCAACCAAGTGTTGGAACAAGTCGCCTTCTGTAATAATTTGAAAACTCTGCCAGTTTCATGTCTTTAAAAAAAAAAAAAGGCAGCAATGAATTTAATTAGAAAGCTGTTGCATATCTCTGTGATACATTTCTTTTAATTAACCCCATGTGAATAAATTAAAAATAATAGGGGGCTGAAAAGTGTGGAAAAAACACCCTAATGAAGTTTTCCGTTAATTGGGATGGAGTCTGCAGCCAAACCACAGTGAGCAGTGAGCACCAGGAGCTAACAATGCCTTCTGTAAGCCTCAGAAAAGGGCCCAGGGCCTTCGTGCTGACTTCAAGTGTAAGAAATGCACCTCTGACGTGATGGAAATGACCGTGGGCTGGGAGAAAAGGCAGTCCTGTTCCAGGCTGCTCTGCTGAGACTCCCCATGCCGCGCTTGAAGCTGGGCCAGTGTTATTGCAGCCCTAATGCGGCTGACTCATTTGGAGCGGATCAGGAGTAATTATGGTAGGGAAAGTGGCTGCCGACCGTGGGGGTCAGGACACTTGTAACATGTGAAAAGAGCAATTATTCCAGGAGACAAAACCCTCCCTTATCCTGGGCAGTGCCAGGGTCAATGTAAGGGACGGCTGGGCTCCGTTTCAGCGGGGCTTATTAGCCGCAGCAAGCTGCAAAGTTTGAGAGAGTGCATCTTGTTAATGAACAGTCCCCTCCTCAACTCCACCAGCCCTGTCTGCGCTCTCTCCCACTTACTGTGGGTGTTAATTATGTCATAATCATAGCACGCATACAGTCCCAGAAATCACCTCACAGACCCCAGCATTCATACACAACCATCTGGAAAAGTGGCATGCCATACAGTAATATAGGAGGCTCTCAGAGCAAATTCTCAGAAAAAAACACAGCCAGTATGAAATGTAATATTGACTTGGGCCTTGTAAGAAACTACCTAATTTGAGAGTGAATGCTTATGTCTCTTTGTGTGTGTGTGTGTGTGTGTGTGTGTGTGTGTGTGTGTGTGTGTGTGTGTGTGTGTGTGTGTGTGTGTGTGTGTGTGTGTGTGTGTGTGTGTGTGTGTGTGTGTGTGTCCTTTTCCCCTCCTCTTTTATGCCACAACTAAGGATAGAAATATGAGTCAGTGGTCTTTATTTTGTTTATCATTCAGAATATGCTCATCAGTCTGCTTTCAACTGGCATGTTGTATTCCAGATGATATTATTACCAGATGTCTTGTGTTTTGTCTTGGCGATAGAAAAACATGTCTATGGGCTCAATTACAGCCATGATAGTAGCTCAGTGAAAGGGGCTGATTTATGCACACAATGGCAAGACATCTGCATGAGATCCCTATTAACCTCAGACGCAGACACCTTGGCCCAGGGACAAATTTTATTTGGGATTGCCATGGCCACCGCGTTTACAGTGGTGGCAGAAACACAAAAGATGGGGAGGGGGTGAATTAGCACTAAAGCTTTTAAACTGCAGACTGAGAGTTGGTCTGATGTGGAACCAACACCATAATTTCTAAATTTAGCTATTTTATACGGATATCCATGTTTTAACCTCCTATCTATAGAAGGAATGACTTAACTCATCTGTATTAAAATATATTGCAACATAATTAACCCAAACTGCCACATTGGGTGAAGTCTTCACCTGGAGGGTGTGAGACCCAGGTTTAAACCTTTTTTGCTGCAGAAAGAGCGTCCAATGTGAAAACGAGCCAAGTTGCAATAACTTGCCGTGGAAAACCTGGTAAAGGGTGCAGGTGAATAAACGCTCAAATATAATTAAATGTTTTGTAAATGTGTTTAATATGATTGATTCTGTTATGTATTTCTAGTTCACTGTTATTTGGTAACCTTATGCTGCAGTTTATAGTGTCATTGTTGCCCATTAATGTCTGGATGATGTGTGCAGGAGTGCTTTGAATTAAGAGATTATAGTAGTGGTGGTGATTACGAAGATGAGGATGAAGATGAAGACAAATGTACTTGTTCCAGATAAATGCTATCATTTGGTAATGTAGTATTTAATTTCCCTGGGTATCCTAGTCAATGCATTCACCATGCTGGTGGCTAACAGTTTCTTATTTAGTGCAGCTGGGAGTTGGAATTATAGGGGGCCCCTGAGAGGAGGCCCACCCAGGGCCAGCTTCCACTTCCTTGAAAGCCCACCTCCCGCCCCATGTGTCAGGAAGGCTGAGCGATTCTCATCAAGATCCTTTACCTCCCCATGAACCAGAAAAGCCTGCATCACACCATGGCGTCAGTGCTTTTAATTGATCAAAAGACATTTAACAAAACACAGAAGCAGATGTAACTGTCCTTTCTACCATTAAGGGTGAGTGCTTGTGAGAGCAGCTGGTCCACTGGGATCATGCGTGTAGTAGTGGAGTGAAGAGTGCCATCATTTGTAAGTGAATTTCCTGCAAAAAAGAAATAAATTCAACTATCTTGATAATGGACTGTGTAGTCAATTATGTGGGGAAAAAACTGCTAGTTTAGGTTTCCAAGATTGTGAACTATATTAAAAATGGGAATACAAGTAGTGTCGACTATAAGACTTATGATTTATCCCCGATATCCCAAACAAAATGACACACAGTGATTCACACGAAATGTGTATACATGAAGGATACCATTCAAACGCCTGCTCACTTGTTTTGACAAACACATCCAAACATTTTAGTGATAAGACAGAGACAGAGGCGTTTGGCACAAATCATCTGTCTGTTCAGTCTTGCTATGTCTATTTAAAAAAACGTTTTTATTTTTATTTTTTCTATTTTCAAATATTTCTTTGAGTGCTCCATACTGCGGAATTCCTTTTAAAAACTTAAACATATCACAAAGGTTAGTGAACTGATGTGATTTTTGATAGCTACAGAGATTGAAGTGTAAATAGGGTAACACAAGTCGGATACTATCTATAATGGAAAATACATGCTCTGACAGACTGCTTGGGTTGAGTAAAACTAACTGTACATATTCTTGAAAGATACAATCTAGAAGAAAGAGAGCCATGACAGGCCTCCACACACAGTGCTAATGGCAAATTAAATTCCTGCTCAGGAAGAATATTTGGCAGGGCAAGTGCTGTCTCTCCACTTTGAGGGGTAAAATGCATCCCTTGTTGGAGAATGAATCGTGATGTGGAGAGGCATGCTTTTGGTGACATCAAATGACACTGGAAGGTCAGTGGCACTTGTATCTGTTAAATGGATTGGATTAAGTGGAGGCTGCCTCCTAGTCTGGTGCTTCCTTTCATAATGCAGCTTTTCTTTCTGGGAGGTGGCAAGAATTGGAGGTTCTGTTCTACTCCACCGTTTCTCAGCGCGCCGGGAGTGGTGACAGGTGCAAGAAAATGTCTGGTGGCATTAAGGGAATTGAAAAGACATTTACTTTACACAATCATTTTTTTTTCTGTCACCGCTCTTTGTTTAGCAGGTTTTAGCTACCGCTTGCCACACTGCTATTAAAGCTGTTTTCCAGAGGCTGCTTTGGTACAAGACATCAAACTCATGTTTGTTCCCCACAATGGCTTCGAGAAAGAGGCATCAGCTGAACGAGCGCACTGAGTTCCTGGTAGGCATTAGGTGTTTCTTCATAGAGACATCTCTCTCGCAGTCAGGCCTGAAGGACCGGGACATATGCACGAATAAATGAATGTCAGACTAACTGCAAACACAGAAGCCAGGTCGCACCAAGACACAGACTGTGTTGTCACTTTAATGATGCTGAGCAGGGTTTTAAACAAAGTGTGCATCTCGTAGCGGAGGTGAGCTGCATACAGCAACTCCAGGATAGGTTAAGCTTTGGCCTTTTCAAACGTGATGTAAAACACACACGATATGTTTAAGGAATGTGTGGCGGGTGGTGGTCTCAACCAATTAGGAGTAGTTCTCTGGAGGTGGAGGAACGACCTTTTTGTATAATTAGTTCTCTTATTTAAAGCAAAGATTTTGAGCAGAATAACTAATTAGGTGTCATAAAAGGCAAATTAAAGATTTTTGTGATCCCTGAGGGAATTGAAGCAACTCCTTTCTTTTCCTTCGCACAAGCTTTGAAGCACACACACGTACACATAGGCACAGACACATACGTGCGCGTGCGCACACACACACACACACATTTTCTCTCTCCTCATTAAGACTGTTTTTAGTTCTGTAGAAGCCTGTCAGGCGAGCACTGTTGGCATACCTGCAGAGAGCTGCCCTAACAAGCCATGAAATACAGGTAGAAGAGTCCGCCCTTATCCAGTGTGGCTTGAATTTGAAGCTTTTTAGCTTCATTTACACTGAACATTGGTATTTATAGCAGGTTTTGTGATCCTAATGCACCAGCTTCAAGGGGTCTGTTTTGGGAAGGGAGGGAGGTGAGGGAGCTGGAGGGCAGGCAGAACACTAATTGATGGCTCCCATCACCAGCACTGGACCAATTAGCCTCTCCTTTCCACTTCTGATAAAGAAATAAGACGGCTCAACACCACTGGAGCACTTACTGACATATAAACCAAAGCTATAAATTTGACTAACAAGCTCTCCTATTTCTTTCACCTCTTCTTTAAAAGGGGGAAATGCTAATTATATTACATTCATAGCATTATTGATGTGGCGATGGCCAAAAATTGCAGAGCGAATCTGGATCTGATAAGGTACTTTGTGAGTTCATTTCCATATGTGTGCGCACATGTGGAACACACAGAAAAAGAGAGAAAACGATGATGATTTCCATTTGAACCAAGTCTCTTAAAAAAAAAAAAAAAAAAAAAAAAAAAAGGAAAAAAGTGCCACACAGTTATTTTGTGAAGGAGCGCACACTCGGCAGACTTAGCTGAGAAAACAGTACGGAGAGAAACAGTTTCTTGTCCCTAGCTGAGGTTGTTTTTGTCATTCAGCAAACTGTAAAAGTTATAGTTAAATAACAGGCCAGGCTTCAGAATGACTACAATCACAGTTAACGTTACACAGCTACAGAATACACACACTGTTACATTGTGCACACTCTCCTGCTACAGAAATGTAAATTCAAACTTTATCAGGGTTGGAGAAAATGTACCACTGCAGACCTCTAAAGTGCAACAGTGAAAGAGTGACATTTCATATAAAACGGAGTATAACATGACTTTAAAATGGGCCTTTACAGATACCCACACATACAAATTGTTGGCCTGCCCCCCTGTGATGCAGAGTGTCCAGTCTTTTTTTTTTTTTTTTCGTGGAAAGAGAGAGAGAGAGAAATGTGTTTTGAAAGTAGAGTGGCAAGTGGCGTCCACTGTGTGTTCTTTTAGACGGATCAATAGCTCAGTGTGTGAGAGAGTGTCTTAAGAGCTGTTGTCTTGTGCTTTCAGCTGTGGCAGACCTGTTAGTGCTACAGAGGGGAGCTGCGCGCCCCTGCCTCTGTACCAGCAGTGGCCTGAGGGGGGCTTTTAGTCCAAACACAAATGTCAACCACACATAGACTATTAGTGTTTAGTGCAGTTATTAAATGGACTTTATTTGTCCTTTAGGAGGCTAAAAGGCGCACTTAAAGGGGACCTGCGTGACAGCAGGGCAATTTGCGAGTTTGGTAACTTAGGCTCGCTCATTGCAGACACATGAGTACAGATAAGTGTAAAAGGAGGAAAGGCTGTAATGCTCTGAGTAGGGAGCGGTGTGTGTGTGTGTGTGTGTGTGTGTGTGTGTGTGTGTGTGTGTGTGTGTGTGTGTGTGTGTGTGTGTGTGTGTGTGTGTGTGTGTGTGTGTGTGTGTGTGTG
The DNA here is from genome assembly GCF_963383615.2 of Lipophrys pholis. Classification (NCBI taxonomy): domain Eukaryota; kingdom Metazoa; phylum Chordata; class Actinopteri; order Blenniiformes; family Blenniidae; genus Lipophrys; species Lipophrys pholis. The sequence goes on along the minus strand of NC_137636.1, from coordinate 13,286,596 downwards.
TGTGTGTGTGTGTGTGTGTGTGTGTGTGTTTTTGCGTGAGCCCATCAGTGTGGGTCCTTGTGTGTGTATGTAAAAAAAACAGAGAGTGAGTGTATGCTGAAAGGCACTTAGGCCATAACATATCTCACTGGGGTCTGGTAGCAACGTTTTTGTGGTCAGAGGCTTTTTAAAAGGTTAATGTTAATCTATACCAAACAAAGCCCATGAGGAGCTTTTACAGCTGTGGACAGTTGAGTGAAATGGGCTTTGATGAAATGGTAGGTAACTAACGTACTACACAGCTTGTTGTAAATACCACAGTAAGCAAATAAACATTGTGTGTTTTATTCTCAGTGAAAAAAAAAAGAAAACACAAGACACGCTTCCTCCGCTGAAGCCTGCCACCAGTGATCATGTAACTTTTGTATTACAACATGTTCTTGGTGGAACAAGTAAGTCAAGGCTTTGTAGTCCAATGTGACCCGTGTGCCTATCTACATGGAAGAATGTTTTCTTTAATGCATATGAAGCAGGTAGGCAGTGTGCTGTGGCAGTGCAATGTGGCCGTGTGCGAGCCGGGCTTAGACGCCTCGAGAAGCAGCCAGCTTATCAAAAAGCGAACATGAAAAGTCACTCGTGTTCCTGGGCCGTAAATCACGCATGGCTGTTTGTCTCCTTATCACTACAGGTGTGCCGATGCTCTCCGTCCAGCCCAAAGGGAAACAGAAGGGGTGTGCTGGCTGCAATCGGAAGATTAAAGACCGCTACCTGCTCAAGGCCCTGGACAAATACTGGCATGAGGACTGTCTCAAATGTGCCTGCTGCGACTGCCGCCTGGGGGAGGTGGGCTCCACCCTCTACACGAAAGCCAACCTCATCCTCTGTCGCAGGGACTACCTGAGGCAAGAACAACACACAATCACCTTTCTCCACTCTACAAACACAAAAGCCATGCCATTCGATGAGGTGTGCAAGTAGAACAGATCACCTTTTTTCCCCTCCTGGTTGTGTTTGCTTTGGTTTCTCAGAGCGTTCCCTGTGGCTCCCATACAAAGTTAAAATCAATCTAAATCATGCAAAAACTCCCTCAATGTTGTGCGAACATCAGTGCCATCAGCAAAATGGTGCTGTCCTATTTGTTGCAGCATGCATATAGCACAGAGTAATGTTGTTTTCCCTCCCATGAGCTGCACAAAACCATCTCCATTAGTATAATACATACGTTGTAGTTAATCCTGTGCAGCCATCAAAGCTGTCATGACATCTCTGTATCATCATCCACAATACAAATGCATCATCAAACGGCACGTGGACATTAAATCCAAAACAAAACTGATCGCAATCCGTGTGTTTAACTGGAGCCCTTCATTTGTTGTGAAGCAATTCTTCATTTAACTCTCAGGTAGTGTTAATAGATATGAGGTGACAGGAACCTTAAAAAAAAGAAAACACAATTACTCACTGTTGTTGATTATTTTCCTCAGATAATTTTTGTGTTTACATAAACAGAGAAGACTGCTGTCCTGGAATAGACTCGCAGTCTTCATTACACAAGGGCTCTAGGCTGGAAAAAAAACCTCCAGGCAGGCTTGTTGCTTCACTAGTACCCCCACCCCTCACCCCCTCCAATTCAGATACCCCTGCCATCTGTTTGTTAAATTAAACATGACCACTTCCTAGGCGTTAGGTCACATTCCCTACCATTTATCCGTGAGGCAATTCCCCGGGACCTGACATAGGGAAGCAGCCCTTAGGCGACCCATCCCAAAACTCCCTGTCGAACACTGCGCACCCTGTTTCCATTTCTTGTCTCTCCGTTTCCTCAGCATTATCCCCGAGTTGGACAATTTGAGTATCGTAGTTTCACAAAATAATTTAACCAACATTATTTCAAAATCCAGTATAAAGAAAACCTAAATGAACTTGGGTTGGGGTTTTTTCTACCCCAGTCATGACGTTCAGTGACATTTCAGTTTTGTCCGAGCTCTTCCTCTGACCTGGAAGAAGCCTACACACCACTTCAGAGGCGCTTAGGGACGTTACGTTGAGATAGGCCATTACCATCCATCAGTCCCCACCCACAGTTAATGCTTTTAAGATGCAGTGAGAGGTCCACTAAAACCTGGTGTTGCCCCCAGAAGGGGCAGATGGTGCAGATGAGGTAATAATAAATGGGCAGATGACCAAGAGAAGGCAAAAATGATGAAGCCGGGAGTTTCACTTGGTAAAATACATCAGCTGAGAGGACAGCAGTCTCAACCCTAAAGTCATAAGTGCCTAACTGTGCCAGTGACGGGAGATGAAAAAGGGTTTTTTGCACATTGGACCAGTAAGACGTAGAGGTCGAGAGAATGAATGAAAACGGAAAATGACATATGAAATCAAGAGTTAGGGATACTGAAATAAGAATAAAAGAGAAAGAGTAGTAGAGAGCTTCCTGTGCTCCTCTGCTGCCCCAGATTGCCTAATGAAATCCATCCCACTCTCCTGCTCTTCAGCCTGCGACAAATGCAGAGCACTTAATGGCTGAGATGCTTGAGATGAATTCTATTATGGAACAAATTAAAAACCTTGCCTTGCGTATAGAGAAGAGGCAGTTTGAGAGACCAGAGTATTCAAAAGTAGGCGATGCAGTCCCCATCCGGCACCGTTTTCCTTTTCATTCCCTCTTTTCTGAGCAGTAAGACGAAGGCTCCGCTCACCTGCAGTAATGAAGTTAAATCTGTGCACTGAATTAGCCTCCTGCACTTCATTAAAGACAAGCAGTGGATCAAACACACTTTGGTTATTTCCCAGGCTTTGGAACCCTGCCATGCTCACATTAATTATTATAGGAGCTCCATCTGTGATTGTCCTTCAGTGGCATTAGCAACTTATTGAATGCACCCACACTTCCTTGAATCTTACACTTCAACACACACACTAAATAGGCTCGCATAGCTCAGTCGATGTCCTCTTGTGCCCTTTAAAACCATGAGCCCACAGCGAAATTCACCTCTAATCTACCTGATGATATTTTCCCAGCATCAGTGGGGTTATTTCGGAAAGTATTTGTCTTTTTTTGCCTTAAAAACAAGACTGCATTGAAATGTGCACTTTATTTGTCAAAGAGCTGAACTTTGCACCACATCACCAAAGAGTGGACAGTCAGTCATAGTGTGATCACCAGGACTTCAAGCTAAAAATCAGTTAATCTTCTATTTCATATATTAGAGAGGACATAATAGTCACCCACTTATCAAAATGGAGTATAATTAACTCTAAAAGGAAAACGTTTTCAAGATAATGAACATTATAAGTTATCCACAAACCGGTGAAATAGCGGGGGGAAGATGATAGCTCCATCTGGATGTGACCGTTTTTCAAATGTGGTGTCTCTCTCTCTCTCTCTCTCGCTCTCTCTCTTTACTCTGTTAGGAAGTAAAACAGTTGCTCTTTTTCTGTAACAGTTGCTCTTCTTTCTTTTTTTTCTTCTTTTTTTTTTCCGAGCGGGATAGATCTGAACAGAAAGGTTTACACTTTCAAAAAGACACAACTGTTGGGGAAGGTCAGAACATGCGATGCATGCATTAACAGCTTTCCCTTTTATGAAATCTGACAAACCCTGAGCAGGCAGGGGAGTCTCAGAGAGCTCAGAGAACAGGTAGAAAACTTCAAGAGCCACAGCCCAATCTGAGGGAGGCAACACACAGAGGCAGATGATGCACTGTCGGAGCTTTAAGGGTTTGAAGTTCGCAAAGCAGTGAGTTGAAAGAACTAAAGAAGGCCCTCTATTCTCTAAAGACAAATTGTAATAACCCAATAACAGAGGAAGGAGAGCTTCTTTAAGTTCCTGCCGTCCAACTCTGCTTGCAACATCCCACACCAACACACTGTTACATTTTTAGCTACTAAAAAGGACCTTTTCACCGAGTACAGTCACTTTACTGTGTTAAAGATGGGAAGCAAGGATGCATTGCTGTAACACAGATGTAACCGCATTGAAGAAAGAACTAACGGACCAAAAAATGTAAAGAATAGATTAGAAGTTTGAGCTGTTTGAGATGAGACTTTAAAATACATGTAATTTTGTCAAGTTACTATTGAACCAATGACGAGGATTTGTAACTCTCACTATGTGTTATGTGTGCTTTATCTGAGACCGTAAGATCATTACATTCACATCGAGTATATAAGCCGGGATTATTGATGTGTTCACAAATTACAAACTAAAGTGCAGTAACTGTACCAAGCAGAAAATGTTTTTTAAAGAAGCAAATTAAATATAGTAATGTTAAAAAAAGTTATATTACCATTTCTATTTTAATTGCACATTAATACTCATTTTGATCGATTGATTGATTGATTTAAATAAAATGCATTATTATTATTACATTCATCATCATCATCTTGTGCACAGAAAACTATATGCATTTGTAAGTCAGGTTGAATAAAAACAAATTTCTGCTTTACTTTGTTCCATGCAATAAAAGCTAAATATTTTTCAAAATTAACTGGTTGAAACATACATGTGGGAAAACAAAGCAGTGGAACATATTTGTCTTTTGCTAAACTACTTTAGCTACTGCAGCAGTTGCGGCTTTAGTGCACTTGATTGTTATTGTTATGTTATTGTTATTGTTATGTCCAATTTCAAAATAAAAGTTATCATTTCAACAGATGCTGAAATTTGTATCGAAAGCACACACTCGTGACAGAAATACCCATCTTGCTTTGACTTCATCCTTCATTATCCCACTCCGAAAGCTGTGCCAAAATGTCACACACACATTGATGAGGGGGGGTCCAAATCAGCACTTCTAACCCTTTAATCCATTTAAATGAACCACACAAGCGTTTATTTTTAGGAATGGACCTTTTGTGGTTGAAACCCTGCAACAATACCGATGATTGATCAGCCACATACGCAGGGCTGAGTCTATTACAAGCTGCTCTGAGCAATAATATTTTTGAGAAAGTTGTCATTCACACTCTATTTAAATGGTATTGCTTGAAAAAAAAAAAAAGGGGGGGGGGGGGGGGTGTTGATTTTCTTCTCTACCTTCCTTTGGAGAATATTGATTTATTTAATCCAAATGACCAGGGAAATTGAAGTGCATGAGCCAGTGCTTTCCTACAATACAGGACATGCGTCAGAACAATACGTGTGAATTCTTCAGAAAATAATCTATTCAAATTAAAAAAAAAAAAATTTCACTTTAAAAGAAATGAATTAAGTTTTTTTTTCTTCAAAAGGAATTAGAATTACAGCCTGTGTTCTTTCAAAGGCACTGTTGCAGTGTTGTGAAGCATATCAACGTTTTAGAATATGTCTGCTATAACTCTATTGTCAGTTTTCTCGTGTGTGTGTGTGTGTGTGTGTGTGTGTGTGTGTGTGTGTGTGTGTGTGTGTGTGTGTGTGTGTGTGTGTGTGTGTGTGTGTGTGTGTGTGTGTGTGTGTGTGTGTGTGTGTGTGTGTGTGTGTGTGTGTGTGTGTGTGTGTGTGTGTGTGTGTGTGTGTGTGTGTGTGTGTGTGTGTTCAATAATTGTCAGTCCGTCAGTTACTGGACATGACATTTGGTGAATCGTTAATTCAGTGTTGCCGTCCCTTTTCTAGATCTTTAGGGTTTTTCTTCATGCTTTATTAAGATATCACCATTATATTTCCCATTATTATATCAAATAAATCCATTCTTCCAGCATATTGAATGCCGCCTCAACATGGCTCATCTTGATGCCGCTAACTCCTTTGTTTTTGTGGTAATATGTTGCCGTCCTTGAGCCGAGCTCATGTTTTGCTATGAAACTCATTGCTTACTAATACATGGCACCCCTCAGCTGTTACTCATGAGACCACTGCAGTGGTGTTTCTCTCTCCAGTCGCTTTTAGCTTCACAGGAGCAGGAAGAGAGGAGTGTAATGTGTTTGAACAGTTCTCTCAGGCTGTAATCTCCCCTTAGCACGAGGAGCTCAATTAAGCCATATGTTGATGCCACATTATAACCCAGACACATCAACTGTTGGCGGAAAACCTGTGTGAGTGGGACGCAGCCATTTCCACTGCACTTTCTTACAGTCCAACTCTTTTGTGCCATTTCTGCCTCTGATTGCGAAGCACAAAGCAGATAAGGAAGTCAGGTTAGCATGAAAGAAAGTGGACTGCTCCCTGATATGAAGACTATTAAGGTGATTAAGAAGAACCATTGTTAGTGAGGTGAACATGCCACGGTGCTCTGGCTTCTTTCAGCTTTTTGTACATGCACATAGAATGTCCATAACCTTTTTTTTTTTTTTTTTCCTGAGGTCAGAATACCAGACTGAAGGCTTAGAGTTTGATAGATGTGGGCTTCAACCGACTGGAGTTTATGAATTCTCCAATATGAGCTGAAATGACCCCATTAATATAGCAGAAAAAAAAAGGTTATTCCCACAGTGTTTGGATTATTGGTTTGTAAAGAATATAGATAAAGCTGAAAGGTGAAAAACACGCCACTTTCGTGACCCACCGCTAGGTCTGATTGTCAAACTTAGTGTCAGCAGCAAGCTGGGATTCCCCACCAGGCGTTTTCACAACCTGTATGTATCAACTGAGCACCGTGTCTGGAGCCCAGCGGGGCATAATGGAGATGGGTTAGAATAATCCTAGTAGCTGTTATAGGTGTGTGCATGTCAGTCTCTGTAAGTGACCAAGGCTCGTTCGGCTCTTTCATAGCCTCGGTTCCCTGAGGGATAGAAAAGGGCATCACTGTGTGAGCCCTCGGAGCTCAGGTGTGGTGAAACATGGACGAGTCTCTGACTATCAGGATGACACCAGGAGCTGTGGGTTTTATCGGATGGGGGCAACCTTTAGTCGAATAGTAAACAAAATGTGCAATGATAAAAAAAAAAAAGTAATTTAAAAAATCACTTGGAAACTTGCGGCATCACAGTCGCGACTACTTGTTCTCCGTCCACCAAAAATCGTCTTTGATGATATAAATATTGGATTATAATGGTAACAAGGTCCGTCTCTGAAGCACTGATATTTGGTTTGTTTTTGGATCGATGGTGAATGTGTGAGAATTTTATTTCGACGTTTGGATGAGCAAAAATCTTTGTATCCCCGTCTGTGAAGAGGGAGGGAAAATATTCTTTGTGTTACGGCAGATGTCTACTGTACGAGAGCTTTTTTTTTTTCTTTTTTTTTTCTCGCTAAAACAGTAACCAGTTGTAACAATGTCTCAGTTTAACACCCTGTAAATCCCTCTCATGGAACATAACAACCTTTCTCCCTCTGTTTCTGTCTCTCCTGCTCCTCTGGGGCAGTGGCCCCTAATTAGAAGCAGAGCTGCTGGATAGACATTTTCTTTAACAAGGTGAAAGCAACTGAATGGGACTAACATAAACGAGGCAGAATATCAACACCGCGAGTCCTCCGTCTGAGCTCAACAAGTTTGGAGAAAAAGTGTTTAACATACTGTTGGAATGACAATCTGCTGTTGCCTTATCCCCTCTTGCAAAGCTGTGAAGCGGTTCTTTTCCTGCTGCAGAATATATAAATCTATCTGTGCTCCAGAATCTCCAAATTAAACATAAGGGCAGGCACTTGGAAAATGGAAATGTAAATCTGACTGGAAAAAAGTATTTGAGGTTCCTTTGCTTTGCGGCGAGGAGAGATCTACACCAGTTACTTCTCGCAATGTTTGTGACCTTTATCGTTTGGCTCCTATCTAATCAGCCTAAACAAGCTGCGCTGAGGTTTGAGCCGCGAGTCTGTTCAGTGTGAAACATTTAGTTAACTCTTCAAGGTTACGTCTACCGGGCTCCTCTCTGAATCAAAGAGGAAAGTGAAGAAAAAGAGAGAAGGAATTCAGTCTAAATTCTCTTAAGAGAAATGTATTTTACCTTGTGAATGCCATAGAGTGTGTCGCCTCTTGTGTGAAAATCCAGCTGGCTTTGGTTGGAGACAGACTCATTAGGTACTTCAGTATTGAAAAAGGAAAAACTTTCAGCAGTTCAGATGATTTGCCTCAGACCTGTTTTCATTGCTTCTGCAATGTGTAAATGGGAAATCCTTTGAAGGAGGAGATTAAAACCATGTGATCATTTTAATTAGATCATTAGCCGAGAATTAAGATCTATGTTTGTACCTCTCATTAACTAAAATACCAAGTGAATGCCAAGAAAGATTTGCGCATTACATTCTACATATTTCCATTTTGGCCTATTTCCTCTTCCATTGCAGTATTTCTCGCTGTCATTTTGCTTTTTGTTTGCTCTTCATTGCATCAAGGTAAAGAGAAGGTGGGTTAATCTCTGTCTGTGCTCTCTGTCTTTCAGGCTCTTTGGTACAACAGGGAACTGTGCAGCCTGCAGTAAACTGATCCCAGCCTTTGAAATGGTGATGAGAGCCAGAGATAATGTTTACCATTTGGACTGTTTTGCCTGTCAGCTTTGTAACCAGAGGTAAGATTGAAGATCATAACTGCACAACACATTGCCATTTTAAAGAAAATCCTGAATGAAGTGTTTAAAGTGGCCTGAAGTTCTGAATATCAGGTTTTCTCAAGAAAAACACAAAAAAAAAACTTTCTAGTACAAATGATTTGTTTTTCTGTTTTACTACTTCATTACAAGCAACCATTTGTAAGTGGGGGAAATATCTAAATTGTGTTTGTTAGAATTAAGGTTGCTGTACTGCAAGTGTAATGGTCTGCTAATTAATTTTTGTTGTGACACTCTGCCAACAGTTTGTCCTTGTTTGTGGCCGGATCTTTAACTCTTTTAAGCCACCAGTATGTAAAATTAGCTCTTGTTCTCATGTGTTCGAGGAGGTAAATTCACAATGAAAAACAAGCCCCCCAGAGGTTATGCTGCAAGAAAAGAGAGAATAGTACAACGTTGGTTGGAATTGGTGTTTCCTCAGGGATGGGGCCCATTATAAAATTGGAGTGAGCACAAAGCCCATGGTATGATGTACATAGAATATGACATACCCAAATATTGCTTTTTCCCATTAATATACTGTCAGTAATGGCACCACTCTGAGTGCAGAACGTCCTTTGCATGCTTGTCAGGGGTGCTGTGACCCTGTTCCTTCACACAGCACAAGCCCATTAACCTTCTGCAGGCCAGATTCAGTTACCATAGTGAACACCTGCTGTAAGGGAATTATGACTGCAGTCTCTCTCCTCAGCTGGCAGAAGCGAAGCCAGGTCTCATCTGGCACACAATTGCCATGGCTGTGACTGTTACCAGCTTTATTTACTGTGTTACCAGTCTGGCACATTACTAAAGCCAAGCTATTTTCAGCTACATTCTTATCTTCAATCCCCCTTCAGTGATAATATGGAGCCGTATAAACTGTGTCCCACAAACAAACCGCAGCATAGAGAAGAACAGCGGTAGGGCACACCGCTTTGTGTTATTTTGTCTTTGGAGAAATATCGTTCTTGAGAACCGGAACCAAAGCGGAGTGTGAAACGCCGACCGCTGCAGCAGTTTCTTTGCAAACTCTAGTGGCGCCACCGCCAGTGTTGCTCGGCCAAAGAGAGTTGACCTGCCTTTCATTGGGTGCCAGCGACCGTGTTTGCTTTGAAACAGAAAAGGGTTTTAATCTTTTATTTGAAATCACACAATTTAAGACGACCATCAGAACTAATTTCAAATGTGATGCGCTATCGTGTCAGAGGTCTTGAGCTAAATGCGTGCCATCAAACAGAATCAACATCGCCTGCCGATCTTCAATGCAGCATTTTCCCTACCACTGCAGAAAAGTGTCAGCCAGTCCACACACACACACACACATCTCACTTAGTCATGTCGCCAACAGTAACTCAGTGCTTATAACATTTTCCTCTTTTTTTTTTTTATCCTTTCTGCCAACAGGTTTTGCGTGGGGGACAAGTTTTTCCTTAAAAACAACATGATTTTGTGTCAAATGGACTATGAGGAGGGCCAGCTGAATGGCAGCTTTGAGACACAGGTTCAATAGTGGGAAGCTCATGGCAGCAACAATCGACTCCACACTTTACACACGAGATGGATGTTCTGCTGCACTTGAAAAAAAAAAAGAAAAGACAAGCGTCTGTCTGCTTGCCTGCAATACTTTTTAAAAACCCCTTTATCAGTCCCTAAGGACTTTATTGTAAATGTTCAACTTTTTGCCCCTCCCACACCCCCCAACACTGAGCAGTTACAAATTTTGATGTACAGTTGTGCCTGCTTAGCTGAGCACTGTATTGCTTGTATGTTTTGTGAAATTTGTTTCAGGTTTGGTTTCTTTTTCTTTTAGAAATGGTTCACTGGAGGGTATGTACAGTCTGTTTTCTCTGTATATATAAACTGGAACATTTATTTTATGAAATGTAATGCAATTTTATTACTAGTGTGAATTAAAGATTCTTAAATGTTCATAGTGAGTTTTCTTTTCTCTCGTACCAAAAACCAAAGTTGTTGGAGGTTGGTCCATGTGTTGATATGTAATCATGTAGTCGAAAGCTGCAGCTTGAGAAAAAAAGACTAGCAAGAGAACAGTATATTTGATCTCCTCTTTAAAACATGATGCAACAAAACAAGTTTTATTACATTTTTGCAGAGTTCTGATGGAATTAGAAATGCTGTTTAAAATGAACTAAATAAGATTTTTATTTGGAATAAAAGAATGCTTCTCCAAACTGTGTTGTTGTGAGCGTGCAGGTGTCATGAAAGGGAGTGAGATAAGCTGAGCTGCACTCTGTGATTCATGCTTCACTAATTGCCATCTGATTATAAGAGTGAATTGGCCTGGAAATGAAATGCAACAGCAAATAAATTAGAGGGGGGGAAAAAAAATGCTCATTGAGGTTGAGCTCATCAGCAGCAGAAGCGCAGAGCTGTATTAAAAAGTACTTTTCCAAGAAGTCCCTGTTAATGAAGATGTGCGACACTGTTTATTCCATGAGGTTATATGTCACATGTCGTCTAATACAGCTGTCAGACATTCGGTTTGGTCTGTCAAGCTCTACTTCAGTGAGTTCATTTATTATATGTAGTTATATGAATTCATCTTTAAGTAATAAAAATTCATGAAGATTGCTTTTGTGATGATGCAACATTACTAGATAATGTTTAGGTAGCGCTCCAATTACCAAGACAATCGCCTCAAAAATCACACAAAAATCAATAACAATTGGACTTCCTATTTGTTACCACATTTAAGGGGGCTGTTCACTGTGTGCCTCTGGTTCTGTCTCAGACAAAGGACAGACAAAGGAGGCGTTATCTTTGACCACGGCTTAAAGTCTTTGGTCTTGTGTCGTACAGTGAAAGAGGTTCTCAGATGACTGCCGCCATTGTTGCGCAACCAGAGGCTGAGATAGTCTTCTGACAGTGTCCGAAATGTCTGGACGAGCAAGCCTACTCCTTTGAGATGTCAGAAATGTGCTCCTGCTACGAGCTACAGCAAACAACAAATAGAAACGCATCATAAATGGACGTAAAAGCGACAGCAGAGCTGCACCAAAAACAACTGTCTGCAATTTTCAAAGGAGATAAAATACTGGACCCTATCCAAATTCACCATCTACTTCCATACCAAGCTTTTTCCTTCTACATAAATGTACTTGAAGATTGGTTTTATTCTGTTAATTTTGTTTATGCATGTCCTAAATTATCAATTTATTCTGAAAAATTAAAGTAACTTTTCTTTTTTCAACATCACCACACGCTTTTCACCAGACTACTAATTGCCTGAGGAAAAAAATAATACTTTAAAATGAATAAAAATGATGACGATAAGCTGACAGGTAATATATTGTACATCAGTCTGAAGAGGGGTCGTTGGCCTCTAATTTCTCTCAGTGACATCACATGTTACCGGACCCTTATATGTGACCTCAAAATTAAAAGACAGCTTTGATTTAGTGGGATGCTTTCTCCCACTGATGCACAGCATGTGTAATGCAGACCTCAGAGATCACATCACTGCTTGAGGTTTAGATCAAACCTGTGCTAAAAGCACAAGCTGTTCACTTAATGTATCCTTGATGTTCGGGGCCCAAATAGGGCCTACGCTTAAAAGAAGCTGGGTTAGTCGGTCACTAAACGGCTAAATGTGGTCGGACTGTCTCTCGGATATGTTTTCAGCAGAATAGAAGGTAAACAACTAATACAAAGAAAATCCTCATCACTCTACCATCTCTGAACAATCCACCCAGAGTCCTTCCTTTTGGGAGAAAGCAGACAAACTTCAGATTTTAACGCAGCTGTGACATTCTGTGGGCACTTTCCAACCAGCAGGACACAGAACAGCAATATAATTTGCCAACACATAAATCAAGTGTGCAAAGAGCATTAATTAGGAATTCATTAAAAATTCAGACTCACCAGCAGGTGTGCAAATAAAGGATTAGGTAGACATCAATTATACCACATAAGAGAACATTTTAATTGCAATTCCTGGATTGATTTACAGAGGGAAACAATCAGGCTTCATGCAATATGGCTGATTGCTCATTTTCCTGAAAAATAATGAGGAAAAACCTCACCAGGTAACACACTGTCCCCAGCTGTAAGTTCATAAGCACATACGGATTAAGAGCTGTGCATGTGGTCACGCGTCACACACAGATCTATATAGGCTTTCTTCCATCCATCCATCCATCCATCCATCCAGGTAAAGCATTACACACAGTACATCCGTGTATTACAAGTGTACATGCTTAAGAAAAACACTTCGATACATGTATCGTTAAATACATGCACATGAAACATACATGCTGACACCACAAAGCCACATCCACAACAAGACTTAGTAGCAGGGCACACACCGCGACATATTCACACACATAAATACACATGCATTGCAGCTTGGCATTCCCATCTGCTTGTGTTGGTGGAGAAGTTCTTAAGCACCAAATGTTGTGCTGTTATGACTCAAGTTTGTGAATTCTCCAACCTCCTCTGTGTTCCTGATTACTGCATTATGGCATCTGCTTAATTAGCTTGGCTGGTGTCATATGTTGCACACGAGGGGGTGTTAAAAAGTGCCCTTCCCTCTTGCTCATTATCTGCCTCGATTCATGTGATGTATAATCTCTCTTGACAGGCATTCATATTGACATAGGGACAGCTGTCAGCAGAGCGTGGTCATAAAGGGTGCACGTAGAACAGAAACCACAAGGAGAGCAGATAAGTGGAAAGGCTGCCAAATTTTTAAGTGAAACTAGTGATTCTGCGTTTCATTCTGGATCCATCAGCACTGCAACAGCTCTAATTATACTGGATTTAATTTTATGGTTGAGGGTTTTTTGGGAGAAGGAACTGATAGAAGGTTATGCATTTTGATTACTACAGGTAATATTCAAAGTATGTTGCTGCCAGTGTATTTTCTAAATTGGTGCAGTGTCCAACTCTTGGAGAGGAATCAACCTCATTATTGCCATATGGGAAATTGTAATCATTATCTGCATAACAGTTCTGGACAATCAGTACCATCCAACAATATGCTGCTTTCTTCGTGGGACATAGAGTTTGTTGATGAGAAAAGAAATCCTTTTTTACATCACCTTAATGCAAGGAGCATCTCAATTATTGTTGCAGTACTACAATAAAACAACGCTTGGTAGATAATGGGAGATTTATTGCCATGACATAAACATATCACCAGTCAGATTGCTGAGTCAGCAGTTCTACCTCAGATTATATAAAACCAGTTCTGCAACATTCAGACTCAAACTTGTCTTTTACAAATTTGAACTGACCGTAACTGAAGATGCCGACAAGCTACAAACAATAAAAGACATAAGTGCACCCTTATTTTATCGCCACCCTTTCTCCATAAATAAAATACTGTGTATAAAAATAAGACAGGTAGAATTTCCTTCTCGAGATCAACGGAGGGGTTACAGTATGTTTAAATATAGTATAAGTAACAAAGGAAACAAAGCAAGTCCACAGCAAACCAAGAAGCCACCAGCAGTGAATGGAGACACATGGTATAGCAACATATAATTATATTTCCTTTACTTTTCTGACTGTCATTGTTATGATCGCTCAGTGGCAGAACTGTCCATTGAATAAATATGTTGCTTTCCTAATTCTGCCCAGGGTGTTTGAAGATTTATTGACATCTTGCTTGTTCTGTCTTGATTCTCGATGCTGCTGCCTTACATAGCTTGACATGGTTTGACCAAAAAATTTGACTATAAAGCCCAAACATGTTTGAAACACTCATAAAGTGGAGTGTAGCCAGAGAGGGAACAACAGGACGAGGAGCACAGCTAATGGTGTCATCTCTAACAGTATTCCTTACTGAGGTCCAAGTAGGAAAGCACCTCGAATTTTAAAGTAAACAGATAAACAGAGATACAGAAACTGTTTAACTCCCTCAGCTGTAGAGTGACTTTATTTTCATTTCCAACAAATAAGGAACTCGGCACCACCTCATGATACATGTACTCATACATGTTACTCAAGGGTTAATCAAAGATGCCTTTAAAGAAATTATACTCGGAGTTTGACTCCTCTGTATGGATAGAAAATTCTATGATGTCACAACTTACTGTCTATAACCAAAAAAACAACTTCACATAGACTTCTGATGTTACTCAGTATGCTTTATTACTATGGTGTACAGTATATCTCTCTTCAATTATCAATGGTACAAAAACAACGTCATGCCTTTGGAATGAATATACATAATACCTCAAAATACCACAGCAAGAAAAAAAAAAATAATTCTCGTCTTTTGAGTTATTTATTCAATATATTATTTGAGTAAATAATATGAAACAATGTTATGGATAACTCTTCTGCTTTAAGCCATTTAACAACATTTTTTCCCATCTTATGTAATAATGTACCCAATAAAAGATTTCCCTCATCAAAATAATAGTTTAATAGTCTGTGGGCAGTTTCTAAACAATACTATTCCCACATCTCTCACAAGGCAGCGTCTTTGAGATACGTAGCTTTACACGCAACAGCTATGAAACCTGGACATTTTCATCAAGTTATGAGACCCTCAAGGACTTCTTGGACAGAGCATGAAAAGTGGACCGGCAAAAGAGTGATTGCAGTCAGTCTATTCAGCTGTTGTTGTTGAAAAGCGACATGGATGTTTACTCTGGCGCTCTGGATGGTTACCTCTTGATTTACCCGCGAGCTCACTAGCTTTAGCATTAGTTTAGCGCTGGTCCAGGACTGATCATGTGCACAGGGAGAACAGGCAGGGTATACACTGGCATGCAGATAAGATAATCCTTAAAATAATCCTTTAATTGCTCACAAAAGGGGAAGAATTTTCAGATCAATAAGTAGACAAGGATGCGTGTCATTTAAATGTGGAATTTATTGTAAATTAAATTAGATTTAAAGACTTGCTTTTGAAATACTGATTAAAAAAAAAGGAGAAGAGCCCTGTTTACATGAGTATGTTGTCAATTGAAAATGCAACTTTTTGAAAAGCAAAACAAAATATGAAACTTTTCCAAAACGGCTCATGTGCACTATGGTCATAGTAAATAGTTCCATGCATGCATGAGAAGGATTTATTCATAGCAATGAATGTGGCGTGCGTGCTTCACTCTTCAATTCAACAACACTTCTCTAATCATCTGGATCACATGTGGAGAGATTTTATTTCTTACAAACAATATTGAGTGGGCCAAAAGGACGAAGGAAAACACGTTGGATTGTTCTCTGCGTGCATTAGTGGCTTTATTACATAAGAACAGCACCCACTAGTGGCCGAGTGTGAAGCCTACATCGTTTTTAGCGCTTCTGCCGTTTTCATGTAAACAGAGATCGTTTTATAAACATTGCCGTCAAAACATGAAACCTTTCCGAAACAAAAACATGTTTAATACTTTACTTTAATACAATACTTTGATCATATAACTTAGCTGTCCACATTTAGATGCTTTAGAAGCTCGACTCTCTGCTTTGTTACAGCACATGAAGGGCACCTGGCTACTTCCTGCACTGGCACCAAACATTGGCCCCGGATTAAAGTCGCGACTCGAGTGCAGTAACTACAGTAATGTATAAGACACCCGGCTGCAGGACAAGATCAACAAGAAAGGTTGTGTTTTTATAAGCAGTTCTAAACTTAATGACAAAAGATTTTCAGTGTCTCACACTGTGTCATATATGCGCAGCAATTTCATTGTTTGCAATCATGCCCACAATGTGGGTGTGGGTGGCGTGTTTGAAAATAGAAAAGCACATTATCATATAAAAAAGAAAAGGGTGTTGATATCAATAAATTGCTTCATATATTTTTGTCTGAGGATGCGTAACGCTTATGGGGGGGGGGGGGGGGGGGGGGGTGAATGGATAATCCACGGTCTACTCATGAACCATAACACTGAGTCGCCGAGGCAAATCTACAGTCTTTGTTCCCCAAATAGAAAGATGTGCAGAGATGCTAACTGTGGTCAAGTGATTATTATTATCACTCCTCAAAAATAAAACACATTTTCATAGGCACTCAAAAACTGCAGCATATGTTCTATTGATGCCTAATGGGCCTGCTCGTGCCATGTGCAGGAGACTAGAGAGGGCAATTAGCTCCACGTGGCTTTGATTAGCGGTGATTCCACAACAGAGCTGCAAGGAGTCTAGAAAACAAAATACTAAATTACTGTTGAAGCTCTTTGTGACAGAACGCAATAAAATGAGAGAAACCATTTAAATTCATGGTAATAACAGGTAAATGTGAACATGTTAACTATAGCATGGTGCCTGTGGCTAAGATTATGCATATTCTACCTACAAACAGCCTGTGCCAAGCAATGCATATAAAACTGAAATAAATGGCTACAGATGCATGAACTTGCCCTGAAAGAGGTTTGCTTACTCTGTGATCTCATTCTTAAATGAAACCAATTTGCCTAGAAATTGGTTCTAAGGCCTAATGTTGAACTCTGCACATCAGCTCCACACACACACCCACATGCGCGCGCGCAGACACGCACGCGAGCACACGCGCACACACTTGGGCTCTTACAAACACACTTTCACAGTCACACTGCTTCCACCCCTTCCCTCGCTGCAAATCATGTTTGACTTTGAAGTGCTAATTTTGGAAGTTTAGCCAATTTTTATTTGCTGCTTTGAAATGTATCCCCTAAGCTGCTGCACCAGCAATGAAATATACAGACCTTTACAATGAGGGATAAGTGACCAAAATGAGAAGCGCCTGGTTTTCTTCCCAACATTATATAACTGTGAATAATCCCCACATAGCATTTTCTCCTGTGCCATCACAGCCTCCCATTTATATTCAAAAATATTATGCTGAATTTTTTTTTTTCTCTCACTTTTTGCTCATTCCTCAACCGTCCCCACCTAAAGTTGGAGCTCATTTAGGGTGGCTGCAGCACAATGCCGCACAGAGAAACCTTACAGCGTTGTTCAACATTACTGCTCCATCATGTTTTATCAGAGTTCTGAGAACAAAAAGCATAACTAAAGCAGGGATGTGAAACAGTAATGTGAGGAGATGGTTTCAGAAGATTACTGAGGTGTGTCTGATAACGGCAACATTGAATCATTAATTTTTCTCAGCAGGTGGACGCACGGTGCCAGCCTTCGTCCGTGCACTGCGCTGCCGGCCCACTTCAGTAGCATCTGAATCCTGGCAATGCACTCGGGAGCATGAAGCAGCGGTCACCATTAAGACATATCAGTTGTCTCTGCACATCTTTAAAATAACACGATGCGTTTATATCGAGCTTTGCTCCTTTGTTGTACAAAAACTAACCCTCCACACTGACGGTGGCTTTGGGTAATGGACGCGGCCGTGTTTGCCTTCGTCATGGACGCAAGGATGACCTCAATCACAGGCCCTTTTCAACGGGGCATTGTATAGTGAAATAAGTTGATCAGATTGGCTCCTCACCAAGCGGCCCAGCTAATAACGTGGCAAGCAAAGAGCTTGAGGGAGGGAAGATTTGGAGTGTGGGCCCCTCCGCTCTCCGACGTCGCACTGCTTTAACACAGTCCTGGACTTGGCAATAAATTGCTTTGGTAATCAGCTTTTTGGAAAAAAAGCTTATTTACCGCTTGTTTTGTGTTTATTGTAGTTCTCAGAATAAAATATGAAATTGGATTTTATTACATGTGCAATTTTCTTCTCTCATAAAGAATAGCGGGAGTGTGCATCACCTCGTTGAGTATGGATGATCCAGAGAAGGCGTGCACCGTATATTATGTTTATTATCTCTGTTTTGATGTGCTCTCCTTACACTCCTAGAGATATACACAGCGGGATTGAATGGCAACATTTCATGTCAAAATGTCCAAAAGAATCTGAGAGATCAAAAAGTTGATGAGGCGAACCAGGGAGTGTATTTTTATATACAAGTGGCACAAAGTGAAAGGGGGGGGGAACGTACTGAAGTGGAGGACAGTTTGCACCGTGTGGAAGTATATATCCGATCGGTATTCTGATAGCAACTGAACAAACTCGTTCACTGTACAACTGGAATATGAGCTAAGCTACTTCACAAGTGCACAAACCCAAACCCTGCTCTCAGTGGCGGGTTTCTTCCTCAGCCTCATCATTAGTACTCTGACACAAAGTGCTGCTGTAGAACAAGGTTAACGTAAAGCTAACATAGCATAAGTCTGCCCTCAGCCCAGCAGTTCATTTCAATCTTTGTTGTCGGCACTCAGAACCCTTTTAGTTTTCACTTCATCTTATTTAAGCTTAGCAAATGCATTTAACTACAAGCTGTGACAGAAAACTCAGCATTCTCAAATCCAACTAAGCCCTGCATCACTTCAAACTACTTGCAAATTTTTTATCCACAAAACATGTTCAACTTCAAAGACAGCTTTTATTTTTCCGCTCTCCACAACCCCATATTTAATCATAAAATACTCTAAATCAGAGCCACTGCTATGAACAACAAAACGTGTTTTGGGTGACTTCTCAGAAGCTCACAGATTTCTCAGAGTGTGTCTGCCAGGACACATTTTAGAGGCATTTTCCTGTGGTCCAGCCCACACACATCTAGATGGATAATACAGATTTCCATCTTAAATAATCGCTGTGGGATGTCTTGAATGCCTACAAATAACACAATTACAAATTACATTAAGTCTGTTTTCCACACACACACACACACACACACACACACACACACACACACACACACACACACACACACACACACACACACACACACACACACACACACACACACACACACACACACACACACACACACACACACACACACACACACACACACACACACACACACACACACACACACACACACACACACACACACACACACACACACACACACACACACACACACACACACACACACACACACACACACACACACACACACACACACACACACACACACACACACACACACACAGAGAGAGAGAGAGAGAGAGAGAGAGAGAGAGAGAGGTAGGTGACCCCCCGATGATAATTGATACAGAACTAGATACCCAGTTAAAGTCTGAACATGGGAAACTTTCTCATGTGTTTGCATATTCTTCCTGTGTACGTGTTGGTCGTCTACTAGTACGTCAGTTGCCTGTAGGTATCAGTGTGTGTGTGATTCTCTCTGGCTGTGGTGGACTAGTGACCTGTCCAGGGTTTTCCCTGCCCACACCCATCATCAGCTGGGAGCGCCTCCAGCCCACCCGTCCAACTGTTATTCGGATAACGTTTTACTAGAGCAGTGGTTCACAACCTTTTCTTTAGGGACCCAAATCTCTGCCACTAACAACTTTGGCGACCACACCTCCCCCCACCACACCCTGTACAATTAAAAAAAAAAAAAAAAAAAAGTTAAAGGAACCTCATAACATACTATTTATAAATGACAGTTTCTTTGTTAGATCCAGTTACAATGAGTTCCTTCTGTCTGAGGATAAACTCTTTGGGTTCACACACTGTCTCAGGGTGTTCGGTGGACTAGTGCTGCTTCAGCTTGCAGCTTCAAAGATTCATTCACCAGTTTTCAATCTAAAAAGATGCATTTGCTCTCATTTTGTCCATTGCTTCAATGACCAGTCACTTTGCCTGACATGCCACCATTTTTTTCTCTCACTACTTACTTTTCGAGCTTACCTTTGTCTATTGGAGATACTTTTAATTTAAAAAAAATGTTTTAATGTTTGAATAGATGATACACTTTTAATGCAAACAATTAAAATCAGTTTTATGACTTAAATTAATTAAATGTTGACTCAGCTATTTTTAAGGCATGAAAAAATGTTATACCCCTTAAACTGAAGAGGGCTTTGGCTTCTTCCAAGAACACTCTTTATGACTATAAAGAGTGTTAAATTTTAGACAATTTAATGTACTTTGCTGTAGGATTCAACAAAGGGCGTATTAGAGCCCGATATGCAACAAAGACTCAAAATGTAGCAACGACCCGTATTGTTATAGAATATAATGTAGTAAAACCCCAAATGTAATAAGTAGTTGATAATGTAACAAAAGTGCTAAACCCAAAATGAAATAAAAAAATATATAGAATATAACCCAAAATATCACAACTGGTCAATAATGGAACAAAACGCTGAGCCTAAAATCTTAAAAAGAATTCACATCTACAGTATGTTGACCTATTACGTCCTCTCCTGACCGGTCACTCGCCAAAGTTAACGTTAACACGTTGTTTTGCCCTGAAAATGAAGGACAATGAAGCACAATGCACAGTTTATATCCTGAGCAGGTTTAAACAGCTGAGAGAGGAGGAATTTTTGGTTTGGCGTTGTGGAGGTAAAGTCACACACTTAATTTAGCTTGACCATCAGTTTTATGTTTTACCATGCTATGTTGTCTCGTGTGTATATTTTCTATTCAGGGAGGCTTTTCATCCCATCGTTTGTTCCATGTTCCCAATTGTGCAGCATTTTATGACGAAGTCTCACTATGTAAGCGTCACACATTTTATTGTAGATTACAGGTCATTTTAACTTGATATTTTTGAAGGCGTGACAGCCTTACCGCCCGTACCTTCCTGCTCTTTACCTCAGTTTTACGTGCCTTTGAAAAACTGATTTCAAATAAGAATGACAAGGCCAACATGTGCTGCAGATTTGCATCAATCACAACCATTCTTGTTGCTGGTTTTCGTGAAGCGAGATGGGTAAATGGCTCTGCAAGTCGACAGCTATGCGGGTAGAAATTGTGGAGCTATGTAGCCATGCAAATTCCTCTCGCATTGAAGCCATCTTTGTCAGCTATAATAGACAATGACTGCAGTGTCACTGGCAGAAGCAAGTTGATCCCTGAATTTATTTTGCAGTAATGACTGATTTCTACAATGGTTGTAGGAAAATGTACAAATGGGAAATAGTGTTTCAAATTCTTTGCATTTATGCTCGGTTTGGGGTCCTAAACTGGTCCTATTCATATTCAGCAATTATTCTAGTGGCACATAGTTACAATGAAATCCAAATGAGATCTCTGTAGCACTGACATACTTTCTGCTAGAAGGTACAGGATGCCTCATATATGATTAATTAATTGCGGCAGCCTGCCATCTGTGTTTTAACTGATTAAATAGCTCACAAAGTGGGATGCACCTTTTGATGTGAACCTTTGGGGAACTGGCTCTGTCTTTGTATTTCTACCTTGATTAAGCACAATGCTCCGGCACTTCCTCCAGCCCTCTATTTCAAAGTCTCTTTAATTTGGGAGGAAAGGACACAAAGGCATTTGGGGTGCTTTAAAACGTTGCCCATTTCCAGTAGTCAAGGGCCTGCGTCTCCTTTTTTCATAAAGTGAATGTTTCACACAGGGCTGGGCTGGTGAGCAAACGTCGAGCTTTCAGATAAAAATTGATTCCAGTAAATTCTCACCTGAGATCCATCATGGTGAAAGGCTTTAAAAGGTCACACATGTAATAAGTTCCTATGGTCTCAGTCCCTCCAATAATAGGCCTTTAGTCTGCCATGGACGGCTGGTATATAGAAATAATTGAGTAATCTGTGGACCATTCAATTCAATCGTGGGACTCAGTGACAGTGCAGGGGCTGCTGGGCTGTGAAGAGGTTGTTCTGGAGAGTCTTTCCGCTGCAAGGGAAATGGTTTGTCCCCTAAAGCCATGCACCTCCATCTTTGCAGCGGCCCAGTGGATCACTAACATTTTAGAGGCTCTTCCAGGCCTGGATTTCTGTCATCATTTAAGTGAGAAAACGGGAAGACAATGACATGACAGACGATGCCTGCAAGCGGTAATTAACTCCGAGGCTCTCAGAGTGTTGAACTAAATTAACATGTACCTCAACATATAGCGGAGTGCATTTGATGTGAAGAGTATAATTACTGGAAACGTTTAGAATAACTGTTTAAAAAGTGCAGCTCTGCAAGGGTTTGGCGGCCGCTTTTGTTTTCTGATACATAGAAATTTCCAACCCCTTCTGCTGTTACACCTTTTTGCAATTTATGATGACAATTTGCAACCTTGAAACACATTTCTTTCACAATTGGGTTTAAAACCGCTCCCATCTACAGATGAACAGTGACTAATAACATCGGCTGCAAATACTGTAGCTTGTATATTATCCACTGTATCCAAGTTATTCAGCTGACGATTCTTCGGTTGAAATCACTCCTGCTGGAATGATAGAAACGTGTTTTTGTCACCCTGTGTGTTTGGTAAATATTGATACAATAACAAGACTGCTTTATTATTGTTGTGTGTGTGTATAGACATATATACCTTTTATGGATGAACTGTGATTCTTTCAGAAACCTAAAAGCGTGGGGCTATCCTGGTCTGTCCTACGAGATGAGTATTGCCTAAAATAAAGTCAAAGTCTTCCTATGAGCCTTGACCACAGCAACAAATGATGTTTTTGAAGTTAAAATGCAAGCGTACATATCTTGGATCAGGATTAAACGTTCAAACTGTCAGTTCATGATGAGTCAAAGGCCCATGATGGTCACCACATGTGTAAAAACATATTACCACTCTTTGACACAACATGCATCAGAATACTGAACATTACTGGGTATCTTCAGTGTTTTTCTGGAACGTTCTCCTCGGATCTTGCATTATGGCACCAGAAACTTCAAGAGAAGAGAGCGGCAGACAAGATGTTAGAGGTGTACGTAAGACAGCGTCCACATGTCCCTCTTTCACCTCATCTGGAATGGATGCGTCAAACTTTATGGATGTATGGTAGTAATAGTAGTGTGCCTATGATTTATATTGATAAACTGATATTTATTTGTTCAAAAATTATATAAAAAAATATATAAGTTTGCTTGTTCTGTGTTTCGTTTTTATTCCCTTGTTCAAAGTGAGTTGTTTTTTTTCCTGCTTTGACCAGGATATCAGCACTTTGTGATGCTTTTTCTTCATCGCGGCTCCATATAAAAAAATAAAACTGCTAAACTCAAATTTCAGCTGGTGCAACCAGGTTTTAAAGTTGAGACTGCAAGCTCCCACAGCAGTTAGAGGGGGGGGGGGGGGGGGGGGTTGTCAGTAATTGACTATGAAGCAATGTTGAATCTCTCAATCCCTCTCAGCTTATTCTGATTCTCTCTAGCATTTGAATAACCTTTTCACATTGCAACTCAATATGAGGCTTCTTACAGTAGAGCCTTTGAGTGAACTAGATTGTTCCATCTCTGTATCCGTCTTACCGCACGGCTGACTCTTTTTCTACCTTTACACAACATCTGTGTATCTGTATCGGGAAGAAGAATGGGACTAATGTTGTTGTGCTGTGCGCTACATACCAAACGCGAAAGCTTTCCTGTAATTAACGTCTTTTAAAAAAGGATAATTTGTTGACTACATGGTAGTCAATACCATGCAGCTCTTGGCAGGCAGTGTACGATAGAGCCGGGTCTTGTTCAGACTGCAGCAGCATTTTCATGCAAGACACAGATGTCACAATAGTCTTTACATATCATTTTGTTTTCAGCAAAAAAATAGTGCCACCAACCATCAAAGAAGTGTTCTCCACGCACGCACGCACACACACACACACACACACACACACACACACCCAACATGACAGATTCAGAAATATGAATTAAAGCAGAACAGATGGCCCTTAAAAGTAAAACACAGTAATTCAATCTGGCTAATGGGAGGAAAGCCACAAACTGCTCCATTCTCATTTCTTTGACTGAGAAACTCAGCTGAATTGCTTCTCCAGCTTTAATGCTCAATCCCTCTGTCATAGTGTGTTTCTGTGTTCCCCATGCATATTATAAGACATTTAAAAGGAAAACAGTGTATATTTACTAGACGTGCCTCACCATGTGCACAGACAGGAGCTATTAGTGCCGAGACAAAGAGGGAAATGTATCGTAATTGATTGTTACAAAAGATTACCCTCTTCAAGAAAAACATTGCGCCATTTCACAACTGCATTTGAGACTTTAAAGTGCTGTGCAAAGAAGGCTCTCTCAGCGCCACACATTCACGCTGACATGCAGTTTGCAAAACAATTACCATGCACTGTTGTTTGATCTCCATCCCTCCTTTGGTTCTTTATAAGTGTGAGCACAACTCACTTGCCAGCTATGTGGGCAATCATGGCTCCCATCAAGGGATGTCAGTTATAGGCAAATGGGACACATATTTCCTGCACGGGTCCAAAAAGTGCAATAAGGAATTGCTTTCACCACTAAAATGATGTAGTTAAAATGATAATGAATTGCTATTGGAAAGTTGTGGCCGCATATGTTCCTGCAGTTATTTAAATCCCACAATGCGTCTCCACGACGTTGGGGTGCGACACGTTGCAAGTTTGAAATATAAAATCTGAAATCTACAATGTGTTCCAAGACATAAATTAGGTTGGTTAGGGAGAAGCATTCACCAAAAAAAGCCAATTTAATCATCAATGTAGCATCCAGCTGCAGAACACAAAGGCTTTTTAGGGGAGTCTGTGAGGCTGAATGAACCAGTGTTTGCCTTATGAAGACAAAGCATCGCAGAGTCCAGACTTAATTTAATTTCACTCAGTTCCTGTATGTTTAGGAAAAACTCTCCAGTTACAGAGGGGCTACATTCCCTTATGAAGTTTACCTAATTTCCAAGTGAATCTGAATGTAGATTTCAACTCCACAATTACATCAAATCCTCAGCATTCTGAAAAGAAATGACGGCAGGCTGAATGGATGATTCATTGGGAGATGATTAAAGAAAACTTGTGTGTGTGAAGACGGGCGCAGGTATTGAATCTGGAATTCCCAAGTAGCAGAAAAGTGGTTTCTGTAAAGGAGCAATATAGGTTGGGCACTTCTATTCACTCTTTGGCTCAAATATATTAACCTGCTGGGCGACACACAAACTTTCTAACCTTATTGTTGACAGCTTTTATGAGCCTAATGCACTTTGTGATGTATAGCATAATAACCCGGTCTGTGACTTTAGGGCCTTAGTCTTAATATCAGCTGCCGAGTGGATCAGGCAAAATTATTGTAATGAGACAACATTTCCATACAACAGCAAAATGAGTTCATTACTCCAAGTTATATTGGTGAAGTAACCAAAAGAAATTGATGGTTTTATTAAGCTAGAATTGAATTTTGGCTATAAACAGAATTAGGCAAACATGCAGACTGCGAAATGTAATAATAATTAGATTTGTGATATCAAAAAGGTTATCACTTCGGCACCCCTACGGTTTCTTTCTCATTGCTTTCAAACGAAGGCACTCCTTTCAGCTCGGAGAACGCGGATTTACTGGGTCCAGCGGGCTGACTGAAATTTGCAAAGTTGATACTCATCACAGTTTACACGGCTGTGAATATGCAGATGGAAATCGAATGCAGATTAGAGATCAATTCCAGCCTTTTCTACCAAGTTCAACTAAAAAAAAAAAAAACGATATTTAACGGTGTAACAGATGCGGGAAGCAGGAACCACACGGTTTCACTTGTCCTTTTCTACCACAGATTACTTCACTGGTATCCCTCCATCCCTAAATCCCCAATACTGCTTTATCCAACTCAGGGTCAAGGGGGGCTGGAGCCGGCGGGGTACACCCTGGACAGGTCGCAGTACATCACAGGGCAAAAACACAGAAAGCCAGACAATCGCTCACATTTACACTTGCAGACAATTTAGATTCAATTTACCTCAAATGCATGCTTTTAATCTAAGTGAGTCAACCAGAGCACCCAGGGAAAGGAACCCACAGGGGGGAAATGCAAAATCCACAAAGCAAGTCCTACAAGTCCACCCTGGAGTCCAACTATGGACATGCTTGCAATAAGCAGGGGATGTTACGCACTACACCGCTGGTACAACCTGTCCACCGTGATGGCCAAGTAGAAAATGTCAGATCGCTTCATAAGGAGGAGCTTGTGGGCACTCTCCATCTAGTTAGACGTTAGAATCACATTCAAAAGACCTCATATGAAATTCTTGGGAAATATTAAACTTCTGGGGGAAAAAATGACTCTGGAAAGAATAATTACGGAGTGATAAATTAATTTTGCAAGGGGAACACAGTAGTAATAACAATTACACAATTAAGGGCACGATTTACATTTCTGTGGATCCTGCAACCCATGTATCCATTAGACAAATTATCTGTACTCATTTCTCTCAAGGTTACCATCTCTGTAAGTAGCTGGCTGTGCTCTCCAGCTGTCCACTGAGGACTGCTTCAGTGCATCCTTTACATCAGCTGATTATGCTATCTATCAAGCCCAGCTGTCATTGCCCATTTAAACCTTTGTCAAGTCCTGCATGCATCCAGCCTGCAGTAAACCAAGTAATTGCACTTTTGTAATCCTACACCTCAACATCACTTACACTGTATATTTCGAAGCTACGGAGGTAAGACAGTGTGCTGGAAAAAAAAATTGGAAATAATACTAATATTTTGGAGTTGTGTTGCGTTGATCGAGGCATGGGGAGTAGTCTTGATGATGAACACACTGCTACCGAAAAGAACATTGTTTTGTTTCTGTCGTAGTTACAGCGAGCTAAAAGAAGGGAAAACAGATGCCAACTGCTTTTTTCTTGTTGCCAAGGCACAAACAGGATGCTGGCAGCTACAAAGATTCAATTATAAAAAATACAGAAAATAATTAGAAAAAATAATAGCACTTGAAAAAAATGGCCCCTCCGGAAATTGCGCATAACAATAAATCCGTTAATTAGCTCATTAATATTCAATTGGGGTCAGTGGACTTAATGGAACCTTTTTCATGGGCCAAGGAAATGTTTAACACTCAGTTTTTCCTCTGCCTGTTCTCATTATCAACTATGCACAGGCAGGCCTTATCAGCCCTCCAGATGGTGAGGAACAATGCAGCACCATTATCGTCTTACAGCAGCGTGTGTGCCTTGTAACCGGTGTGTGCCTGGGACAGTGAAGTATAGATACTGAGGCATTTAGTGTAATTGATATGTGGTATATATCGTATTGTTTAGGCCTGTTTGTTTGCTCTGCTGGTATTCAAGGCGAGAGGAGAGGCGAAGATTGATTTTCACTGCAGCCACTCCCGCTCTCACCACAGGTCACAGATAACTTGTCAACGCAGGTTTTGGGGCTAGTGTAAAATGCATCAAGGCTAAACTCTCTCAGGCATACTGGAGGATAGGGAGCTTCATCTCTGCAAACACAGGCCCTCTTGTCGTTGTTACCTTGTGCATGAGACAGATGTTTTATTCAACAAGTACATGGGATGGAGAGATGTCCAAGGAAAAGCCTTTTTTGCATATCTGCTTCCCATTCTTGGTCCCCTTTATAAATCTTCTTCTCTCTGTTTAGCAAATACAAAGAAATGTAATTTTCTGTACAGATAAATGCATTTTACACTTGATCTATAATAACAATCTTAGGGGTTTGGATCATTTAGAATAAATATTTTAAGCTCTCCTTATCATATTACCCTTTAAAAATGACCTTTTACACTTCAATAAATCAGCAATACATGCAAATGTACCGAGTTTCTTCTATGTTTTTTATACAGTTATTTGTATAAATACATCAAAGCATTCTCCCCATTAAAAGAGCCATCTTGACTGAGATCACCCGTGCTTATTATAGCCTCATCTTACTTCATTAAGACACCTTGCCTGGTGGCACAGGATCTGTGTGAGCTTGCTGGGCCCGTGCCTCTGCTCCGTCTCTATATAAGCTCCTCAAAGATTCAGATTACTTGAAGCTATTTTCACCAACACACGGCATCAGCCTATCATCAGAAAGCAGACCAAGACAGAAGCACTCACCCATACACAAATGACTGTCTTAAAGTCCATGATAAAGCCAAGTTTAATTAATGTAGGTATGATGAAAGCAAAGTTGTCACTATGGGGCATTTCAAACCGTTGACATTTACATTGCCTTTGTTGGGATCGCTCCCAGAAATCGAGGACATCAAGAAATGTGCTAGCAAGGATTTTACAGCTCTGTGATTTCCTGAGCAAAGTAAATAATGCAATCTGCTAAGAAATCTTCATTCACTGACAGTCAAAAGGGAAATTGATGCCACTTGTTACAAATATTCACTGCATTTATTTTTTATCAGCATTTTCCATAACACTGCTGGATTAATGTGCCTGAATTTGGAAGATGAACCGTGACATCGTCATTTTCCATTAACGTGCTCCATCTCTTGTATCCATCATAATATCTACAATAGTTAAATGCCAACCTTTTGAAAGCTAACATTTTCAGTTGCGTCCAGGGTTATCCTACTTTTAAAGAATAAGGCAAAAACATGAAAGCTGAGAGTTTGTTATTGTCTGTTTGAAGTAGAAGGTTGTGAATTTTTACTGTGATAAAGGCTATTGCATTTGTTCTTAACATGTCAGTTTATTGACACCATTCTCACAGCAAAGACAGATTATTAGAAATGATATACTGGTTGTAAAAAAAAAAAAAAAATGTGGGGGGGGTTTTGTGCCAATTCAATGGTGCAGAAAAATACAAAGATAAACTGGATGACTGAGAGGAGATTTCCCACCTCTTCCTGAAAACTAAATGCAACTAAAGAAGGTATAAAATAAAAATAAATATGCCTTGCTGAAACCATTTAGGTGGAAGGATTTAACAATGAGAACATTCGTAAACAAATAAATGACAAAGGCTCTGGGCTGTGACAGCTAACAGAGCACAATGTGCTGGATTGAATGTGCTGAATGTGCTGGGGCCAGCCTACAAATAGAGGTGATCCTAAATCATGTGCTTAAAGGTTGCAGCTTGAGAGCCCAGGTGTCATGGATAATTCCCACTCAGATATCTATAGCCTTCACTATCTCACCCCACTCCCCCCCTCACAGCTTTCCTTCACCTCTGTTAAACAGACAAGCCGCCATACTATTGATCCCTCCAGCCTCCAAATGCCCACCCCCTCTCCTCAGGCCCCGGTATAAGGGCAGTCACTAAACCTGTGGGTAAAGGAGAGAGGACACTCCCCACTGAGTGCAATTGGGATTTGAGAAAGTTAAACACTTCTCAAGCACAAAATTCCAGCCTGGGCAGCAGAGAGGGGATTCAGTCCTCAGGCCTCATCACACTCACCTGATCAGAAGGTCAGCACCATCATCATCATTGGACTTCTTGCCCGTCTTGCACTCTCACCGCTTTTCAGTAACTCTGGAAAGGCACAGTTTTCTCATTTACTTCAAACACTGCTGTCAACAGTTTTTGCCGGCGTCCTTGGCTCTGAAAAGATACAGTGTTTGGATTTTGAGAGTGACACACAGTGGGGGGGGTGGGTTAGGTCACAGGTGTGGGAGGGATGAACGGGGTCAGCAGACATGGAATTTGTTAGGATGGTCAACAAAAAAAATGTGAGTACATGAATGAAACCAAAACAAAATGTGCAAAGTTCTACTATTCAAATTGAAATTAGACCTAGAGATGTTGAACACGGAGGTTTTATCTAATTCTAGACAAAGCAGTAAAAAACAAAACATATCTAATACCCATAAGGTTTCTACATTTTCAAAAATTGGAAGATTTCAAGAAATAATTGTAATCTTAATAAGCTTTAACAAAGAAGTATGTAAATTAGTGGAAGCTAAAGGACAGTATGGATTATTTGTGGAGAAGTGGTGGGATTTAATAAGTTATTCTTCTTCCCACTCCTTTTCGGACACGCTATCGGAGTATACTGTTCTGCTGTAATTATTCACTGTTTGTGTGGTAAAATATCTTTGGTTTTCTAGTGTGCACGGTGGACTTGATATTGATTTTGAGCATGTCCAAAATGAAATAAAAATGTAAATGAAATAAAAGGTTCAGGTATCATATATAAGATTATATGTCAGAACATTGGTAAGAGACACAGACGACAGAGCTCTGCTATCGTCAACGACGAGAACGAAAAACCTGTGAGAAATAAAACTAACAACAGAAACAACATTGACAAAAAGAGGGCAAAACAAAGTCAGAAAAATTCTAATATTTAAAAAAAGAATCTGTATTTTCCTCTTAATGATTTAGTTGATTTTCTGCAGCACAAAGTCTGCCTGTGGATCAGTGGAAGTGCACTGGAGCTACTATTAAATTAAACAGATTACATTCACATAATTACGATGCTGGTGAATGTTGTGTGACTGACAAACAGACTAACAGCTAAAAAAATCTGTGCAACATGCTAAGAACTGTAGATTTGAAGAGTCTAGTTAGTTAAAAAAGTAGTGGGTTTTTTCCCCAGAATATTTTTGTTTTGGTCAATATAAAACCTACTCTATTGTTCGGAGGAAACTTTTGTCTCGTTACATTACTTGTGGTCTTTAAGCTGCTCTGCCTGCACCTTGAACAGGTTACAAAACTCTACTTGATTTACTTCTGTCTGAATGTGTGAAAAGTCCTCCATTTATCCATCTTCCACTCCTTTGATAGTCCATCACAGTTCAAACACAAAGAGGCACACATCCACACACACTCATTTAAAAGCCGTGAAAAGACTCCAGTTCACTCCTTTAAAGCATGCACAGGGGGAACATGCAATTACCACACAGGAAGGCATCCAAGTCCTGGGATGTTGTCATTGTGAGGCCAGAGTGGGGACACAAGTCGGAGCATTTAAGGTTCGATTTTGAGTGGCTCGGAGTACCATTGTTGTGTAAATGGACACTTAAACGTCATGGAAACTATAACCGGCATCAAAACCGGCCTGAAGACACCTTGGTCTTGTTTCACTCTGGTTTGGCGGGAGTTGGCGTGAAAACAGCCACACCAGGTTAAGCACAAACTATCTGAAGTACGCTAATAAAAAGCAGTGTCTGCAATGTTTGACATCTCTGACTTCTTTGATTTTCTGGTCGGTAGCAATGTAAACACGGTGCTCTCGGTGTCATCGTGCTAATAGTCATGCAAACGCGACAATCTACCAGTTGGGTTGGCAGTTGACCCAGAGATGCAGAAGTGAAGTTTCGGTCCGAAACAAATGTGCAACCTGGACTGCAAGAACGAGTGGGAAAGCACTCTAAATGTAGCGTTGATAGTGAATGAATGGCGACTTGAAAGTTACATTACAGTGACCAGCAGAGATTAAGAAAATACAAAGTACAAAAGTGAGGGGAGGACATGAGACACCACGAGACCTTCATCAAGCAGAATAAGCCACTAAAACACCCAGGACAAAAACAGAACAGGGCACAAACAAGTTTATCCAATTGTACTTGTTTGGACTCACAGTGTTAAATGAATGAGAGCAGAAAGATCAACAACAAACTCACTGAATATATCAACCGACTAAACAGGGTTCATTGTTCCCAAAAGGTATTCCTACACCAGTCCAGTAAAAAAAAAATAATAATAATCTTCCTCTCTTGCTTAGGTGATGCCCGTGTTACCCACTGCAGTTTATCTTTTCAGACCTGTGGGTCTCTTGTAATACAACCTGCAAGAGTGAAGGAGGGGTATTTAAGGCCATATCACCGCTACCAAAAAAAAAAAAATTTCCACATGTTTACAAGAACAAGACAAGCACATTACGTTCAAACAATGCAGCCCTGCCTCCAATCCTGTGCTCTCTTTCACTCACTACATCTCACCCCCTCGGGGTTAGCAGACCTTCCTTCATGTTCAAAGATTATCTGTTAATCCAAAATGTGCAGGAGCATGAGACGACAGGAAAGGGACCAATACTCTGCGGGGGAGGGAGGGATGCATGGCTTTATTTGTCTGTTGGCTTTCATATTAATCCATTGGAACACAGTGCATTTTTCCCCTTCTTTTCCGGGCATGTGTAAATGTTTTAGAGCCATTTAATGGAAGATGAAATTTTCAATGGATAGCATGTAAAAGTATTAATTGTAAAGACTATTATTTGGTGTCCATGAGGCTGAATCAGCTTAGCCACTCCATTCCCCCATTTGCATACAAAATGCTTTATTTTGGCAATCAATGAAAGTGCTCCACTGTATGTGTGGCTTATCACATGCTTGCAGGAAATGGATTCCTTAGCCATCTCGTTAAATTCTGTTGATGCAGAACAATTTGAAACATGGCACAGGCAGCAATGACATTTAAAGATGCCTCGGCTTAATTATATTTTGCAAACATTTGGGCTGTTTGTCCTCAGGGATAAAGCGCCTCCACTACAAAGTTAACTTGTTAATAATTCAAAATGAGTCTCTCTTTTTGTTGAGCACCAATCATTATCTCCTATTAGTGCTGGTTAAGGGCATTCAAGGTGCCTCAAACACACGGGGGAGACATGCAGCTATTTAATACTTAAAATGAAGAGCACACATGCAGCACAATGAACTTTGTGAATTTCAGCAGAAAAATCAAACCGCCAGAGTCCCCGTGTGTTTTTTAATCTTTGGTCGCCAGTACAAATGTATAGTTGTGGGAAAAAATGTACAACAATGACACATTTGTTAATTTTAACTGAGGTCTGCTTCTGTGTTCTCAATGATCAATTGAGTAACCGAGATCTGACTGAAAATTAAATCGAGGAATTCATTCTTTTGATATCTTTTTTGATCATCCATCAACAAGACTCACAAGTGGTAAACGGACACACTTGCGTAGCTCATTTTCATAGGAATCAGAAAGCACTTTACACAGGTTTTCCACATTCTTGCGCACACTCACTCATCAATGGCGACTGCTGCCGTGAATGGTGCCCGACCTCCCCTGGGAACGCTTTGGTGATCACGAGTCAACATACTGAAAGGGCATGAATGGAGGATTGAACCACTAACCTTGCATTGGATGGCTGCCTGCTCTACCATCATAGAGCAAAATGCAAATAAACCTGCTTGTTGTTTATTGTTGTCTATTACTTATTGTAAGCATCAGTATAGGAACCACCAAATAGTTTTATTAAGGAGAACAAATAAATAGAAACTTAAATATCCAACCTTTGGAGGTGTATTAATCAAGGTTTGATCTTTTTAATGGTCAGAGTGACCGCAGATGAAATTGTGTAACTTCAACACAAAGCCACAGCTGCTTGAATAGCACGGTGTATCATCTAACCAGCAATGTTTGTTGTGAAAGAGCACTAAAGCCTCCAATCATTGCAAGAGATGGAGACATAATGATTTCAGTTGGCGATAGTAATGCAGTTTACAGCAGCCCTCTGCATACAGATGTGAAAAATTATTCCATTAACTGTACGATTTTAGGACAAAAGTTTCTTCTTTTTTCATTATACAGCAGAAAAAATGATAAACACAATTGAAGTATGAAAATACTTCAATCCAAAGAAATAAAAAGAAGAAATTAATTACTTATTCATCTAAAGAAATGCATATGCAGCCTGTATTCGGGTACAATACTTGTAACACACCCATCTGCACTTCCAAAACTTGGCCACAGAGATAGAGTGGTGTTCTCAGCACGGGAGTGACAGAATTAACCAAATGGTCATTCTGCCTTAGGGCGAGCTACAACACTGTAGATTAAACGTTGACAACGAATTCTAGTGTATCCGCAAAACTTTCTTCACTTTTGGGGGGTCCGTTTACACGGCACCAGTTTGCGGATGCACTGTATCCACAAACTGGTGCGTTTTTAATCCGGCTCCTAAGGTGGAAAGATTCTTTCACGGCGCAAATCACTCCTGCAGAGACTGCCTGGAGGCTACAGAGCCTGTTACTGCGCATGCACATCGCTCCCCCTCCCTCCTGTTCATTCAGTTGTAAACAAACATGGCGGCCGCGTAGTGGTACGACTCGCGGTCTATATTCTAGTTTTATCGTCCAGATCAGTAGTTTAATAGTTGAGACTCACCCCTGATAGCATCCGATGTGTCATCGGTCCATGCGGACGTCAGGTGCTCTCACTTTTCTTCACGTTTAAAGCGTCTTGTTCTCTGCACACGTCTGTGTAGTTTCATTACAAAATCAAGTAACAGCGCCCACCAGTGGCCCGGCATACTAACTACATCGTTGTCGCTGTGTCCGCTGCTGCAGCGTAAACGGACATAAATAATATGGATGCACCAATAACACAGATGAGCAAAACATGTTTTAGGGGTTGGAATAACAGGAAATGTAAGATGTAGGATTATCCATGACAACTAAATGATAATAAGATATTATGAATGGAAATAGTTGGGTGTTTCTCAAGTAAGGTGATGATGAGGTGTAGACCAAACAGAAAATTTTGACTAAGATTAGTTGGCAAGCCTAGGAAAACATAAAAAAAAAAAAAACAACAACATTTAGCACGATTTGTAGTTTCAAACTCTGCCCACAAAAATATCAAATATATTGAGAAGCTTTTTTACCATCTTGTACAACTGCATTAGATTATAAATGCTGCAGAAATACTCTGTTGTTCAGTACTCAGTTGGCATTTAGCAACCCAGCATGCTTTATCAAGCCCCTGCTTCAATGCTTCAAGTGAAAATGCATAATTTTTGCATTTTTGTTTCAGAAAAGTTATGCATTTTCACAGTAACGTTTTCAAATCGATGTTTATGATCATATGGAATGGGACAACATTGTAGCATCAACTAATGGCTACTACCATGACCGTTCAGCAATGCCTTGTACACAAGTCAAACAATAATCGACTAGTGTTTCTGCTGCCGACTCATGAGGAGAGGACACGTTCATCCCGAGCAAATAGCTCAGTGTCGTACTGGTTACCACTCTTGCTTCACAGTGAGAAAGTACACGGTTCGGGGCCTTTTCGCACGCCATCTGCATGTCGTGGTATACATTGGTTTTCCCCAGGTAATCAAGTTTTCTCCCACAATCCTAAAATCTGCATTTGAGGCTAATCAGTGATTGTAAAGTTGCCCTCAAGTGTGAATGTTACTGTGTGTGATTGTCTGGCGACATGTTCAGGGTGTAATCTGCCTTTGCTCGTTATCCACTGGAATTGTCCCCCTTGAGGATAACTTGGAAGTGTATAGGTATATCCTTTTTAACCTGATAACCACACCTACTGAATATAATGGGAAATGTTTTTATTGCTTATTATTTTTACAAATCAGATGTCCAATAAAAAGCTTCACTGTTAGTTGATACATTTCACCTTTTCAAAAACTCTGTCTTTTCAAGCTTATGCTACTTTGATCCCATTTTGTGAGAATATATGAGGAAGCTGGAAGGAATCCTTTTCTTTGTCCCGTCTACCATCTCATATTTATTATTTATTTATAAAACACCTAAAGATGACAGCTTGGATTTATTGGCGTTTATTGTGTTCTTAATGTCTTAAGAAAATCATGAGATAATTTTTGAGAGCAGCTATTTCGGTTATTAGCATTATATTATAAGGTTAATGGGGTTAAAACACTGTTTCATTAAAAA
Source organism: Lipophrys pholis (assembly GCF_963383615.2). Classification (NCBI taxonomy): domain Eukaryota; kingdom Metazoa; phylum Chordata; class Actinopteri; order Blenniiformes; family Blenniidae; genus Lipophrys; species Lipophrys pholis. Next base: position 13,250,972 of record NC_137636.1, on the reverse strand, counting down.
CAAACGCATCTTTAAGGAACACAAGAAAACCTATTGCAGTGCAGGAAAACATATTTTACATGCATGCTGCATATGTGCTTTGATAAAATTCAAATTCCCCACAGAAACAGGTGTGCATGTTTTGTTCATGACCGTCCATAAAGGCACCACAAATTCAAATTGCATCCCTTAGTGATAGTGTCTGTCCTTCCCATACTAATAAATTAAAGTGTGCAGAGTGGCAGCCATACAACTAAAAGACAGTCAAGGTCTGGCCCATATTGTAAAACATGTTTCGGCTCCATTAATCCACTTCATTCACTTTTCACAACTGTCTTTCTTCTATGAATATACAAGATTCAAATTTGTGACTGTGTGTCCTTCATGACACTCAAAAGCCAGGTGCATCCCCATCAATATCAACAAACAGAGGGAAAAAAAATTAAACCTTCTCAAAATATATACTGTAGGAGTGCAGTGATTTAATATACTGCCATAAGCCCTTGCTCCTACACTCGACATGCAATTTGGAAATAAATTGACTGATTTAGATAGAGGCACAGGGAGGAGTGGGGGGAAAAAAACCTGATGTAAACCTGGTTTGCTGCTATTGAGTAAGGTGACATTGCGCAACAAATCACTTGCATGAATAGAGAAAGAAAACGATTTCTATTTCTAAAAAGTAATTTTGTTTGGGGAAGCCGCGTTGATTGCCATGTATGTGAATCTATTCCTCACTCGACTCGAAGAGGCTGAACATTTTATAAAAGTCAATGTTATATTTTGCTGTTAGCATAATAATCAGAAAGGCCAGACTTTCATCCAAAGAATAACAGAATCTCATTTATTCCAAGTACATAATAGAAGGCCAGCTGCAACAGCCTATCTCTCCCATTCTTTCAATATCTTGCCGCGCAAGAGCAGAAATAGTTGACTTTTACAACAGCAGAGTCCATTGTGTTTTAATTGGGCCCAATGAAGAATAATTAAGTAATTAAAGGCTTGACAAGAAAGAGGCGCAGTAAACAGATAAAAGGAGGCAAGAGCTGGTATTAACAGTGCCTGTACACTGCACAGTGAATTGGACATACCTATAGACTGGCACCACCACTGGCATCAAAGGCGAAAATGGGCCAACAGCCTGGATGTCATTTCTTTAAAGAGGTTGAGGCTGTGAATGTGCACGTGGTCTGGTTCAAAATGTAATACTTCCCAGCTGGATTTTGAGAATGGGAGTGCACTCTGATATTTTAACCACTCTGACATTAGCGGGTTTTATTTTTTGAGTAATTGCACAGCTTGATGTGTACTCAGGGGTTTCCATGAGAACGATGAAAGTCTTATTTCAACAATGCTGCAATTATGGGGAAAATATGGAAATACATTTTGAGTTCACAGTTGAGTTGCCTGGAATAATAGGAATAGAAAACAGAAACGGCGAGCAAGGGTGAAAATGGCAATCCGAAACTCAACTGTCTTTAAAATCCCAGCCCGTTATGAAAAACAATCCTTACTACTAAAATCCTTAATACCCTTCAAGTGTCAAATACTGCAGCGTGTCCATATTACCTTGAAGTAGCTTATGGTGCTACAATTTCCCAAACAGTGGTATCTGCTTTATTGAACATACAGCAGCCATAATCTCTGTTGGCATCATATGCTGGTTGGCAGTGATAATCTATAATCCATTCATCCAGAGAGGGTACACAAATGCATATTTGTTTCCTAGGATTAAAAGCTTATGGAGGCTGTATGGCATGGCCAATAATGTTCATCCATGCCAGTTGACAGAATTTCCAGATGTATTTTGGATACAGGATTATATTTTAAGTCACAAGGCAGTAACCCAAGTATCCAAACACAAAGTACAAGCGAAAACGATCGGTTGTTTTGGGAAAAATCAAAAGCAAATGTATCGTCATGTCAGTATCTCTTTTAGAAATAATTTCATTATTTGGAAGACCCACACAGAAGTGCTGAGAATGGTTAAATAGTCACTTGAAACTCCTCTCCAGCCAGCGCGCCATGTGGCCAGCAAATGAAAAGGTCAAAGGTCAAAGTCCAAGCGTGGAAACGTCTGCAGCCATTGTTTGAAAGAAACAACACCTGCATTGCAGCAGAAATCTGATGCCCGTCAGCACAATGAATGCTCAGTTCTTCCATTAAAAAGGACCAGTATGTGGCATTCTAGTGTCTCTAAAGGGGGGAGCTGCAAAGAGCTGAATACTTCTCAAATCAAATCAACCTCATGTAAAACAAACAAGGAAAAAAGGTCCCATAAATAGAAAGGCTTAGGTCCAGCCATTCCAGGCCACTGGAGAAGCATGATAGTTCAGTAGCGCCACTACTTATACTTATATGTATCAGAGATTATAATGACGCGATGAAAAAAGAACAAGCCACAGCTTCAGGTGATTGTCCATCTTCTACCTGCTTTGTTAGAGTTGCAATTCAAGAAGCATACTGGTCAACGGTCCATAACAGGGCAAAAAGGAGAGGACTATCACGCACGGACTCCCAAGACACAGAGAGAACATGCACACTCCACATGGAAAAAAAGACCTTGAATCAAACCTGGATCTTTTTCCTTCCACGACAGTACCAGATGACGTTGGACACATGAAAACATAAAAGTAGATTAATCTCTTCTACACAAGTTGCTTCAATGATCTACCAAAATAGACTAGTTTTAATTTCAAATACGCATTTTTTTTTTTTTTTCTCATTTTGAAGAAAACATTCTGTATCATAGCTGTTGAAGTATCTCACTACTTATATATAGATTCTGAAAAATATAGGAAAAAGTGCATTGGAAATAGTTTAGTGTCAGGAAGTGAACAACATGCACGCGGCGTGTCGTGCTGTTTTGCGTAAAGTGTACTTTATCAAAAATATCCACTGTGGAGCAATGAGTTGCTGCCCTGACATTCTTCACTTAGCATGAGGAGAACCGTGGTGTGTTTGACAGTAATAAAAGGAGCTTTTGCCAGTGTAATGCACTTAATAATTTCTTTTATGTCCACCTCAGCAGAGCTGTCCTTATACATACACTTTTCCTCTAGAGTAGCCTTTTTCAGTTTACCTGCGCATCAGAAACTCACTGCTCATAAAAAAGTAATCTGCAAATTTGATGTAGGTGCAGATCTTTATAATTAGTGCTTCCTGAGACTTTTTTTTTTTTTTTCCTTTTTCTGGACAAGGAAATGACTTGTTACACCACACACCTAATCAAATGTTTGCTTGTCACACTTTCTGTAGTGGCTCTAGTCAACCTTTCAACACAGCAGGAGTCACATATAGCAAGCCTCTACCACAGCAATGGCAGTAATGACCAGATAGTCCAGATAACGCTTTCCAGCCGTCAAGACCAACCACTGAAAAAATAATGATCTGAAGATCATAACCATTGCAAATGACTCCAAAAAAAAAAAAATATATATATATATACAGTCAAACCCGGAGGTTCAAACCTCCTGGTTTCCCTGGAGAAACACACAACTGACAGCTTCAAACACCTCTTAATAGCTTTATAATTAGCAAGCAGCTCCTCACTGTGAGACGTTCCCAACCTTGGAGGCCAGAAGCTATTTGTAACACAAATATGCCAAACACGGGGCAACACAAAAACACAAACTGAAGTATTTCCTTGTGACATGGGCTGACAATAATGTATACCATAGGTGCGCCTGTCGAGGCATGTACAGCGTTGAGAGTTGGCCTTCAAGGTAAATGTTGAAAGTATAAGATTGGCTAAGCAAGAGGCAATGAAGACATCTTCAAGATCCTTAAAAAAAAAAAAAAGTCTTATGTGATTTTTCCAGCAGGCGTGGAAATTTAGGCTCTCTGGTATCCGATAAAACTGTTAGTTAATTAAGACATAATTAATAATCAATAAAAAATGATGAATATATTAGTCATATACGGATGCTTTTGCACAAAATAATTGAGCTGTCCACTTCTGAAAATCCTGTAAAAGGCAAATCCCTGAGGATTGTGGGTGTTGCATAAAACATAGAGCTGCAATTAATCTGCATTTTAAAGAACAAATGTATATGTTGACAGTGAGTCTATGAAATCACCTAAAGAGGACAAGTCAATCAGGAACAGAACCACACGACCTCGGGGGAACTCCATTATTCATTCTACAGTCTTGATATCCTCTCTTTAAATGTTTCAGGGAGAAATTTACATTTAATACCTGAGAAAGACTACATCAGTGAGACTCCTATCCTTTCTCAGTGTAACAGTGACAGTAACAGTCATGTTACATGATATGAGCTGAACTAGGTGTGTTAAACATTCCGAGATGGAAGCTTCCGGAAGTCTGGCATTTGTGAGAACTTTAGGATGTTTGTCAGATTCTACTATTGGTGAAGATTCTTCAAATATGAGAGTGGGGAATGTGTCAGACCTCTAGATTGTTTAAGAATTGGACAGTTCTGAGAATTCTAAATTGTGTGATCATCATTACAGAATTGATGAGAAGTCTACAATTTCTGAGGGTTGTAGCATGTGTGAGCATCCTAGGCTGTCTTTAAATAGCCTTAAAAGGACATTACAACATGGAAATGTTTCATTTGAAAGTGTTTAAATGTGTGTGCTTTAAGTAGTCAACAGAGTAGTTAAAACAATCTAACTCAACAGTGCAACAACATTAAGTTGCATTTTCTTTACTCTCTCTCTTTTTTCTCAGTTTGTATTGACCATCTCAATCACATTTTCTTATGAACATCACTCTCCACAGGTGGAGAGGACCACTGCTTTATGCACGTTTCAGACATTTGCATCTCCGGGGTGGTTAAACGGCTGGGGTTGCAAAAATTTTCTGCACTTTATCTGTTCAGATGCTTATCATCACACAATCCCATCACACAGGCAAATTGATTCAGGACCATGTCATAAATCCCAAAACAACCTGAGTAGGGGCCAAGCAATGAGCCAAAATCCACAGTATTTCAAGGTACAGTTTGATCCTATTGATCGGTAATTATCGATTATAATGTGCATTGAATGAATTTGGGGAAAAAGGGACATTCGCCGATTCTGATAGACGGCAAGGTTACTCCGTAAACACCCCCCCCCCCGTTTGTTCATGAGAAAAGTCCACAGGGAACCTTTTTATTTGCAGCTCAGGTTGTTATAATTTAACAGTTTTGATTTGAATCCAAAATAAATCCAATAAAGGCTTGTTATGACTCTAAACAATCATTTATTCTCAAATCAATAACTTTGATTGTCTCCACAGACAAAATTCACCACAAGAGGCTTGTTAGCCTGTCTGGCTGCTCGTACTAGTCCGTAATCAGTGGGATGGTAACAAGTGAGGATCATGGAGTCAGTGTAGGATAGATCAAGACACAGAGGCCACAGACTCAACACAACAACACTGTTCAACTTTTGGGATTACTCAAGAAAAAAGAAAAATAGCACTGGCAGCCAATGCTGAACATTTTCTCTTATTAGACCCAGTATCCAAGTAAATATCCTATTTACAAACATGCCATTGGAAATAGTTACCATGCAAGGTGCATGGACGGGAGCAACCGAGGGTTTAATGTTCCACTTTAGGACCTTTCAACCAAAATGGACATTTAAAGTAACTCTACTTTTCTTCATTTAGAACTTGTGCCGATGTAAATGGAGCCCTAAAATATGTGCACACACTTGAATTTTAGCTTCCAATACTCTGCGACGTTCATAAACTATAGACTCAATAACGTTATCATCCCTTGAACAGGCAATAGATCATATTTGGTACCTTTCTAATTCCTGCTTCCAATTAGCTCTGGTTATTTTTCAAACATATCTAATGCAGTCAATCAATTAAGACCCTTTCACCTTTACTGGTGTATAAGAAATATTTTACTGAAATACAGAGAAAATCTTCTCATTTGGAGACTATTTTAAAAATAATAATGCTGAAATATGTGATTTGGGTCAGTTTGGCACTTTTCACAACATTTTATCATGTAGAAAAGACATAGAGGGGCTAATAATGGACAGAGTATATAAGAAATTGAGAGAACCCTTTAAAGAGATAACTCAAAAGAACATGTACAATTTTGATGCAATAAGTCATGTGCAATCTTCTCACACGACTTCTCAAACAATAACTTCTTGTACGACATGCAGACACTCACTCATCTGCTTTCTTGCACATCCACAAAACAAACATGCGTCCTGCCACTCACGGGGGGGGGGGGGGGGGGGGGGGGGGGGGGGCGACTGTGCTGATATATGTACACAATATCAGCCCTGCATGTATGATGAATAACAATTATACAATTATATACATAAACATTTGCTCACATGTATCTATACTATCAATTATTAATTTGACCCCTTCTGGGTTTAACACATTGATCACTGGTTAAAAAAATAAATAAAAAAAAAAACCTTCAGAGTCTCTTGATTAAGCATTCTGTGAAAGACACACGTGGGATCAGCTCTGCCGTGGTCTCCGCTAATAAGTCCCCCAGGTCCCACCTCCAGTACTTGACCTTTGTGCGCGTCCAGCAGCCGTCGCACTCGGCACCCTTCTGTTCTTGTAAACAATTTACACAAACGGCTCGACTCGTATACGGGTGTGTGCCGACAGTCTTCGCCGCTTGCTTTTATTTCTTCATTTAACCATGCTGGCATTCCCAGTTTACCCAGAGACGCATCTTCTGATGGGATTACATTAGTTTAGAATCATTTATCAATATTGTTGGGCTTGTTCTCAGATGTCATTTCAATATCTAGACTAAAATTGTCAAAACTGTGCAAAAAGATGACAATCAATTAATTTTCTGTCACACTTAAACACCACATCATAAAATAATTTTTATTTCAAAAAAAGAATTTCCCTCTTGGATCTGACCTGATAAAAATGAAATTTGAATATGCAATCACATAGCTATTCGAGTAGATTTTGACTCTTATTTGTGAACATAAAACCCTTTATACAAAAGGTCGAAGGTTTAAGAGATAAAAAGTAATTTTGGAAAATACTTGTGCAGTCAGACAAAATTGTAATATTCAGTATATTGTGGAAAAGTTTTTGCACACGGAAGTCTTTGACTGACAGACATCACCAATTACTTTGTCCCTTTTGGTTATTGAATGCTTCTCGGGCCGCAGTGTGTCATTTCAGCATTACTGATGATAAATGAGTTTGCATGCGGCTCCGAGTTGACTGACTGCGGGTTGCTATAAAGATTTGGGTGGAGTTGTCCGTCAAATCTGGAAGGAAAGACATTCAATAACTGCCACACATGTCAAGAGTGCTCTCCAGGATGTAGGCGTACATGCATTCCTGTCAACAACTACGAGAAGACTGCCTGACCAGAACTTCAAAAAGATTCACCGCAAGTTCGTAAACTCCCAGAAAGCCTCAAAAAGAGAAAGGCCAGACTGCAGCACAACAAAAAACACAAAATGAAACTGGTGGAGGTGTGGAAGAAAGTTCAATGGATGGAGAAAGGAAAAAAAAAAAAAAGAATAAATAAAAATCACTTTCAAAATGATGGAAACGGGAAAGTGCAGAGAAAAAAAAAAGGAACAGCACGTGACCTAAACCACACAACCTCTTCTGTCAAATATGGCGATGGTTCTCTTATTTTTGGAGTGCGCAGTATATAGCTGCCAGTGGACCTGCCACACTGGCATGTATTGATGGAATTTGCTTCTGACAGAGCCCACAGGACCGATGTGGAGTTATAGTGAAGCACTCACATTTATCCAAAAGTGTGAAAACTAACTGAAAGACATTTCCTTATGCACTGGAATGTTTACCACTCCGGTCAACATACAGATGAAACAAGTAAGGGGCTTTTCTGGGTGAAGAGGTAGAATATCCTTAATTGGATGAGTTAATTTAACAACCTAAATCTGACTGAGTTGCATTTGTATTTGCTGAAAACTGCACTGAAGGCTGCAGTAAAAACCTGCGGGAGCGTCGCCTAAAAAGATAGACACAAAGGCAACTTCCTGAACAATATGTAGATTTACTTTGACTAAATGAGCCGAAGCAGAGAGCCTGATAAAAAAAAAAAACAACTAACAAAACAACTCTCCAAATAGTTATGGGATGGACACCAGGAGCCCAGTGAAGCCGATACTGATGGTCTGAGGTCGTGTTAAACTGGACGAATGTACCTTTAGGATACCAACACAAGACAGATCACATGAATCACAAGACATAATGTATCTTCATCCCCATTAACCAAAGGTAACTTTGTCTTCCATTAGCCGGTCACACTCGCAGAACAATAATGCACAAATAATGTCAATATAAACATACAAGTGTATGGGTTGTTCAGCTACTCTAAAATACATGCCGTGATTTCTTCCGTTCTCCCCTGTCAGTTGATTCACTTTACTTTTAATCTGTGTTCCATTATGACAACAATGTTCAAAACTAACAAGTTTAGTGGTCAACTCACCAACTAACAAATATTACACTAATTCTAACAGAGAGGCCCAATCAGGCCTCCTAGTGGTGACAAGAGGGGAGATATCCTGCTAAAGCTGACCAAGTGTGGATCTGTGTATTTTTTATTTATTTATTTGTTTCCGGCAAACACTGATTTAGAGATAGAAAACTCCTCCAATCACAATATTTTCACTGGCATGGCACATTTAATAAGCATGCAAAAGTAGTACATGCACGCCTGTTGGCTCTCCCGTGGTGTGCTCGACCGTCCTCCTCCCAGCGCACACCTTTTGTACCTGAGCCTGCACTGCCATCTGCTGCTCTGTCCTATAAAATACACTCCAGAGGGGTTACTGAGTGGAGGGGTCGATAGGTCATGTGTTGCATTCAAGTGCTCACCGTAAACAGCTCACGAGTCAACGCCTGCGTTCCTTTCGAGGAGAGTGATTACTTAGTTTTAGTTAAATATAGTTTGGACCGTCACTCCATGTGAAAAACAGTAAAATAGTGGATACATTTAAAGGGCGACAAATCCCATTAATTCACGATGAAGTGATAATGAATTGATGTTATTCTTTTTTTTGTCATCCGTGTTATTTTCAGCACTGAATTATATACGGTAAAAAAAAAAAACAACAAAAAAAACCCTGTTGTTCCTTCATGTTTGTTGTGCAAAGCTCTCAAGAAGATCAATATTAAACCAGACAGACAGTCAACACATGCATCTTCACATCTGCTTGTTTTATACTCTATGACAAACTATTGTATTGCAGTTTTCAGTGGAAGACATCAGAAATCACAACACAGAGCTGTACACACACACACACACACACACACACACACACACACACACACACACACACACACACACACACACACACACACACACACACACACACACACACACACACACACACACACACACACACAGAAGTGGGAGTTCTGTCACAAAGCAACAAACACAACAACACAGATAACAGTCAAGGTTTGACAGAGTAGGTTCTTGTACAAACGTAGTAGGAGTCGTCTACAAGGTCAGTTGATACCCTCTCCTGGGATTTGCAGCCAGTATTTCATACAGCCCTTGAATGCAGCTGGTTTAATCTGCTCTAATCTGGGCAGGGACATCGCCAGATGAGCGATGACATCTGTGGACACTCCTCCTACTCTTCACGTGAAATAAACGAATGGCTGTTATTTTCTGAGAGAAAATGTCTATAACTACTTGTCAGAAGGTAACTTTGATATCATGCTCTGTCCTCTGTGTTTCTCTCTTCCTGCCCAGAATGCTTTTACCCAGAGGGAAAAAGGAGATGGGGCAGCCCGAGGGTAAGGCAGCTTATCAGATCATCATCCATCCATCTCCACCCTACTGCATCTCCAATGTCGGCTTTTTTTGTGCTGCTGTTGTTGCCAGCTGTTACTCTATACAGAGTGTGCCAGGGCTAGAGGCCCCATCATGGCGCGCACATGTTCATCCTCATGTTATACAACAGGCAAGAGGTGGAAGAAAGAAAAAAAGAAAAAAGGGCTCTTCGAATATTGAAGTGTATTATAATGTGATGTTGAAATCATGGCTTTATACATGCACAGTTGAGTCTGTTGAAACATGTTTGTTTATACTGAAGGAATCTGAAGCATGAAATGAAGCTGCTGTTGCATTGTGTGCCATTATCATTTTAAATTTCAACATCTCATGTCAAGCGCGACACTGATTAAGCTGCTCTGTTTGCTGACTTGGATCTAATAACAGAAGTGGGCACTTAACACGAGACTAATCTTTTCCCATCACTGCACTCCAACAGACGTGAAGAAAGGAGAAGCTCTGTAATTTGAATCATTAAAGCCTTTATCAACAGCAAAATATCTGAACAGAAATTTAACCTCACGTCACTTTCAAATTGAGACAAGCGCCAGCCTGGAGGTGCTGTCAGAGTGAATCGCCCATCACCGCAGGGACCCGTCTTATTATTTAGGCCTCATTTGTCATTTAATCTTAGAAACAACAACAACAAAAAACATCAGGAAATTATTTGAATACGCATCAGTGTTATATAAGAAAACTCAAATTCATGTAGCAACTTGTGAGTTTACAGTTAAAATAGGCCAGAGATATCTCTCACTATGACACAAAAATGAAAATTGTTTTGTTGACCAAACTTGACGCAGTATGTAGTATAGCTAAACAGGAGAATAACAGAAGCAGGGAAAAAAAAAAAAGAAAAAAAAAAAAGGTGTTTCTCACCTTGTTACTGCCAACATCCATGCACACACACAGCGAATCCAACTTCAGCCGTTATTCCTGGTGGTCAGTCTCTGATCACTCAAAGTGGCAGCAGGTGGACATCCTCACAGGATTCAGGTGCCATCACGCAGGACTTGGGTACAAAGCAACAGGTTTAAAAATCACTTGAACTGAGAGACATAGATAGTGAAAGAGTGTCAGTCACGAGCACAGGAAGTGAAACCAGATTCATTAATGTACTTTCTCCAGGAAACAGTTTCAACTTAATCTGGTTCTTAATCACAGTTGACAGGCAGAAATTTCTTCACATGACGTGTCAATATTGGAAATCGGTTTTTTTTTTTTTTTTTTTTACGGGGACCTCCAACAAAAGCCCAAACATGCAGAACACACAGACGACGCCCCACATATACCAAAGCCGCCAGGTGAAGACAATCACACACTCAGGCACAGGTGAAACACATCAGGGCAGGGACAGCAATCAGACATGAAGAGGGAAAGTCAAGTAGCCTGCCTGTCTTCAAAGGTGGAAGGAGTCCTAGGATATTTTTTTTCTACTCAGCTACAGTAATACAGTTACGTTGTTTGAATGATCCTTGTTAAAGAATACTCAAGTAAATGTACTTTATTCTGAAACTATTTGTGCATTTAATTGACACTTTAGTTTTGCCTTAATCAACCTCAATAAAAGCTCTACTTCAAAAGTTGACTTTTTAAGCAAACTATAGTTTATGAACTGTGGTAATGCACATGAAGCAGGAGTTTTTGTTTTCTAATAAGATAATAAAGTAATTGGCAGAAAAAATTAAAAAGGTTTAAATCATTATTCAAAGAAGGGGCATGCTTAGTGAACTGCTAAGTAGATTACGTGATTGAAATTGTACTGAAGCGTGTGTAAAAATACTTGAAAATACTTCAAGTATGCCAAAAATACTGCGTAATTGTATCAATGTGACTATCTTCACATCTCCTGGTATCCAATGGAGGAGGTCCTGGTCACCAATGGGAGATACGCCTATAAAGCTTTAACTTCTAAAGAAATTAATAGATACTCTGATATTTTGTTTTCTAAAAAAACTAAAAAAAAATGTTCTTTAGCATCAAGTTTATTCTATTTTTCTTATAATTTTGTGCCCAAAATATCAAAAATATGAGTAGTTATTATTAAAAAGTTGCCAGCAGTGCCCATGCTGTTGAGCTGTAAGTTACCTTTTAGCTCAACTTTGGATTTTTGACACGCGTGTCTGTTCTTCTACTGAAGTGAAGAATGCGAGGACTTCATCTCAAACGTTCACAACACAACAAGTATACCCCATGAAGACTGACATATACATGACACATAGCATTGTGATAATTGCATTTAAGCCAACAGATGGATGAAATAATATATGTCGTCAGACAGAATTCAGATGGATGTTTCCCTCCCTGAGGAGTAGGATCCTGTTACTCATGAATGACGCATTGCTGCTGTTCCACCTACAGACGGTCCTCGTGGTGATCCTTATCCGCTTATGATGTATTTATTTCCATACTTTTCATTTTTATTGCTTTTATGGAAGCACTGATGCATTGCTTTTATCTTTTATTTATGACATCAATCTAATGTGTAAACATTGCAACTACAGAATGTATAACAAAATAGACAACGCACAATGTTGATGGATAAAAACTGAAATAAATTGAATTTTTACCGTTGATTTTCCCATTTTGCTTAATTGAACAGGCCTATATCAAGAGCATATGCTTATAAAGATTTTGATTGCATGCTTGCTGGACTTTGTAAAAACATTTTAACAGAAGGTTGAAAGACATTTGGATAAAATATTCAAAAATACATTTCCCATTTCTCAGAAGAAAATAATCTTAATCTTTTACTTCATTGATTAGTGGATTGATTCATTAATAACCTGATTGATATGTGTGTGTGTGGGGGGGGGGGGGTTTCAGTTGGTCCCGGGTTCCACCCTCCCATGATGCATCAGCTGTCGGTGCCAGCAGATCCAGACCAGTGGGGTGTCGATCATTCCTATTCCATCGCACACAGCATTGAGGCAAAGGTGAAAGGGATCGGACGAGGCAAAAAATACAACCTGATGGCTCAAGTCATACCCATATATGGCTTTGGGATCCTCCTCTATATCATTTATATAATTCACAAGGTAATTATTCACGGACCGACCTGCAAGGTACACGTCTCTAAAAAATCTGATGTGATTAACCCTTTCTGTGCGCTATAGGAGATTGTTACTTCTTTCTTTTTCATTGTACTATATCAAAGGGTCCAGTAACCATTTTCCCTCATTGGCTGTGTATTTGTCCCATCTAGTATTATAATTCTGCGTAACTGTTTTTGAATTATCACTGATTAATGCTCTATTACTCTTCTCATAATCATGTTTATGTTCACAGCTGACATGTAAGGGGAAGACTAATAAATCAGCCAACTACACCACAGTAGGCCAGAAAAACACGGAGAATACAATTAGTAAGTCCCTTCAGCAATTTGTCTTGATGGATAATTGTTTTGTTTTCTTGGTGCATTTAACAGTTTCTTCATGTTCAAATTGGATCTGTTAATCTCTTCGGTGAAGGAGTAATAACGATAAAACAAATACAGTAGCAAATCATGTGAAAAGCATTTTGAGGGAGAAAAGCAATTTCCTCTGTACCTGCAGCACCACACACACTGAAGTGTCTTATTGTGCGCATTCTTTTTTTTATACACCTACGTTTAATTTGTTCATACAGTGTTTGTGTGAAAATGAATCGCATCTTGATACTAAACCTACATTTTTTTTTTTTCTCGTTATAGTAAATGATCACGAGCTGGCTCGACTCCAAGACAGACTTTTGCAAACAGAAAGGATGATGGAGAAGATTGTCTCTGCGAAGGGTCGTTGCTCTGGCAGGTAAGACTGATCTTACATCCTGTGTTTCATCTCAAATAGCACAAATCTACCACAGGAATTACTCCGAATCCAGTTAGGTGTGACATGACGTGAACAAAATGTCCAGAGTACGAAAGGCGATCTATACATGAGGTGCCAGCTTATCTAAACAATCCGTATGGACAGTATAATATCGACTCAGACGCTTTAGAAAGCAAATCTATTGATAAGGCAACGGGGCGTGAAACAAGAGTCGTATGCAGTCACGAGCAAATGAGAAGATAAAAACAGGACTATAATTTCAGTGTTTTTGATTTTATTTTTTCCAATCCACTAATGAATAAACTTTAGAGGAATCCGGAAGATTCATGAACTCAAGAAGGAAAAGAGTTTCGTGGGGAATAAATGTAATAATCATGGAAGTGGAAGGTTATTAATCTATGGGGTGACGTACACTGCAGTGACTCTGCCTCTTGTGTGTGCTGCTCCTCTGTGGCAGGAGGCGGAAGAGTAAAACCACCACATCAAAGAAGGAGGAGAAATTGCTCCGGCAAATCCGACAGATCACACAGCTGATGCAAGAGGGCCGTTTGGAAGGAGCCTCCCCAGAAATGGAGGCTGAGGAAGTCCCGTACAACGCAGACTGGGAAGGTACAGGCCTGGACTTGTGTGTCCAAGGTCCTCACAGAGGATTTTAATTCAACTACAAGCAAATACATCAACAGCGGTCACTCATGAGGTGTCGTGTGTCGTCTTTTTATTCATGAATGCAGGCTACCCAGAGGAGACCTACCCCGAATACGACGATCACGGGGACAGACCTCGGTTCAAGATGATGAGGCTGGAGGAGACACTCCGTCAGCCCACTGCTGAGGCCTTAGCAGAACGGATGGAGCAGGAAGAGGAAGAGGTTATGGCAAGGAGACTCTCCATAGTGAAAGAGGAAGATGAAGAGGAGAAGGAACAGGGGGGCCGAGAAGAGGAGGAGGAGGCGGAGAAGGAGGAGGAGGAGGAGGAAGATGATGTTGAAGAGGAGGAAACAGTGGAAGACCTTGAGGAAGTAGCAGAAAACATAGCAGTGGAAGAAGAGGAGGAAGAAGATGAGGAGGAGGAGGCAGAAGCGGAGAAAAAGCAGTTGCTCCGTCTGCCTCCCTCACAGCCTGCTGCTGACAGGAAGCAGGAGCGACTCGGTCTGGACGTGAGCAGAGAGCTGCAGAGCCGCAGCGCAGCCAAGAAGCAAATCAGCTTCAGTGACCGCAGAGATGTCTTCCACTACCCTAAAGAGGGGGCCTACGAGGAGGAGGAAGATGAGAAGGACGACGAGGAGGACGAAGCGGATGAGGGCACGGAGGTGGAAGAAGAGGAGGAGGAGGGTGATGAAGAGGATCCAGTGATGGAGGCAGAGAGCCTGCTGTTCAGTTGTGAAGGAAGCTCAAACCCAGAAGAAGAAGCAGAGGAGGTTCATGATGAATACCCCTTGATGGCCGAGCCTCTGGAGGACGACGCTGTTGTCCAGGCGGACGTGCACAAAGGCATCGGGGTGAGCGGGCTGAGGATGCGAAACCGGAGAGAGAAGTGAAGAACATTCCCAGTGTCTGATAAAGAGATTTCAAACCAAACCCTGTGTTCCAGAAGCTCTGCTGTGTTTGCCCGGTTCACTCTTCCCTTGTACTGTTTGTTTTTTTCCCCAAATCCAAAGAGAAACATACAGTGCTGTTGTTCATATTTATGTACAAAATAAAGAATCCTTTCATGTCATCAGTATGATTGACTGACTTATCCCCAATTAATACACAGATGTTGCTTTAGTAAAATATGTAAAATGAGGTTTCATGTGTTTTCTCGCATTTTTCCAGGAATTCTAATTTTGAGTTTTTCAAAACTAAACGTAGTGATAATGCCCCAATCAGAAGGGGTATTACAATGATCACAATCATTTTAATAGTAATATAATATTTAACCAAACCTAACCACGACTTCATCATGCAGCCCCATAATGCAACATTAAAAAAAAACCGAATGTAATAATTCCCAATAAACCTGCGTACTGATCAGATTATAAACCACTTGGTCTGTAAACTTCCTTGGTCTTTATGTACATAAATATTGTCAACATATGTGATATAAATACAGATCAATTCTGCTGTCCTAGACATTCTTCTATTTGAATTTACTTTGCCTCACAATCACTTGAAAAACAGGTTCTCCAGGTTTCGTCCGCATCTGGAGTACGATCTGTTGTTCTTGGTTTAAGTGAGTTCAATATTTTAGTGGTTTGAAATGAATCCACACAAAACTTTACCTTAATTATTGTTACTGTTAGTTTGCTAAAGTGTTCACCGGCAGGAACTGCAGTGTCTTGTCTGAGGACACAGTGAAATATGAACAGAGGGCGATGTGCTTGAACCATGAACTCTGCATTTGGAAGGCAACTCGTTCTACAAACTGAACCAGGTAAACAGACGTTAACCACACATCCCTGGACACAAGACCCAAACATCACTTGTAGTCATATGAAACCCCCTAAGTATGCTTCTCGGGAAAGTTTCTGGACTCCCAGATTATTTTATGGAAATTTCAAACAAATCTGTGATATGTACAACACTGTCATATGAGCTGGTAATATCATACTAATCGTTGAACAATGATATCCCAGATGCCCATAGCCTTTAAAAGTACAATAAGTTGTAATAACTGTTAATTCATTCCAAGTCTCACAGTGAAAGATTTTGGAGTTTTCTATTATCATTTTCCTTTTTCCAATTGATGAGTATACGAAACTATTGTTAATATAAACGTTATAACCAGTCAATGCTAATTGTATCACATGAATCGTGTGATGGGAGGCTACAAACGTTGGGGCACATTTGGCTCCCCCTGGCGGCTTAATGTGGTCGTAATCTTGGGGACGTTTACTGCCGTGTCAAAAAGAACGTCACAATGGAAAGCCTGCAGAGTAGAAGCAGAGTGACAGGGAGCAGCTGCAGAGCTGCAAAGTCTTTTTTTTCTCTGATGTTTAAAGCAAAGTCCAGCTCAATACAGGAAGGAAATGTAAGAATATAAATGTTTGAAAGTAAATGAGGGTAGTGAATTGTGTGTTACAACAAGCGCTGTAATGTAGTTCTTTGCTGCCACAATGCAGCATTTCTCCGTATTTCCTTGTCAAGAACCAAAGTCATTAGCTGCTTTGTGCATTGTTGCCTCTGGAGACTGACGCAATGAGATACACATTATTACAGATTGTGCGGCATTATGCTTTCAGCACTTCATTCATTTCGTCTGTCTATTAGCAGTGGGCAGCTGCAGTGTTAAGATTCAACAACTGACTTCAGCTGAGAGCTATGTGACGTTATAAGACTGAAACAAAACTGAGAGGAAATGCAATCTGTATTTACTTTGCATTGTTATCCTATTTAGAAAAAGGTTCTTAGTTTCTTTGTTCATCGCGTAAGTGATTTCTCCCCTTTCCCCTGATCTCTGAGCTTTATTTCTGTAACTTCAGTAATCTTACTGCACTGCATCCACAGAATAGAGAGTATTCATCAAAGTATTGATAACTGTGCTCTCTGTGTCAACACTTGTTAAAAGTCAAGTTACTTCATTGTAGACATAATACAAACAACAACACAATCATGAATCAGAGCTATCTGAAGAAACTCATCTCCTGCTATTAATCTTAATATATCAGCAGTCGGGCAGGTCCACTGCGATTATCTGACAGATGTTTGGAAGCAACATAATCAGCATTTTACAATCAGCAGGAATCCTTCTGGATGTTTCTGAAAGTTTTTTTTTTTTTTTTACTGTTGTGTCAGTACAAAAACCTAGATGCCTTTCATGAGCAGTGTTTTATGAACACATTTTAAACACAAGACAGGAGTCAGACCTTTTTTTTTTGTAGTTGAGTCCATCCATCCACCTCCTATGTGACTGAAGCTGACTGCAGCTCCCTATGGGTAAATGCAGGGTAACACAAACACAGACGGCAAACACAGACAACCGCACACACTCACATCGGAACCTACGGGACAATGTAGGGTCAGTAGTTAACCTTTGTCAACTGTTAACAACCGTTGCTGCACCGTGAGAAAACAGTGGGATGCCGACGGAAAAACACTGGTGCTCGGTGAGAACATGCAAAAAGTCACACAAAAAGCCTGGAATCAAACCAGGGATTGAACAGTAATTATTTCAACTTATTGGCAGCATCAAGTAACTCTGACATAATAAACAAAATTTAAAAAAAAAAATGAATGATTGAGATGGTGTGTTTGCTGTTAAGAGAGCAGGTGAGCTCAGAGCAGGTGAGCTGCTTAACCCAACTACTGGACGAAAAGAACCGCACGGAAAGAACCGGATTCCTAAACCGAAAAGGTGATTGCCTTCCAGTTTCTCTCTGTTTTTGCTTTGTTTTAGCTGTTTTAGCTCCTATTAGCACCTGTTTAGCCATGGCTTCCCCCTCCTCTCCTCCTATTTTTTCCTGCTCCAAATGTCAGATGTTTAGCTACACCTCGACCTCAGTTACTGACACAGGGACCTGTGAAAAGTGTAGCTTTATTGTAGCACTTGAGGCGAGGCTGAGTCAGCTTGAGGAACGTCTCCTCTCTGTCGAGCTTAGGGCTAGCCCTGTAGCTAGTAAACAGCCGCCAGGTTTAGCTGGAGCGGAGCGTTCTAGCTTAGCAGCGCAGGTAGCTGCTAATTTTAACCCCCCCTCAGTGGCCCCCGAGCAGCCGGGGGAACAGGGCGGTTGGGTGACTGCCAGGGGTAAACGTAGCAGCAAGAAGTCTACCGGACACCCCCGCTACACCCCGCAGGCCTCCGTCAGTGTCTCCAATATGTTTGCCCCACTCAGCAGCACGCTGGTTGAGAAGGACACGCTGGTTATTGGCTCCTCTATAGTGAGACACGTTAACCTAGGACAACCAGCGGCCACAGTTAGCTGCCTGCCTGGGGCCAGAGCAGGCGACATTGAGTCCCAGCTAAAGCTAATGACCAAGAATAAACGGAGATTTAAACGGATTGTAATCCACTGCGGTGGAAACGACGTTCGCCTGAAGAAGTCTGAGGTCCTCAAAGCTAACGTAGAGTCAGTGTGCACATACGCGCGGACCATTTCAGACGAAGTAGTTTTCTCTGGCCCCCTCCCAAACCTCATCAGTGACGAGATGTTTAGCCGCATGTCATCTTTTAACCGCTGGCTGTCAGGGTGGTGTCCCAGTAACTCGGTAGGCTTCATTAATAATTGGAAGTCCTTCTGGGGCAAGCCTGGTCTCATCAGGAGGGACGGCATCCATCCCACGTTGGATGGAGCGTACCTCTTATCTAGAAACATAGCTAAAAGCTTAGCTCCTCCATCCTGACGCACCAGAGTGGGGACCAGGCAACAGAGTCGCAGTCCTACACGCCTCTCTGAGTTTCCCTCTGGGCAGTCACCAGCCATAGCTAACTTAGTTAAACATCCCATAGAGACTGTGTCTATCCCTCGGACCACCACAAGTATAAAACTATCTAAACCTAGGAAAATAACTTCTAATGACTACAAAAACTTAATCCGTATCAAGTGTGAAACTAGACAAAATCAAGACAAAAAAATTAAATGTGGTTTCCTAAACATTAGATCTTTATCATCCAAAGCTCTTCTAGTCAATGATCTGATAACCGAACACAACATTGATCTCTTTGGATTAACAGAAACCTGGCTACGTAAAGATGAGTATGTTAGTCTAAATGAAGCCTCCCCTCCAAGTCATATTAACACTCAAATAGCTCGTGAAAGTGGTCGAGGAGGGGGCGTGGCAGCCATCTATAACTCTCAGTTACTAATTAACATGAACCCAAAACCCAACTTTAGTTCTTTTGAGAGTCTGAGCATGACCATGCGACACCCGTCAAATAAAATAGTAAATTCTGTAGAATTTGTAATCATTTATCGTCCTCCTGGACCTTATTCAACTTTTCTAACTGAATTCTCTGAATTTTTGTCAGATCTAGCCCTGACTAAAGATAAGGTTATCATGGTAGGAGACTTCAATGTTCATGTTGACGTAGAAAATGATAGTTTCAGTGCCAGCTTTAAATCTACACTTGACTCTCTAGGTTTCTCTCAGGTAGTAGACGGGCCTACCCATAAACATCTACACACCTTAGACCTTATTCTAACTTATGGTTTGAATATAGAGCATCTGACCATCTCTCCTCACAATGATTTCCTGTCAGATCACTTCTTAATAACCTTTGACTTTGTTCTAAATAGTTATAAACCTCCGGCTAAAGCCGTGTTAACCAGGTCTCTCTCTGATAACATAGTAACTAAATTCAAGGAAAGAATTCCCTCTGCTATAGAATCAGTAGTGAATCTTCCTGACCCGTATACTGTTGCTAGCTCAGACATTGAATACCTAACAAACAGTCTGACAGATATGCTAAAAACAACGCTAGACGACATAGCTCCTCAAAAAATGAAAATGAAAAAACAGGAAAAGTCATCCCCATGGTTTAACTCATCAACCCGCGAGCTTAAACAACGCTCCCGTAGATTAGAAAGAACTTGGCGTTCAACAAAAACAGACCTAGATTATATAGCCTGGAAGGATAGCTTCAAAACTTATAAGAAAGCTCTGAGTAGAAGTAGAACTAATTACTACTCATCCTTAATAGAGGAAAACAAAAACAACCCTCGGTTTCTTTTCAGTACTGTAGCCAAACTGACCAAGAACCAAAATAGCATTGAGCCCACCATACCTAACAATATATGTAGTGAGGACTTCATGAAGTTCTTTCAAAATAAAATTACAACGCTTAGGGATAACATCCATCAAACCCTACCGTCCGTTAGCCCCATAACAGAGGAACTGGTTAAACCTAACAGTCATCTGGAATGCTTTCAGCAAATACAACTAGTCGAACTAAATTCCCTTATTTCTTCTGCTAAACCAACTACTAGCCTGTTGGACCCAATTCCTACTAGAATTCTGAAAGAGGCACTGCCACTAATTAATAATTCTATACTCGCAATTATTAACCAGTCTCTATCAATAGGCTATGTGCCCCAATCCTTTAAACTAGCAGTTATTGAACCTCTCATTAAGAAGCCAAACTTAGACACAAGCCTTCTCTCAAACTACAGGCCCATCTCCAACCTTCCTTTCCTGTCAAAGGTTCTGGAGAAAGTAGTCGCTAAACAACTCAATGATTATCTGCACGAGAATAATCTGTTAGAGGACCTTCAGTCCGGCTTCAGAATGAACCACAGTACAGAGACTGCACTGCTAAAAGTTACTAATGACCTTCTAACGGCCTCAGATAGAGGTCTTCTATCGGTTTTAGTTCTTCTGGACCTTAGTGCCGCATTTGATACTGTCGATCATAATATACTTTTAAGGAGATTAGAAGATGCCGTCGGCATTAAAAACTTAGCCTTAAACTGGTTTAAATCATATTTATCTGACCGGTTTCAATTTGTTCATGTAAATAACAAATCTTCAATGCATGAACGGGTCCGGTGTGGAGTACCACAAGGCTCCGTCCTCGGACCGATATTGTTTAATCTCTATATGTTGCCACTCGGAAATATAATTAGGAAACACAGCATTAACTTTCATTGTTATGCAGATGATACTCAGCTATATTTATCAATTAAAGCCAATCAGGCCGACCAACTTGTTAAACTAGAGTCCTGCCTCAGGGACGTTAAGTCCTGGATGTCTATCAACTTCTTAATGCTCAACACATCCAAGACTGAGGTTCTAATCCTAGGTCCTAAAAAGCTCAGGGATAACTTTTCAGACAGTCTGATTAGGTTAGATAATATTACCTTAACCTCTAACAGTGATATTAGGAACCTGGGTGTTATTTTTGATCAGGATCTGTCCTTTATTTCCCATGTTAAACATGTCTCCAGGACAGCCTTCTTCCATCTAAGGAATATTGCAAAAATTAGAAACTTCTTGTCCTTCAAAGATGCAGAAAAAATTATTCATGCCTTTGTGACTTCAAGATTAGATTATTGTAACTCCCTAATGTCAGGATGTCCAAACTCCTCTGTTAGGACCTTACAGCTAGAGCAGAACGCTGCTGCAGGTTTACTAACCAGAACTGGAAGAAGAGAGCACATCTCCCCAGTCTTAGCATCCTTACACTGGCTTCCAATTAAATCTAGAATATAATTCAAGATTCTTCTGATCACATATAAAACTCTTCATCAGAAGGCTCCGTCCTGTATCGAGAAACTTCTAGAAGTTTATCACCCTCCACGAGCCCTTCGCTCTGAGGATGCAGGACTGTTGGTAATCCCTAAAGTCCATAAAAGTAAAACAGGAGGCAGGAGTTTCAGCCATATGGCTCCTTTACTCTGGAATCAACTACCAGCCTCGGTCCGAAAGGCCGACACCATTAGTTTATTTAAGAGTAGACTAAAAACATTCCTATTTGATAAAGCTTATCCTTAGGAATAAAATAGGAATAAAATAGGAGCACTAAGTTGAGCTGCTATAGGCCTAGACTGCTGAGGGGATTTTTTCTCTCCCGTTAAAGGGAGGAACTCTACATTTGGAGGTTCTGTTTCTTGTCTTTCTTTCTCTCTGTGTAACAACATTACTGGAGCCACCAGACACTGCCGCCGTCTTTTTTATCCCTGACAGGAGGAGAGCAGGATCCAGGGGATCAGACCCAAGACTCACAGAGTGGAGTTACGACGGTCCTACTACCCGACCCCACCACAGCACCGGGACCCCACCGCAACGGCACGGCCCTTAAACTCCAGACTGAGATTGGCTCATCATCAGACCAACGCTCATCATAGACTTTTCTTAGTATTTGTACTTATCTGGCCTGTCTGCCACTCTCTCTCTCCCTCTTCTTTTCCTCTCTCTCCCTGTCCTATCCCATGTACTTCTCCCCCCAACCGGTCAAGGCGGATGGCCGTCTATCCAGAGTCTAGGGTCCGCCCCACGGTTTCTTCCTGAAGAGGGAGTTCTTGAACTTCTCTCCATGCGAGGGAGTTTTTCCTGGCCACTGTTGCTTGTTACACCTGCTTGCTTTGGAAGGGTTTAGTTGGGTCCTGTTGTACTCTATCATTGTAAGAGCGCTTTGAGATGTTTGTTGATGTGATTTAGCGCTTTACAAATAAAATTGAATTGAATTGAATTGAATTAAGAAAATCGTAACTTAATAAACAAAATGTTAAAAGATGCACTTTCATTCATTGATTTTTTTCGAAAACACAATCCGTTGTTTGACATACTGTATTTTTATTTAGGTTTTCTTTCCCCCATGTGTCTATACCACCACAGTAAATTGTACACGATTTACTGTACATTACAACGAGGGCACTAAAAACAGAAAGTGAGAGAACTTTTGGTTCCTGGACACATGTATGAAAAGCAGACTTTACAGCAAGAGTATCAATATCTTTTTTTTTTTTTTTTTTTAAATAGAAATTTAAAATAGTTAGAACAGAACACAATTGAGTACAAGAATAGCACATTTGATAAAGATTTCCTCATAACCCACAATAACAATAGCAGATTCAGATTGTTCTTTGCCCTCATTCAGCATTTTCTTTAATAGTCATAAAATACAAAATACTATCGTATAATTGAGAAAGGATACTTTGCTCTATAAAGAGCAAAAGGGATTAAGATTTTGAGTAAAAATGTGAACAGCAATAAACTACATGATTTAGAAACTTGCTGCCATTGAAATGAGGAACGTGTCAAACTTCACAACGGTGGGTCCATTTGTGAATTAAATATGTAAAGCAGGATATGAACAATGAGTTTAAGCTCTGGGAGATTCATGCCGTAGCTGTGTGTGTGTGTGTGTGTGTGTGTGTGTGTGTGTGTGTGTGTGTGTGTGTGTGTGTGTGTGTGTGTTGGCAGTAACAGACATCAGAAGACATGAGCACATCCCTGAGCCTGAGTGCCTTAGATACCTGCTGTATGTGCTGCCTAATTTACAGTACAACATAAATAAATACTCATCTCTTTAGTGTCGCAGGCCTTGAACATGATTTAACACACCTGGACTCCAGGATGAATGTCCTTCCAGATGCTCAATTTGGAATAATTCCTCCTGGGACACTTTGTCACACCAGGAATATAGTCGGCGTTCATGAATTTCACATTAAAAACGGATTTGAAATTTGCTACTGAGGAATATCTCCAATGTTTGTCGGAGCAGCAAGCTGTGTACAGACCAATCCAAGCTCTGCTCATTTGATGGCCAAGGTGCAACACTGGAATTACTCTTCGAAGGCACAATAAAGTATGTACAGCTATAGTTGACCCACCACAGACTTCAAAGTAAAGTGCACGCTCATCCCATACATTCACATATATGACAGTGTGTAATAGTACACAGCACTGTGTAACATGCCTTTTTCCCTTATCACGTCCAAGTCTCTAATAGTTTCATATCAGTGATACTCTTCAAACAATATTTTATGTGCTTGTGGCTCTGTGGAGCCAAATACTGCTGAAGGTGCTGCAAATGATAGCAGAGGACAAAACCAACACATAATAAATATGTAAATAGCAAAATAAATATACTGTGACGTGCATGTTCAGTTTAATTGTGTAAGCATATAAGCAGTATCCATGCTTGAGAAAAAAATGTGATTTTCATGTGGTAGACGACATAAAAAAACCAAGTCAGCTTTTTAAACTCACAGATGTGTAACTGTTAGTTATAATTCACAGATAAAGAAGTGTTAAAATTTAATAGCAACTACATAAAGGAACAGTGTTGGGTATGTTTTTTGTTTTTTTTTATAATTCCATTACAGTACAAAATGAATCTTCTTATCAAAACAAGTGTATTTGATTTTCAAAGTGGATTAACTCTTTGTGCTTGTTTCCATCCACTGGTCAAGACCATCCTGAGGTCCCCCCCACCCCCCCACCCCCCCACCCATCCCCAAAGACACACACATATATGTAAAACTTGAGGCCCATAAAGTATTTTGGGATATGCAGGACTTCCAAGGTGCTGGACGATTTGACGATTTCAAATCAGCTCCAGGAATATGTAACAGCCCTTGTTAAGAGGACAGATGGGCCAGTTCAGTTTTCCCGGCTGGGGTCTATTCACAGGCTAACTTGCTATCAAAGCTGGACAGGGCAATAGCGAAGGCTTGCAGGGCGCACATTGGATAATTATAGTCCATGGTGAAGACGTCCTCTGCCACGCGACCAAACTGCATCACAATGTAGTCGGCTGGGGGGAAAAAAAAAAAAAAAGAGATTTTAAACAAGCACATTTTTAAAATCTATCAGTAATAGGCAATAAGTGTGAATATCTGAAAAGTAGTGTTGAACAATCTCCATGAGATAAATAATCTTATCAGCAAACTAGAAGGTGCATTTCAAATGCATGAATATCATTAGTTGAGGTAACGTGAAGCTTAAGAGTTCAGAATAAATACCGAACATCGTCAGAGACGCACACACCCACATCGCGGGCAGTTTCTCTCTGCTGGCCTCTGGCAGGACGTACCGCAGCCTGAGGTGCAGAACAGCCAGGCTCTGCAGCAGCTTCATACCTCAGGCCATAAGACCTCTGAACTGCAAATAGTCTGTAGTCTGTTGTGGTGAGGATGATGCAATAATTTGGTACAATAACTCATTTGCCATAATCCTTTTTCAGTGCAACATCCAATGCAGTGTTATTATGCATCTTGGCACTTATCACTCTGTCTTTTTTTATACTGTTTTTAAGGCACTCTCATACATTTTCTTTTTTTATATATAATTCCGTGTGCCTTAAGTGTTGATATCTGAGTCATCAGCAACAAAATGTCATTCATGTGTGGACCTGTGGTGTGTATTTAAATGACAATAAAGATCCATCCATCCATCCATTAACCCATCTGGGTGTAGCATCATGGGCACCATGTCACCAACATCACAGTGCAGACTATTATGTGACACTTCCCTTTCACATTATTCAGTCTTCGTGTAAATGGGACAATCTGATCTGGTAGATGTCTACATACCTCTTGCCGTTTGGCTTCACATTTGTGTTAATGTGCACCGTCCCTCCCCTCCTCTCTTCTGTGTGATGTCTCTGTCCTCCCTCACCATTATTACTCTGGAGTGCTTTCAGCAGAGCCTTATTTACCTCCCCACCTCCAGTGTGTAAATGTGTGTGCTGTCGCTAGTCTGGTCAGATTGTTTTCATTCTGACATGTTATAGAATATGGTACCACAGCTACAAAATATACCACTATGAAATACAGATGAAATGCAGCAAGTATAAGGACACAAAGCGCTCAGATTGTCATTCAGGTATCTGGAGTAGACAACCCAGGACACAACTGCTCCTGCTCAAAGGTTCCGCTCAGGTGCTGCTTACATTTACTCATAAATCAAATATATTTACTAGTAAACCAAATGAACAGAAATGTGGTCACACTCTGGACACATCACCAGTCCATAACAGGTTGAATATAGAGAGACAAACAACCGCACACACTCGCATTCAATCCTATGAGTAAGTTCACAGAGAAAGCACATGCAAATACAGGGAGAACAAGCATACTCCACACAGAAAGGCCCCAGCCCAGACTCAGACTGGGTTTACCGCTATGAGAAAAGAGTATTAGCTGATAGATACACCTGATAGAACAATGACAGCCTTATTTCCTCTGGTTAGGACTCTGGTGTTTGCCTATAAAACCTAATAGTTTATGGAGTGTGTGTTTTGGACTCACGGTCATTGTCGTGAATAATCTGAAAGTTCTTGACGGAAGCCTGAGTGACTCTGCCGTGGAAATTGAGCACATAGGACTGCGTGTCATCGTTCCACACAGGCGTCTTGTTGTGAAGTTCAATCACACTCTCTGTGTTCTTGTTCTGCCACCTGGCCAGCAGTGACTCATGGTCCTGGAATGAGGAGGAAGACAGTAGCTTTTGTTCTCACGGATCTCAGATCAGTTTATTTTCTAGAGGTGAAGTTGGTCAGCAAATACGTGTGTGGCTGATCAGAAAACGAGGGACACATACGTTTCGCGGGCGAATTGACACTCTCTCATGGTCCATGTTCATCCCAGGAATGATGACACTCATTTTGCGAGGTCCTTTGAATCCTAACACATTGGTTTCCTATATTGAAGAGATGGAAGGTCATCAAAACAGTAACAATGCTCACCACAACCAGGACATTGCCATATTTAACCCAGCATTCATTCCAAGGATATTATCAAGTCATTAGTGTCCGAGCGCTCAAAGTGTAAGAGGGCCCTATTGGTTTTTCTCACATTATTTGTAAATATAACTGTTGTAAACTATAAAAATAAAGACGGTTTTGATGTCTAATATTTTGTTAATCTATGACTCAGGTTACTCCACAGGCTATTGTGATATACCGCTATTGACAATGGCCGCATTAAAGGTGTTTTCGTCAGATCAAATTATGTAACACCTTTTGATAAATACTCAACTATAACAGGATTTTATCGTAGTGTTGTTACTTCAATATGTGATATCAGTTTTCGGATCAGCTCACATAGCAAATAGCTGCTAGCTCTTGACGCAGATTGCTGGCTTCGAGGCTGGTGGTGCTCTTCATGGGGTTCAGACCGCTGTCGTATACAGTGAACTTGGTTCCCATGAGGTTGGATCTGTAAAGGAAGTAAAACACGCTAATGAGTCCGATTGCTGGTCCTGATTGCCGGTTGATATGAACATCAGCATCATTCTAATCCTGCCTGTGGTGAGATAAACTCTGCACTGCAGCTTTTCTGTTGTATATATTAACATCAATCAGGCTTTCCAAATGTTACATGATCTATTGATGCACAGAAGCTGTCAATGTTTCTGTGTCATTAAAAACAAATTCCTCCATATAACTGATTGAAGAGGGTCTTTTCGGGGAAGTGCACTTATATTTTCCTCACACCTTCATGATTTACTACTATAATTATGCTCTTCCACTCTTGTGCTCAATCAAATACGTGCTGCGCATTGCTGCATTACACTGTATTACTCAACTATGAAAGCGCAGTCCTCCTATGGAGTTAAGAGCAGAGACTTTCTAGCATGGCCTGTCATGAATGTACGCCGAACACAAGGTATTGCGGAGTTGTCGTGGCGGAAAATTACACTACACATATTTGACCTGAAAGCAGAGGCTGTCTATTCTTCTGGAGCTGCAACACATATCCTGGTGAACTCTGACCCCGTATCACACAGCAAGCAGGAGAGAGTGGAGCGGGTCCTCAGCCAACACAGATCAAGCACTACTCTCGCTTTACTAACTGTAACGCTCCCGTCAAATACAACAGTCATCAGCATGCTGCCATCAGAAACAGTTAGTCAGAAGGGCAGAAAAAAGTCAAAACAAATAGGAAATAACTGATACAGGGAACAAATAACCTTGTGACAAATCACTGTATACGCTAGGATCTATGTAGTATGTAGGATATCTTAATAAGGTATTGAAGCATTGACTTGTTAAAACGTGCCTGCATCTGGTCATATTTCCACCTTAATAAGGGAAAAGGTTCACAGTTTCATTAATCTATAGTTAGGGTGACACATACTAACTGTGCATTACGGATACATTAACGATAACAAGTGTGAGACAAACATCTGGTCTTTCAGTTTGACTCTTTAAATCATTTTTGTCTTGCAATGTTTATGATGTTCATGAAGAGCAAATAAAAACACATTGCTGGCGTTAAATTACAGTGACTATATGAGTGATATGTTTTGGTACTTCAGCGCACCACATTTCACCTGCATCGTATGTAGCTCTTGATAAAAAACTGCGTAATTACTTCGTTGATCTTTACATGTACAGGTGGATTATAGTAAGACAGTTCTTCATAGCATTGGCTTTTAAAAGTGGCGGCTTTGAGTGGTTGTCTGTGTTCCTCGTTCAGACCAGTAGTGCCCACGACTGTTGAGAAGCTCTAGCTGAAAGGTCACTGTTCACTTAAATTTCCCATTGAAGCAGGACTGTGATTGTGAAGGTTTGAGCTGTGCATCGACCATCGGTAAAGGCCAGCTCTGAAGATTAAAAGGCTGCGCGGAGCCATATTTGATTAAACTCCAGAGGAGTTTCCATGGAGCTGCTAACGCAGCCTTCAGGCCTCCTCTGAGGATTGTGTCACTTCTCACTTTCAACCAATATCAGACTGTCACACTGAAATAACTTTTTGAACAACATTTATAACAGTGACTGATGGATTACAGATAGTTCATACATTAAAGTGACAGGCACATTTTTCAAAATTACACAGCTCCTCCGAGAAGATTGAACAGGTAATAGTTTTAAAAGTAGTACCTTTTATATAAAAAGGTGATGTTCTGTTAGAGTCTCAAATGTTCCCAATTATTCGTTTAGCTTCAATCTCACAGATTTGTGAGCTTTGCTTTCACCCAATAAGGATTCTTAAATAAGAATTACATTAGTGTATTATTAAAGAAAGGGTGCCTCAAAAATTGTGTCAACTTAGATATAAGCTATTGTAAAAAGAAATGAAATTAAACCAAGTAAAAGTGCAATCTCTTCTGTTAAATACGAAATCATGTATAGCATACAAGAATACTTTGCCCTTCCATCGTCTTGGTTGTTTTTTTTAAGTTTGCTCCCATGGGTGAAGACTGGCGTTACACCCTGGACAGGTGGCCAGTCTATCACAGGGTAAAACTTTTAAATCGTTTGATTCCTAATTCAGTTTATGTAAAAAAAAAAAAAAAAAAAAAAAAAAGATTGACAAATGACTTACCTTAATTTACCAATGAAACTCTCTCCACCTCGAGACAGATCGGTGGGGTCAATGGAGATGAGGTAATTTGATGTTTTACTCTTTTTTCTCTTCCTACCAGCCAACAGAAACACCTGCAACAAACCACATGATAGAATTTGCATTTCACAAGCAGGCTTTAAAACCAGTCAACTCATTTTAACAAACATACCAGTAAACTTTGAACGACATGTGTGAGATACATCTTTCCTCCAGCTGGATGTCGTCCCTGCTTACCTTTTTGCCGTCCTCCCTCTCCAGGTGAAGGTAGTAGGTGGGATACATGCCTCTGTCCATGCCCTTCTTGTCCCGGGTGATTCTGCACTTCACTCTGACTCCCTGCGGTGCGGGCCGCAGAGAAAACTCTTCCAGGTCATCCACATCGATGGCGGGTTCATTGGATGGGGGAGTGGGAGCCGAGGCCACCTCCTGCAGGAGGTAACAGCACGTTCGGGGTGAGACCCTCAGCAAGATGGCCGACTGGTGACTGACGCATTGGAGCTGACTTTCATTTAAAGAGCCTAATGAGAGTGAAGGTCAAATTGTCTGGTGGGACTGCAAATGAGAACACTGTGTCTAAAATAAGGACACAATGTGGAGACACAAGATTGAGCTGGCTGAAAGGAAAATAGATTAAAGCAGGTAGAGGAGCAAAGACCAATGAGGGGGATCGTAGCGGTTTTTCAATATGTATAACAGCAACTGTCTTTAAAAATGTTTTTTAGCAATACAACACAGTTGTATTGTTGCAAACTTCTTTGTATGTTCTTATTGGTACTAAATACATTATTTAACAATTATTGTTCAACTTAAGAATTATAAGTAAACCTCCAGGTTAACATGAACTGAAAATAGTTAGAAAACCTGCACATTTAGATTGGATTTACTATGCTTGCCTTCACTCAGTCGATGCTGATAAAAACACATTAATAACATAGTATCTAGCGTGGGTGTTACTTATTTATAGAACGCTAAAATAGGGCACTACAAACGCTCAAAGAAAATTTGATTCATCACTTCTGCAATAACGTAACACCTGACGAGCATCCTTAAAGACACGCTCTTACATAACACGCACTGCTATTGCTCAGTCCCTCCATTTTGCCCCCCCCCCATCAACCAATCACTCCAAAGCACAGCAGCTCAGGGGTACCAGGGAAGATTGATGTGGCATTTGGGGCATCATCGCCCTGCATGCCTGTTTGTATTAGCCAGGTAGAATTTGCATAATTTATCCACACACAGATTCTGGTAATGAAATGAGTGAAACATTATATGCTGATAAATTGGGTTATCATCACATTTAGATCCCTGCCAGTAAAGACATTGAAGCAAATCACGTTTCCCTCTCATCTTACTTCATTATTGTTTCACGCTATAGATGTGATTCATCCCACTTTTTATAATTGTATTCAGTTCTGTATGCGTTTCAATAAAAATATTAGCTGAATCATCCACATTTCTTTTTTTCTTTGCATGATAAAAAGTTTGTGACAAATATGTACGTCTAGATATGCACAAAAAATAAATAACGGGGTGTTCAAAAACCTATGACCGGTAGTGTATAAAGAAAAAGGGTTTGTTGATTGTTTAGTGACACATAGCACCGTTGGTATTGCATATGATACAAAACATAGCAAGGTCGTCTCAATGATGCATTATGACTTTCTCTTTTGCAAACATGAATCACAAAAATTCCTTGTCATCAAAAGGAAAGTATTTCTTAACTTTATTAAAGCCCCTCAGGATGATGGCTGTCTGCCAGCTGAGGTTCAGCAAAAGTTGCAAGATGAATCAGCATCTTTAACATCAAAGTAAGTTTACTGGATGTTTACTTCCAACTTATAAAAAGCACTTTTTGGAGTGACAGTGTCGGACTGACCTGCAATACAGTGACTACGCCTCAAGATTTTAAATTTTTACACTGAAACATTTCTACAAAAAAACAAAGGTTTAACATTCCTCATGAATGTCGTCTGATAAATATCTTTGTTTGAGCTTATTGCTGCAAGAACCTCCATCAATTCAAGGGTTTGTGCAGTATTTCCACCAGCCCTGTGAAGAACAAACCTTTTCAATGGATTCAGTGAAGCTCAACAGGTTGGTTACATTTTGTATAGTTATATATTCAGGAGTTTTCTTTTATCAAATATAAATGAAAAGGACATTTTACAGGCAGTTCAAGCTGAAAACCACATTTTAATCATCACTTTACATGCTTTTTCTTGCCTGTGTAAAGCAATTTTTTTTTTTTTTTATCACAACTAAAGTGGAAAAATCTATGTGTTAGAGTAGCTAAATATCAGAACAGGTGACTCAACAGTTTGCAAACTTTAACGCTTGATTAAAACAACTTTGCATAAAAGAATGATCACAACTCAGAAGCCAAAACAAATACATAAATCAAAGGTATAAAGGATTGAGCTCGGTTATATTAATTCCACATGGGTCGGGATACTATAATAATAATAATCATAATCATAATCATAACCATAGAAGTCTCATAAAGATATTAAGTGTGGGATTGTTGTTATCCTTATATATACCTGATGTTGTTACACATGCATCAAAAACACTGAGAAAACATTATGGAAACTGATTGAAAATAAGGGCAGAAACAGAATCATGTTAAGCTACTGTCTTTCCATTATATGCATTTATAAACAACACCGTTTTAAACATAGTAGACGCCCCCTAAAACTTATAATATTCAAAGTGTGAAAGACATGAGATGAAAAACGAATTGTACCTTGCACGACTTCTTGCTGGTGGCCGAGCCCGGTCTGGTGTTGCTGTTGAGTTGTGATGAACTGGAGCTAATTTCATCGTCGTCGTCCTCCTCTTCATCAAAGTTCATGCTGCTGGATATACCTTCGCAGAAAAATAAAAATACAAAAAAAGAAAATGTAACAATCGCCAAGATTGACATGCTTTGAACCGGCAGTAGGATATATGTAGCTGTCCATGGGAATACATTCATGTTTCATCACTGTTACAAATCCTATATGAGGATTGTTTGATATGTGATAAAACATCATCCAGCATTTGAGCTTGTAAGAGAAGAACTTAAGATCAATGATAGTTTAGAACTTGGCCATTCAACACAATGACAGGTTAAGTAGAGAGAACCATTATATTTAATCATTATAACGGAGATTAATACCATCATAAATGTCTGTTTTCTAATGTTTGACAGGTTGTCCTCTCCGATGTCGTCAGAACTGGATTTTTCTTGTCGTCTATTGTCATTGAGTATTGACGTTTCCACGCTGTTACGGCCTCAAGGCCTTTATGATTATAATAATGTCTGACATCTTTTGCAGGAAGTCTCGCAGCTGATCAGGAGATCTCAGGCAGCCGGCCACGTCCGGCTCTTCCCCTATCACATCATGTTGCTTTTGCTTCGGTGTTGGTTCATTTTGTAGTAAATTAGCTTTCAAAACGTCTCCTCTTATTTCATAAACACATTTGTTTGGGTCAATTTGCCCCCAGTGCTTCGTTCTCACAGTGGCTTTGGAGTCGGGCCATAAAAACACTCAGTGATCTCATGACAAATGTAAGTTGCAGTAAGTTGCATGGAAAAATATCAACAGGTTAGTAGGATGGAAAATATTCAAATTAATAATAGCCCTATCCATATGTTCATCCATTTTATATATGGCATAAGTCACAAATCACAAGTTCATGACAGGGTAAATGCAAGGACACAGACACACATTCAAACCTCTTCAGTGTCACCAATTATCCATAAATAAATGTGTTTAAAATTAGTAACTAAACCAGAGAGAACATGCAGACTTCACAGAGCCCCCCAAGCCCATATTTTACACACCTTCAACCTTTTCAAAACCTTTACATATTATTATGTGACACAGTTCAAGTTATACAACACTGCAGCAGTCATTGAAATGAAGATTTATATGTTTAATTACACAGTGAAATAAGTCTTAATCAAGAAAACAGCAATCAATCACTGTGGTAGTAGTCAGTGTTTACAGTATGAATAATGATCTCAATACTATTCATAAGCCGGGTTTTAAAATGCTACGTCTATTCGCAGTTGCATATTTCCACATGACTCAGCGAGAGTTTCGTCCTCCAACCAGCCCACCAGCAGCAGCAGCAGCAGCAGCAGCAGCAGCAGCAGAGCAGAAAGCAGTGGGTGTGAATCCGAGCAGACAGAAGCTACACTAAACACTGACGGTACCTTTCTTGAGCATGGTGACACGCAGATCCTGTCTGCTCTGTGACTGAGTGCAGCTCATCACAGGCTCGGCATCGCCCTCCTCGCCGGCCGAGTGTCCAACCGTCAGGATCTGGATCTGGCCGTCGTCCTGCGGGGAAGCCAGGCCATCGATTGCTGCCGAGCCACAAAAGAGACATACGACATCAATAAAACCACTGTTCTGCAATCAGTGTTTCATGATCGACATGGAGGCTTCATCTCGGTGAATCTGAGCCAAATATAACAAAGGAAGCTCTATTCATCCATCCACATCAACAATTTAGCAATTGATCAAGAGGTGAATAAGCCTGACTCAATCTGATGGCTTTTCCACCTCTTTCCCTCTGGGCTTTTCTGCTCTCCTCTTATGTTTTAAGTAATTGTTTTGCTCACTGTCTTCAATATTCAATTAAGTTGTAATATATAAGGGTAAACACATTACCTCAGCACTGCTAGAGGCAGTCAAGCAAGTTTAAGGGCGAACGACAGGCTCCTCTCAACGCTGCAACACAACAGTAGCTGCAGTGTTGCTCTGCGTACTGGAAATTTCAAAGTGTCGACTGTGTAATATAGCTGATTTAATCATTTACAAAACGTCTCATTAAAAAAATTTCTCATCAAGCTCATTCTGTCTCGCAATCAAAGATGCGCAAGAAAAACTGAGAATCTTATATAACATCGCTGGATGCTCTACATGTGTATTTTCAGGTCTTCATGGTTAGAATTAAGTGTTTGAGCTCTTGTGATAAACAATTGATCAAACAATTAAATTTAGCTTTTAAACTAAACTTGCACATTTGAGTATGATTAAAACAGCTTCAAACCTGTTCGGAGGAGACGTGTTTGTTTTGCTTTGCTTGAACTCTGCTTTGTTTTTTTTGGTTTTTATTCAAATCAATGTTTGGATGTTTCATTATTTCAGCAGAATGAAGAAGCAGCTTGAAAAACTCCCTCTGAAGGAATCGAGCATTTTCTGGAGCAGATATTCTTAATGAGTGTATAATCCTCACACGCCAAAAAATTTACAAAGCAGTGCCAATCAGCAGAAAGGTCAGCACTCCGGGCTTCAAGTGCAGTTGAATTCATTTACACATTTTATTTTTTTTCTCTCAGACAAAGTTAGTTTTCAGTTGAGTGTTTAGTTTTCATCTCTGCTGTTTAGACATTTTCTCCCAGGGTCACCACAGGAAACTATGCGAGCCACACGTTAGATTTTCTGATGCTACCCTAAACAGGTGGGGATTACCAGCATTGCTCAGGGGCCCAATGTAGGATTCAAAAAAGGGGCTTTCCTAACTTTCCTAAACTCGAAGCCACCACTGCCTCCGGAAGATGGACATCTCCTAAGCTCCAACAAATTGGTTGACAATCTGTGTCAAGAACTGATTTTTGCAAATATAAATAATGGTACTTTGGTAGTGTGATTGTGTTTATTTGTTTATTGCTCTGCACTTTGTTTACATTGTTATTCTTTTAATACAGTGCATTGTGCTGAATCTGCATAACTTTAAATGTATAATTTAATAGCACCACTGTAAAAAAATAAATATTAAAGCGTTCTATTTATTGCCGGAAAACAACACTTCAGCCATTTTTTCCCCTCCTCGTGGTCTGTGACTGTGGTGTTTAAACTGTCCTGTATCATGACAAATATACGAGCTTGGACCGACATGGCGTCATGACAGAGTCAGAGAGTGAGCAGCTGCGATAGTCGTCTTTGTTGCCACATGCGGCCTGAAACATCAGCAGGTGAAACATGATCTGAGAAAGGCCAACAGGGTTTGGACAGACGGTTTCTGCTGCCTGCAGCTGTTCAATAATACAGCATTTTCCTGCTCTTATGCCGCAGCCTGTTTGTAATAACAAAGTCTGCTTCTCTGTATAGACCAAATTCTTTGACCAATTTAATACTGCCATGCTGACCTTTATGTTTCCCCTTCCTCTCCTTCTTGTCGCTGCCTGTCTGCGGAGTGGAGCTGGCCGATGCCCTCCCCTTTTTGACTGAGCGAGGCGGCTGTGTGTCCGATATCACCTTCACCTCCTCCTGTTCAGCTTCTTGCACTAGACACAGGAATGGAGAGGGTGCAGCACGGCAAGGTTATTCAGGGCAGAAAACAAGTCAACCTATATCACATTGCAGGTTTGGTTATGCTATGATTTTCCTTATTTCCACATATTGCCTTTTCAAGTCTTAACTACAATATACGAATAAAAAAGAATACAAAAAAATAAGCTTGATATTGAAGGCAATGGTAGAAGGTTTACAAAGTCGCTCAAACCACATTGCACCACCATGAATCTCACTTTGTGTCAAGCCAAGCAGTCATTTTCAGTTGTATGTCAGATTTCTAATGTTTTTTCACATTATAAGGTGAAATCATTACCGGGGATGCACAGATACGTATATTGCAGAACTGCTCTTATGTTAGTTACATTTAATTTTAAATAAGTCTTAATATATTATCTGCGCCTGTTAAAACACAAGTGTAACAGTTGCATTATTTAAAATACCATTTACTGTACTTACAGTAAATTCTGTTTGACAAATATATGTTTAATTGAATAATAGTGTTATACTCCACTTATTTAAAAACTGAAAAGGAAAGAATAAGGATATGAAAAGGCATCACCCTGACCTTTACAGGTTGTTCCTGCTTCTGCACCCCACTTCAGCAATTAATGCCCAACACTTTAACAAATATATAAATGCTGATTATTTTTTTATGGCGCAAATATTTTCTTGAGCATTATTACAGTATATGTTTTTCATCATGATAAATTGGTAACTGAAAATAACACTATTTTTTTCTGAAAGTCAAATAACCGTTGTTGAATGACACAGTGACACCGGTGCAGGTGCTCAGGTCAGATTCCAGCTAAAGATAAAAAGAACAAACACTCCTGCATATGAATTCAAAAGCGCAGGGATGACAGTTCAGAGGAGGTCAGAAGATTTTTATTATTTTTTTTTTTTCAATTTTAGAGAGGGACTTTATCATTCCCTCTTTTTCCATCAGAATATTAAAATATTTTGTCAACAAATTTTCTCTTCTCTCTGCAGGAAATGTGACAGTTTGTGGCCTTGAGCCCAGAAACCGGCTCTCGGAGCTGAGGATTACATGCTTCGCTCTAGTCTCAGTGTATGAATAAGACGAGCTCATCAATCCCAGGCCTCGCACCCTTTCTACTCGAGTGGTTTTCAGCTCTCGGCGAGGGTCGGCAATCAATAGTGCAGCCATGCCAAAAAGGGCAGCATTCACACAACTTAAGATATATTCATCATTTAACTGCCTTTATAGTTTGGCTATTGATATTGAATTTGCAGACTAACTATCTATCTGAGATACTGAGTCATGTAAAAACTACATTAGAATATCATCTTTTTTTCAGCACAAACACAAACACTTTCTCCAAATGAGACAGTCCGATGACAGTCTGGCATCTTTATTTGTGCAATCGATGGGTTTCTTCTCCCCTCTGTGTCGACAGGGGCTCAGGGGGTAAGGCGGGGTATTTACCATGGTAGATAGTGCTGCAGTTGCTGCTGAGGTAGGATTCTACCAGCGGAGCCTGCTCTTCGCTCTGTTTGGTCCGACGCGTGCGAGATCTCCCATCCACGTTGGACTGGACCATCAGGGGCTCTTGTCTCTTCTTCTTCTGCTTCTGTTCAAGGAGCGCTCGCTGAGATTTGAAGCACACAAAAGCACAGCCGGGAAGAAAGATATTACGGGCACCTTTTAAGAAAATTATTAAGATTTCATTCTCCTTTAACACATCACTAACAGGAACAAACTGAATGAACGGACTGAAATGAAGGGGGAAAAAAACCCTTTAATTTATCTAATTAGTTATATTTGCACTGACAACTTGTAAATCATTATGTTTGGTTCTGTTTTACTTGCTTTCATGTGTATTTTCAGTGTTTAATTTCCAACTCTACATCAGGTATTCCTGTGGTTTCCATGTCTTGCCAGTTTCCTTGTTTCCCGCTTCATTTCGAGCGCTGGTATGTTTTCATATTCCTGTGAATATATCTTCCCTTTGTTTCAAGTCTTTACTGTTCATGCTCTCTGAAAGCTTCGCGTCACACCTGTGGCTCATCTTCCTCTTTTCCTCGTGTGTGTTTGTGCTGCTCAGCTCTGTGTGTGTCCAAGTGACTGAGAGGTGAGAAAAGGGGAAAATGTATCTGAATGCTGTCAAAACTTGAGGTTCCGACTCCGAATGTGTTTTTGTTGTTGCTGCTTTTTAAGAGAGCGCCCAAACAGCTCTCAACATGGTGGCAGGATTCAGTGAAAGTTCAGAAATAAACTTGCTACATGTACAAATAATTTACGATACGTTTGCTCATACTAAGAGCTTTAGTGAAATATCTGCTTGCAACTATAAAACGTTAGAGCAATGGTTTTAGCATATGGACATTAAATTGTACCACCTGAGCTTCATTGTAGGATCATTTATCTGTTCTGTGAACTCTGACAGCAGCAATAAAGATAACTCCTGGAGGCGCCACACTTGTTTCTTTTATTGTAATGCAGAAGCTGTAAACTAGGGAATTAGACCTTCCAAACTTCAGCTGCATTTGTGTTGATGTCATTTTGTCTGTTTTCCATTTCTGTGAATTGAGCTATATCTTACTTTGTTTTTTTTTTTATTGTTACGTGACTCTTGATTTATTTTGGGCCTTTCGTTATCCTGCCTTCGTGAGGTTTTTTGTCGAGTTTATTTTTTATGGAAAATCCCTTTGTGTCAATTTGTGACTGCATCCGGGTTCAGATACAGTGAACGTCACAATCTCTCCAAGAGGTAACGCTCTTCTGAATGTCTGAGACTCGACCAAGTATATATATATATATATATAATGTATATATAAGCTTATATAAGCATTTTCTTAAGCTTGTTTATGATTTTCTCTTATAGGTCATTATACATATTCTATTAGCTATCTTTGTGCTGCAGGCAGGGCTCGGAGTTCAGTGCAAGAGGAAATAAATCTGTTAGAGTCGGAGAACAATACTTGATGCTTACTGATGTGCTGTTTAAACCACCTCAACCGGAGGCTGAATATAGTTATTCATCTGGACGAACTGTCAGCTATATGCAAGTCTTCAAGCCTGAGCTCATCAAATATTGAGGGTTTCTATTAGTGGAGAATCCAGGCTGCAGTGCATCGGGGCTCTGTAAAGCTCACGTCTTTATCACGGCAGCCGTGGCCATACCAGCATAGATGCATTCTATTCACACAGCACAGAGATCTCATGCTTACATTACGCCTCACTTAATCTTTGATATTGAAGGTTTGTAAATCATAGCTTTCCTGCATTTGCTTGCAATGTTACCCGCACACTATGAGAAAGACAATCTGTAAATGAAGACCGTACGTTACATACAGCATCCTCCATTCAATCAGTACGCTTACATGTGAACCAGACCACCTGAGAGGTCTCCCACTGATTAATCATATCAAGGCTGCAGGAGCATTTGCTTTGACTCCAGAGCAAAAACATGAATGTTTTAATGCCGTGCTTAAAATCGGGATGTGAGAAACAGCAGTCTTCTTCGCTGTGCATGAAAATGGTGGATCTCCGGCCTGAGCGTGTTTGTTTCGTCTGGGTTCAGTGTTGCTGACAACAAGCAATGACAACAGTGGGATCAGTTAGCAGAGTGGAGCTGCCAAACATCAGTGGCTGAACATGTCTTTAACTCCAGACTGCACAGAGCTGTTCTATTATCTGTTGTGCTAAACGCCTTACAATATTAAGACGATTTTAAACTCTACTGAAAATAATTGGCTTAAGGCTGCACTCCATTAACTTAAGTCTGTATTATTTAGAGGACTTTAGTCTCTTAGTCTTGGGAGACTTTCAGAGATTACACACCTTCTCATTAGAATAGCATTTGCAGAGATAACAGCTGGCTATTTGTGGCCGTGATGGAACAACGGAAGTCAGTGTCATGACAAAATGACTTTGTTATAATTAATTTTGTCTTTGTGTTACTCTGTTATCTAAAGTGGAGAAAGAAGAGCCCAGACTTACCTGTCTGTCCAGCTTCTGCTGCCTGAGGTTGGTGCCCTCATCATCTAAAGTGCTGCGAGGAAAGGAGAAAGGTTGAGGTGAAAATGCTGAAATCACTCATGAGCTTTTGTAATTTCCTGCAGACAATTATGGCATTATCCACACTGCCTTAATTAATCAGGCCGCTCCTCAACAATGGCAACAGACCTTTAAACTTGAATGTTGCAGTTTTTCTCAGTCTGAGTTGA
Source organism: Lipophrys pholis (assembly GCF_963383615.2). Taxonomy (NCBI): domain Eukaryota; kingdom Metazoa; phylum Chordata; class Actinopteri; order Blenniiformes; family Blenniidae; genus Lipophrys; species Lipophrys pholis. The sequence continues at coordinate 13,211,209 of NC_137636.1, read as the reverse complement.
GGAGCGAGAACTGTAAACTGAAATGAAGAGTTTTAACTCATAAGTTTGAGGATGCAAAGTTGAAATTCCAACATGTTTGTGCGCAGTATAACAAGGTGAAGTAAATTAAGTTCTCATGTTGTTCTAAAAGCATTTGAAGGTACGTACTACTATGCCATAGTGTTGACTCTGACTGTATTCACAAGAGCTTCATATGTTTAAACCCAAACACAATGTTTTCATTTGTATCCACAAAGGGTTTGTATCTGAAAAGGTTTTCTAGATCTGATTGTACTGTTTACCGACTTGACAGGTTGTGATTATGTGCTACTATTGTACTTCAATCGTGAACTGGAAGCTCTGCGATATCAAAATCAAAATGACATCCCTCCCTCTGAACAACAGGTTGTACTACATTGCTCATAAAAGACAAGTGTAAAACAGCTTCATTGACACTATCCGTACTGCTCTCTGATGAGTTTATATAAAAACATATTCCTATACGAGTCATTAAAAAGGCTTGAAAATACTGAACACACACACACACACACACACACACACACACACACACACACACACACACACACAGGATAGACAAATGAAATGCAGCTTGATTTCACTTTAAATGGTATTCCATTTTAACACTTAACACTGTTATCGTGTGTTACTGTCACATTCACTCATTCACATATACATACACACACATTGTTGTTATGCTCAACCAGGATGAATTCATGGTTCAGTATTTAAGGACAATTCAACACGAGGCAAGATTGGGAATCGAACTCACAACATTTTGACTGCACAGTTTCCTACTGTGCCAACTGAGGCATCATCGGCCCAATATATATTTATTTCAGCTCATAGTGAACTTCAGGAGCACACGCTTTGTTTCTGTGCAAAGACATTTAGACAGAAAATGGGTTAATGACTAATAATTGAGCTGAACACTCAAACTGCACAAGGTCAGAATCACCTGAAAAACTGGATCTGTTAATTCATAGAAAGTATTAAATACTTGTTTGAACACAACTTGTGTACACAATGGATTCTTCTATATTAAGGTTTGACGTGAGCAAGCATTTTTCTGTGTTCACGAATGGCAGGCATCACTTCTTTTGTGGGCTGAAAGGTGTTTTCCTCAGGTAATCTCGGCAAACTGAGTATAAAAGCCTATTGAAAATAGTGAACATGTCTAGTGGACCATTAAGCAACATGGAACACAATGTTCCAAGGGCTGCTTGTGTCCTGAAACTTGTTGAGCTTGTTTATTTTCATAGTGACCTAAAAGTTCCAAACAGTTCCTGTTAATCAGTTAATTGGTTGTCTGAAACAATTAGTTTAGTTTGGGGCTTTTTTTTTTTTCATCCAACTTTCTAAAAAGTTTTTAATTTGCTCTGTTTGTTTTTGCCACCTTGTATGCATTCATCTTTTGTAGCCAATTTATCCACGTCGCCGTTCCATCACAGGGTAATGTCAGGTTTTAATTCTGAGAGATGAGAACAAATCTCTCCTTCAAAGAAAAGGGTCAGGGGAGTCAGCTCTCTGAATAACAAAGTAACACAATAGGGCAGCATCTGAGCTTGATGTTATCTGCTCAGGGAACACAAAACCCTTCAGATCATTACCCTTTGATAGCACTTAATATTAAGGCATTCAAAAGCAGTTTATTTCGCAGTTTCAGTCTACTGCAGAAGGTACTGCAATATAAATAAAGTTGACCAACAACAAATGCCGCGTGTGCAGTAGTTTGAAGAAGTTATGAACTATATCTTGAAAAATCATAGAATAGAACTGAAATTTGCTTCTGACAGGACTGTAATGTTTTACCAAGATTGTCAATTAAAACCAAGTTACCCCCTTTAAGACCATAATAGTAGACACCACTGATGGGTAGTAACACGTTAAAAGTAACGCAATACTGCAATCTGATTACTTCTTTAAAATAAAGAGTGTTACTAAACCAAAGTTGTCAGCCAATCTATTAAGGCATTAATGTGATATTAATGCCTCACACAGCCCTACTTATTTTACCCTTGAATAGAAAGTCAAGATATATTAGATTTGACCCAAAAATCAATGCTTAGTTTCCTTATTTGTCTTCAATTGACCTTTCTGTCCACTTTACTGAGCAAACATTGTATTTCATTGAAGAAGAAGTTCCTTAATTTACCATGTGTATACAGTAGAACAGTGAGATTTCATCTTCTGCATTTCACCCTTCCCTCTGTGCAGTATCTGCGCGGCATTCAGGTTTTTTTTGGACTCTGCCCAACAGGACACAGTGGTGGAAATCAGATCAATACAAGCATTGGCCATCACTTTCCTCATTGAAATCTGTTGTCGCTTGAGAGAGCAGACACATCTTTACGGTTTGAGAAAATTTAGGTAGGATGCATTGATTGTATAGCTACATTACAAAACAGTTAATTCCAATAGATTCTTGTTAAGTTAATTTGCACAGCTTTCAAAACTATTGCTCCTTATTGAAGCCGTGAGCCACTTTGGCTTAAGCCACATGCACACGTCTCCCTGAGTCTGTCAGATTAAGTTCAACAACAATGTTCCAGGGTTTTTTATTGACCGCAGGGCTCACACTAAAATACTTGTATGAAAATGAATGAGTGACTATATTGACATTGCAAAGTTAAAACCGAGGACACATTGGTTCATGTTTCCTTTTTATTGTTTTAAATTTGAGACTAAATAAATACGATCTGCACAAAAAGCAAGTGAATATGGTTTTAATATTCATTTTTCTGTTGTACCAATTCTTTGCATCAGTAAATCTTTAGGTTTAGCCAATTTAAACTGCTGTTACAACAAAGAAATTATCGACAAAATGCAAATTTCCTATTCCTTTATGTGTGCAGCTAAAAAAAAAACTACTCCTGAAAATCCTCCACGCTGTGCACTGAATGCCAACCCACTGCTGTTAAAACAGGAGCTATTAAAGCTTGTAGTTCTTTTATTCAAAAAGAACAGCACTTGTGGTTACCTTTGTAAAGGTCATTGTTTTCACAATGAAGACAATATCAAAGGATTAAGAGACACTTCTAAGTCATCCAAGTCCATTTCTCTCCTGTGCTGCATGTGTACAGGGATGACTGTGGAGAAAAATGTGACGGATGCCTTCATCACTGAGCTCAAATGCTTTCCATCTCTCAGAAGCATTCCTGTGTGCTCTGCAGGAAATTTGATATTTGATGCAGTGCAAACAGAAAAGAAAGAAGGACAAATGAAAAACTTTTGTCCGAGTGGCACAGAGCACAAATACCTGCACAAAATGAAGCCGACGTCTAATCTCAGCCAGTGAAAAAAGTCCCTATGAGCTACCACTGGGCAATAAGAATAATACGATATTGTGTTGTGATGCCAGACATCATGTTTTGTTTTTGATATTATAATAGTAATTGTTTAAAGGGGATACGGCTGCATTCTTTGGGTTTTATCAAACATTAACCAGAATATTTCTTCAAGCACGAATCGTGCTCCCCTGTTAATATATCCGTATTTGATCTTATCCATATCGTCCACAAGCGTGCATTTATTTCAGTCTGTACAGTAGTGGGCATTTGCCATGTTCTCATTATACAGGTAAATCTAAACCCACCATAAACTGGCTGCATTCTTTCTTGCTTTTTCTCTTAACAAGCATGTGTGTGTGTGTGTGTCAGTCCTACTGTTCTAAACAGTCCAGAACATACGTAGGGTCTTACATCAGGTTGGGGGCTTCATTTTAAGAACACAGCCATAGAACATCCTGCAAGTCAAGTGAGAAAGGACGCTCATCAAAAAGATAAAAAGAATCTTTAAAAAGCATTTATACAAGTGAGAAAGAGGGGTAATGTTAATAATAAGGATATAAACGTTTATTCATATTCTTCCTTTCACCTGTAATTAATGACAAGATAAAAGTGTCTACTGCAGTCTGTTCATGTCCCGAAAGATATTTCCAGAAGCAGTCCTTAAATGCCCCGTTAAAGCTATGACTGCAGAAAATTGCACTTCCCTCGCAGGTGGAGCAGCATTAATTATTGCAGTGAAATTTACCAAACTTTAGTAATGTGTGAACCAACATTTGACTTTGAACTAGGTGATGTAATTCCACACTGACGCACCGGGGGAGGGACCAGCCAGGTCCACCACTGCTGATACCCATAGTGCAGGCAGCTCTGTGAATGTGCCAGTACCACAAGAGTTATCTTACCAACTGACCCAAAGTTCCCCTCATCATACAACCTAAAGAAGTGACTCATACATCAAAACATATCGTATGTGCCATGTGGGATGTCACTGTATAACAACAGAATGCTGGTACAGTACAACCCAAAACCGTCTGTTAGTGTACAGTTGTCAAGTAAACTATCTTCATAAAGAAAAGAACAATTTAAACACATGTATGTAACAGAAAACAAAGACAAGGCCGAACGAGTTAGGAGAGCATTAGCATTAACAGTGTTACCGACTGTAGCTTCTCTCATTTCTCCTGATTCAGCGGCTTTCAACTGAACGTGTTAATGAGTGAGTTTGGAATTGCTGTTTTTCTTCTTTCTGGCAGACAGAGGAAAATAAACTTAAGAACATTTAATGTCAACAACTGGATATTAAACTCAGGGCATTGACAACAAAGCCTGTTCTGACTGTATTTATGACCATTTGTGTTCCAATAACAAAGTGGAAATTTACCAGATGACCGTCTTTGTCAGTAACATTATTAAACATCGTCTGCATGGCAGCACAAGACCTAATCCGTCATAGTACGAGCTGGACAAACCATGGGCACAGTGGCCTCAAACCTGGTGTGTGTTGGACTGGCTGCACAAGCCTCACAGAACAAGAGGTGTGTTTGGAGGCAACACAGAATGTTATGAGTAGCTATGGTTGACTCACAGGTGCCTCAACATGAAGAATGGGCCACCAGCCAATAATGCCGCACCGGCTTCTGATGACTCGCCAGCTGTGTCTGTCACCCCACAATTGCGAGTGCGTCATCACATCCAGTCCATTTCTCCAGAAACTCATGGGGGACTGCAGATCCTTTTTAATGCAGTGTGAACTACAATTTGGGTTCCAGGAAGCCAGGTACCCAACCGACCGCATTATGTTGGAGAAGCATCTTTAGGCCACAGCACTTAATGGCCAACTTCTGTGGCAAGTCACACTCCAGACTTGTCCAGTCATCATCACCTTTCCTGATGGTCCCACTAACAAGCAAAATTTCTTTTTTTCAGCTTCATCCACACATGCCCTCATCCTGGGATACCCATGGCTGAAGGTATATAACTCCCACACCACTGGCAGCATCAAATCCTGGAGCAACCCATGTGGAAGCACTTGCTTCAAGGCATCAACCACCAATGACATCTAAGTACTTAACCCTGCAGTAATTGCTATGTGACTGATTTGTTCAGTAAGGGTCAGGCTACCTTCATACTCCTGCATTGCTCCTGGGATTATGCCAATGATCGGCTTCCTTGCTCCTCACCTCCTCTGGGAAATCTTTTCTCTCTGTCATCTCCAGAAACCAAGGCCATGAATGCCTACATTCATGGCACTTGGTGCTGCATCTGCCTGTTGAGCACCTGCCGGTGTTGGACACTTGGCTCCTGCAGGGGACCAAGTATTTCACCAAGCCAATTTTTATTGGAGGTTTATCCGTGGTTTCAGTAGAGGGGCTGCCCCATGGCACTCTTTAACCTCTGCTCAGGTTCGATTCACCTGGAGCCCTCAGACAGATGCAGCTTTTCACCAGCCTAAGAATCTCTTCACATCCACTCTCATCATGGTGGTACCTTATCCCTCTCAACAATTCCTAGTGGAGGTGGACATCTTACTAACTGGCTTTTTGTGCCTGAGAACCTCAGGTCCCAGGTCATTCACTGGGTTCATGCCACGCCCCTCTTCTACCACCTGGGAATACAGAGAATCCTTATCGTGCTACGTCAGTGTTTCTGGTGGCCCACAGTAGAGAAGGATGTCAAGGAGTATGTGACCGCTTGTCCAACCCGCGCTCAACACAAGACCTCCTGTCGCAAAGCTCCCAGACTTCTGCATGCCCTACCTGTTCAGCGTCACCCCTTTCACAACATCTCCCTGGACTGCCAGACTCCAAGGGTAACACCTTTATCCTCACTCTCATCAATCTCTTCCCCAAAATGGTTTGCTTGGTTGCATTGCCTAATCATCCCGCGGCCAAATATACTACGAAGGCACTACTCTCATGTGTGTTCAGGAACCACAGATTTCCCGTGGATGTGATATCAGACCATGGCGTTCAATTAATTTCCAGGTTTTGGTGAGCCTTCTGTGGACTGTTGGGAGCCAAGGTTAGCTTCACCCTCATGTACCACTCCCAGACCAAGGGGCATCTGGAGACGGTGAGCCAGAAGGTGGAGACAGACCTCAGGATTCTGGCCTCAAAAAGTCCTGCATCTTGGTCCAAACAGCAGTTGTGGGTCGAGGTCATCCACAGCTCCCTCCGAAGTGCCTCTACTGAACTATCAGCCTTCCAGTGTGTGCTGGGGTACCAGCCCCCGCTATTCCTGGCCTTGAAGACAGCGGTGGGTGAGCCTTCAGCAATGGCCCTGGTTTGTCGCATTTGCCAGGTTTGGGAAAGAACTCACTGTATACTCTTTCAGGTGGGCTCCATATACAAGAAAGCGGTCACCAATGTTGACTCAAGGCACCCTCTTACCAAGTGAGACAACAATATTGGCTCTGCCTCTCACAAGGTCTGCCTCTCACTTCGTCAGGCCATTCCCAGTGTGCCAACTTGTTAACCCTTCTGCTTTGAGGTCCATGCAAATCGCACCTTCCATGTGAGCCACCTCTAGCCAGTATGTTCCAGACCAGTCCATTGTTGCCACCATCACTGGATCCTCCATCCCAACTTATCCTGGAGGGTCAGCCAGTTTATACCACGAGAAAGGTGCTGTCGGTACGCAAAAGAGCACATAGGAGACCTGGTTGGGAGGACACAGCCCTGAAGAACACTCCAACGAGCCAGCCAGTAACATATGTGATCTCAGCTCATCACCAATTTTCACCAGCAGCATCCAGATGAGTCTGGGCCATCAGGAGTTGGCTCTTGGGGTTCGCATCTCTTACCTGTTTTATTTTTACTTACCTGTCATATCCGCGTCTCTCCTCATTTGTCTTTCCTGTTTACCCTGATTGAGTTGATGTGTTGCACCTGCATCCTTCCTGTCCCAGTGTAGTTATACCCCTCTGCTGCTGCATGTTCAAGTCTGCTTTTGGGTCCAGCCATGTTTGTGATAATAACAAAGCCCTGTAATGAGCTTGTAAATGCAATCAGGTGTGTTGAATCAGGGATATAGCTCAAACATGCAGGACAGGGGCTCGCCAAGAATAGGATTGAGCACCCCTGCTCTAAATGATCAAAAAGCAATTACACATACCACCTGATAATTCATAAAACACTTGGTATGCAAACGGAGATTTGCTGACTACTCTTAGAACTATTATTGATTTTGATAGTCCTGCAATAATTTTCAGTTAGGTTTAAATCACATTATATATTTCAAAACATGTGCTGACAGTTTGTTACTTCTTGGACTGTATATGTATCTCTTTTTATTTACAGCAGTGATGCATGATGAATAATAGAGCATAAACAGTTGGTTTGTCAACACAGTTATGAGTTTTTTTTAATAATCGTCATTCCTCTTTCAAAAATATGACAGTGACGGAAGAGTCCCACAAATACAGAACCAGTCGATAAATATTCATCGTATCTGCATCTCTGTGCTGGTGGTTCTAGTTTGATGAGACAGGCCCACACAAATGCAACAAAATAGTATTTACCTCCCACTCTGTCAGACATTCAAGCAAACAAAGCACTCTATGTCTGCAATCAGACTAATCAAGTGTGTGAATAGGCATCAGACAGGAAGATAATGAGTCAAACAGAGCAGCTCTAGAGCAGGTCAAACAGCTCAATGCTGTGTGAAGAGTCTATGGTCACTCTTCTTCACTGATGACAATGTTTACAGAAAAGGCTTAACATCAGTTAACATAAGATATATATTTGATGTGATGCAGCAACAATGAAAACTCATTGTGAAAAGGCCCTGTGTATGAATGGTTAAATAGAAATGAGTTGAGTTTCATCAATTGTAATAAAGGTCACATGTGAAATTCTAAGCAACAAAATGAAACAACATTTACCAATACAAAGGTGCAATAGGGTACCTTTTGTTGGCAAAATCATAAAAACTTGCTTGTATTTATAGCAATCGTTGCGATATACTGTACAGTATAAGCAAATCCTTTACACCCACACAAACTGAGCATCTCGCTGCATTTTGAGGCTGCAGGAATGTGTGATCGCCCTGGATTTGCAGATGTGTGAACATCAAATATCTGATTGACCTGTACTTACACAGACTTTGGTATATAAATAACTATTTTTGACATTGTAAAGACAGAATATGTCAAACATCTGTCATACATTTGAAATTCACTACTGGATGTTCTTCTCCATAGGATTTCAGGAAATACTTTAAAAGACTTAAAAGATTTCAAATAAAACAATATCTGGATTGCCAAAAATGTACACAAAAGCAAACGCAATTCTTCATTTGTATGCCACAATGCAGAATAATTGATGGTGATAAAATGAATATGATGAGTAACGGCTCACACACAATTGACTTCCTTGGTCAGATTGCCATGCAGAGGGTGACACTGTCATGACATATGAAAGGAACTCTTGTCAAGGTCATGTACAAAAAAGAACAGGAGAGGTATTTTCATTTTTTTAACAATGTAAAACAATGCTCACAATTCTTTTGTGAAGAACTAATTAATCTGCCTGTCCTCTCTGGGCTCCCAAAAAAGAAACAGAAAAAAAAGAACATCTTTCCACCGATGAGCGCTTCCACAAAACTTCTTTGCGGATGTGCCTTTTTTGTGAGATAGGTTTGCTTCATTTTCTTGATTTCTGTGAATGCATGCGCTGTATATCGCTAATGAGATGACAGTGCAGCTGTCTCCTCCAACCCTGCACACAGGCCCATGCATTTTTAATGGAAGCTTCAAGAGATGAAAAAACTGCTCATTGAGAAACCACCAATCCCTCTGCTCCCGTCCTCTCCCAGACTCTCAAATCCCATACTCCAAGAGATAACTGCTAATGATTAGTGTCTTGTTTAAATTGCTTTTGTTGCCCAGCAGCCATATTATTTTTCCATTTCCGCAAATCATTTGTAAAAGAAAAGTGAACAAGTGAAGAGGCCAAAATGTAGACGTATCACATCAAAAAGAAAAACCTGCCCTTGTCTTTGGTGCTGCAGCTTAATTGAATCTAGTTTTTAAAAAAGGTTTGTGCTGTATGTTACCGATTCCCATTGCAGCTCCTTAATGACAGGCGTTTATACATACTTAAGTTTAAAAAAAAACTTCAAACATTGCTTCCTACTGTTGTAAAGATGCAGTCTCATCCTGAAATTTGTGGATTGCCACCGTAACTTATAGCAACCGTGAGCCAATGGCATCAAAGCAAGCAGGGGAAACCATGGCAATGGGCATTCAATCAGAGGAAAGAGCCAGCAGCCACTGCACTTGAGGTGATTAGAGCAGGTATAGATTTTACAACAGCAAAAGCCACATTAATGCCCATATTTTTGGGAGGTGACTGCAAAGATGTTTTTTCATCAGTATTAACCAATGGCGGGGCTGTATCCTAGATCGATCATTCTGGAACAAATGCATGCAGTCATGCACAGAAAACACACACAAGTACAAGCAACTTTCTCACTGATTTGAAAGCCATGGAAAACTGACCTAATAGGCAGGTAAACTTTCATCTTATGTTCTTGACATCCTGATGAAACTACTTCTATGGAATCAAACATAACTGCCCTGCATCGGACCATTTAGAATGCAATCAACTGTATCAGATTGATATAATAATTCAAGAAATCCAATATTTCCAACAGTTAGTTCATACAGAGATTTTAAATCTAATTTCTTGTAGTTTATAGGACCAAGTCCAACAATAAAAAAAAATTACAAATTAATGTCCACATTAATATTAATTTGTTCCACTAAATATGTTCATTCACAAATTTCCCATACCTTCTCTTTTGCGACAAAAATCTAATCTACCATCATTAAACACTTTGCTTCTGTGTCAGTTCAGTGTTACTTTATCAGTCTAATCTCTTTGCCAGACACTCACACAACTAATCACCCGCTCAAATACACAAACATGCATGCACTGCTTCAAAAACCAAACAGTATGCCCTTTTTCTGGGTTCTCAGACATGTGGTACAGTACCTGTAGGGTATCCAGTCGGAGGAATGCTTGGAGCTCATTCTGTATCAATTGCTCTGACTGCTGCCGCCTAACTGCAAGGCTAACGGCCTGCAACAGCACCAGTGCAAGTGGCTATGGGGGTCTGAGGACAGCGATCACAGCCAGAGAGCCCACATCGCCTGTTCATCCTCTGCACACAGCGCTATATTCCCAGCCTGCCTGTATTTCTTTGTATGTCCTCTAGCTTTCCACTAGCAATCCAGTCAGACAGCCGCACGCTTCAGTCATGCACACTGAGCACATGAAATAGCCGTTTTCTTCTCGTCCATGTGTATGCCTCCAGTCAATGCCTCTCCTCTTCTCCTCTCCCATCCGTCGCCTCAGCTCCTTCTCTGCGCTGGCTCTCTTCCCTTGCACTCACTCCATAGTCTCTATCTAAATCTCCCTCCGTTTCTTTCCCTTTAAATCCCCCCTCCCATTCTCATTCCCTGACCAAATCTCGCTCTCTGCCTCTTTGCCCAATCTATCTCTCGTTATCTCCTGTACAGCATCACCCACAACAGCAGTGGGTGCAAAGCCCCAACTAAAAAAGCGAGAGAGGTTATAGAGAATCTCTTTGTCTTTCCTGTTTGATGCTGCCTTAATGCTATTTCTGTACAGTGCCACCCACTCCTTCTCATGCAACCAATACACACACACACACACACACACTTTTCACTCTATCTTTCTTGCGCACTATCTGTGTTGCATTAGGCATGTAAAGCAGGGACTCAGATGTGTTTTCTGGAGCATAATTTATTTATTCTCTCAGAGTAAGAGGCATTAGCATATGACTGTGCAGACTAGTGTTAACAGCCTTTAATTCAACACTCTCTACAGCCAGACAAAGGCACCCTGTGATAGTGCCACGGCTCTGAACCTCTCTCACACACATCTGCTTCCGCCCTCCGTCTGCCGCCCCTCACTGTCACCGCACAAACACACATCACTCACTGTGCTCCCAGGGTTATTCAGGAGTCCATCTATAGACAGTTAAACCAAGCGGCTTCCTTGTAACGAGCCCCGTTTTAAAGGAATCAATTCATGTCATCTCCATGAACAAGCATCTAAATTTCCAGTGTGTGCTCTATGTATGTTGACAATCCTCCGCAACAAACCTAAAACTTACTCGGGAAAGAACATTATTCCAAAGAGCACAAACTAGGTTTTGCCTGAAAAGGTGGTAAAAACCTTTTTCCCCCCTGTATTTCATCATTTGATTGGAGCCACATCGCAGTGCCTTGGCTATATTGACGTGTATTTAGGACATCCGCTGTTGTACACGCCTTATTTACACAAATGATTCAAGATGGCTGAGGTATTTAAAAAGTGATGACGCCTACAGTGTGAAATCCATTCTCCCATTCTAACGAGTACTGACACATGTCAATCAGAGTAGGCACTCGGTCATACCATAAGGCTGCACATTAGGTATTCTGCATCGTAAAGGGATATTCAGCCATCCTCGCTTTATTATTTATTGCACTGTTGCAAATCAGCATGGAAGACTGAAAAGAAAATGAAAACCAATCCAAAATAAAGACTTTATGACACAATAACATTTTTTTCAATTAAAGATTGATGTGTTTTCCCATGCGATAGCTACTATTGACTTTAATTTAATGAAGTGTTTGGCTTGCTGCTAAAATATTGATTCACATATCATTTTAAAGATTTCACACTTTGTCTTATTTTGTCTTCCATGCAATATTTTTAATTTGTCGTGACAGGAATGTAGCATTCAATTTAAGTTTCTCAACGGTTTTTAATATGCCTCTTTTATTTTGCTGGGCTGATATATTGACCATGTCCACTGTTAATGGACCCTAATAATTAGCCTGGCAAGAAAACAATCAGAAATTCTCTTCTAGGGTAAACAGCTTGAACCACAAAATATAAGCAGGACATGACTGGAGTCTCTTGTGCAACCAAAAGACTCAGCACCTACTGTAACTGCTTTACACAATCACAAATACACTGCGGTCTCTGATGGCATGGCCTTTAAAAAATGTCACATTACAAAGGAATGTGTGAGGAATAAAGAAAATGACAGTGCAGACAGCAGTAAAATAAACAGGCATTCAGAACATTTGAAAACAGATCGATCCCTCATGCAGTGACTCTCCCTGTGTCAGACACCAACGACGATGCTCAGACAAAACATGGTCTGTGGAGTTTTGACAATGTGGCCGACAATTCAGTGGAAATAAACTAGCTCTGTACAAGTAACCCATTTAACCCATTTAATGAAGAAATTGGATAATCTGCCCCAGAAAAAGAGCCTCGTTTTACTGTATGAAATCACTGAGGGGATGCTGGCAGATAGGATTTCACTAAAGTGGGAAGTAAAGTCAGATGTACCTCCCACACAGCTCTTCTGCAGCTTGTTCTACAAATTATCATAATTTCACTATACAAGAAAAGTCCAGGTTGTCCCTCGTGAAAACAAACACACCAGGCTTTTTCTGACGAAGACGATTTTTTTGTGTGTGGGCAAACTCCACACTGAAGACACTAATAATGAGTGAAAGGGATCATGTAGTCTGGACAGGTCACCAGTCCACTACAAGGCAAATACAACTAACCTGCCACAAATACACATATTCATACCTGAGGGCCATTTTACACCTGTGAGGCAAAGCCTCTGACCATAATCCACAACTGAAGATTGAAAAATGCCAGAACGTGTAAACTTCTTGGTCGCAAGTAGTTCAGTAGCCGTGAAATCGAAAGCTATCTCAAGACTACCTTGAAACTGACAAACATTTATAGTCAGGTTGTGGAGTTTGCATTTTCTCCCACTGCAATTGTAAATCTTCTCAGGGCTGCCTGGTTTCCTCCGACAGTCCAAAGACATGCATTCAATGTTAACTGGTCTGAATGTTGTGTGTCACCCTGTTCAAAATCCAGGGAAAATATATTCCACAAAGACAGAAAAAAATAGTAATCCTTCCATTTGTATTTGCATGCACATCTATGTGTGTGTATACAATTCTGTGTTGGAGGGAGTTAGGGTAGGGGAGTGATAAATTGTGATTTTTGCAGTTAAATTTAAATGTACAATTTCATTTTTTTTTTTTAACTGAGGGAGTGAGATTGTGTTGAGATTAAAACACGTCGAAGTATAATCCCAAAACCAATGACAAAGTTTGTTGGCTAAAAATGATGATTTGATTCTAAATGTCCTCTAATTAAAAATCATGTCCTGTTGGGCTCTGCGGGCTAAAAGGTTCCTGCGAGTACTGCATTGCTAATCTCAAATCACAGAATGAAGCTTGAAATCTGTATTTGAATGAGAATCAACTCTACCTGCAACATGCTGAATCACCTCATAATTTGAGGAATAGCATAATTCTTCAGATAAACTCACCCCCTATAACAATTTATTTAAAAAAAAAAAAAAAAGTGTTACAAAGCAGTGGGATACATGTCAATGGCATTTGATGGTGTAATGTCAATAAAGGTAACGGCGGCCATTCTCTGTGGTTAAAGATGTCTGCCCAGCATATGAGCTGGGGTGATGAAAGTGGAAATAAATGGAACAAGCCACTCCACTGAGGAACAGGTGTAAGCACAGCACCCTGCTTAATATTTGATGCTGAAGGGTGGACTTTGAAGTTCAGCTTTGGTCCTCAGAGAGTTAGCAGGGGGGGGCAGACTGCCTTTCATATTATTTTGAGAGGGCAGCACTATAGCTCTTTCTTTCTCTTCCTTCTTTCTTTCTTTCCTCGCTTCCTTCTTTGTCACAACCACTTCAGTATCAAAGAGCAAATGATAAATGATAAGATCTTTTCCACAAATTTAATTTTTCCGGTCCAGAGTTTGAGCAGTTTTCCCAGAGGCATCTCACTGTTGGTAACAGGAGGCCGGCAGCATCAGCAATTATAATAATGGTCCTGGCATTGAGGGAACACTGATGTGAAAATGGATCTCTGGCTTGTGTCTGCTTGCCCCTGTCATTCTGGCTGAAGCACAGCTGCAGAGCACAAAGCCTCAATAATAGAGCAGATATAGAAAACATGTGCGGACCGACGTGTGATCTCCACCTTTGAATGAGTTGTTGAACTGAACATTTGTATATTTTTTTCTAAAACAGTACAGATATAATGTTTTTACAACGGTTGTGGTCTTTTACACAGCATATCTACTGTGTATCCAGTGAGTCAAAAAGTCTGTCTCCAACATGAAGAAGTACTATCTAGTGATTCCTCCAGCTGTGTCTGACTGCAGGGACAGCAGTTTCTGTCAGGGCCATGGAGCATCCTCCTCACAAAGACAGCACAGATGACTGGAAGGATGGCCCCACCCCCACCACTCAATATGTTTCTACTCACCTTCTCACTTTGAGCATAAAGTTGCGTCAGGTCACGAATGGCACGAATCTCAATGTGACCGAGGATCACGAATTTGACCTAAATTATACGATTCAGGGCAGAGGCGACAAACACCGTCACTAATAGTCGTGACCTGTTACCACGCATTCCAAGTGTTGAAATGGTGGCGAATGCTCACAAGTCGTTTTGCACAGTCACCAAAATTGTTCCTTGCAGTCGCGCAATGCTGCGGGAGAGCCAAACTAAGGGAAGCTTGTGCTGTCGTGCCACCACGTCACGGACCCTACCCATCAAGAATACATCACAAATGCCGTCGCGCCCTATTACGAATCATCCTGTATCACAAGTAATCAACAAGGCGATTCTTGAGATTGGTGGAATATTTTTTTAGGCGCTGACAAAAACACGCTACACGAACACCAAGAATGTCACAAACCGACATGTCCTGTTAAGAATCCAACCCAGATGCGTTAAGTCACATTGTGAATGTTACGAATATGCCACAAAATCCAAAACATAGGAACTAAGAAGGCACTAAGAGAAGCGGTAACATACAGATGGATGCCAGAAAATTTGAATATCATTGAAAAGTTCTTATTTTTTTCATTTACTTTTTCATTTCATTTAATAAAAACTTGTGAAAAGCTTCAAGCAATTTTGAATTTTAACTGTTAAAAAGTCTGTAGATGCTGGATGACTTATAAGCCATAATAAAGAAAGACATGAGGTATACTTTTAGTAACCTTGTCTGGCTGGTAGGGTTGCAGTTAATAGAGCTCAACAAATCCCTTTCCGTGAGCAAAAACTTTTAGAAAGCACCATTACAGTACAAATACTATGCAGCGATTGTGATCAACACTCCTATTGTGCTCGGTCGACAGAGGGGAGATAAAGCTGGATTTCTCCGCCACACTTGGAGACGTTCATGACACATTCAGCCTTGAAATGAGGACTTTGAAGGAGGCAATTAGGACACAGCTAAGGAGTGAGTCACTGACGAGATCCATGTTACGTCAAGTAACACACGGGAGCGGCGATGCTTCAGAGGGCCTGGATGAGAACCAAAGGGTCGAGTAAGCAATATGTTGGTGAGTTAAAAGAGGCCTGTCTGCATCCAGATTAAGAGGATGGAGTGTGTTTAATGATGCTCACCTGTTTAATTATGCAGTCACACTACAGAGAAATGAATAGGCGGAAATGGATTTCAGATGGAGCAACATGCTGTGAGTCACTCGGTGTGTCCAGAAGGGAAGCTCAAACACGTCTTTTGCGTAGAAATGTTTTGCTGAAGCTTCAGAAAGCAGGGAAACACAGCTGTTACTTCTGACTTCGTGATCTTCTGGTTTTACAAAAAAAGAATGTCACTGATCACGAAAAATATGTACATGAAAAAGCAGGCAGGCTATTGTTCACTCTTATCACAGAGTGAGGAGACATGCAAGATACCTCTCTCAGTCTCCTGTAGAAATCGTAGTCATTTTCCGATAACATTTGATTCTCCAACTTTTACAACAACAAAAAAAACTTCTAACATCTGTGTATACCTGCAAGAAAAAACCCCGCCAAGACCTGCTATGAATCAGCATTTTTTTCTGAAGTTCAGCTATAATTCAGTAGATCATATTAATATTTATAGAGGGAGACTGCAGGAAATATCTCCTCAGACAAATATTCAAGGAAATCTTTGTGAGAGCAACCGCAAGTGACTAAAACCAAAAACCCAACGTTTGAAGGTTGCTGTGAGGCCTTTTGTAGAAACAGTGGCATCTTTATTTAAAGGGGAGTAGTAAATCTTTGAGGGAGAGAGTGCGCACGAAGAGAGAGAGAAACAGAGACTATGTGTGTTTGTGAGTGTGAGGAAAAAGTAAATCTCACAGCTTTAGAAACAGTTAGTGCAGCAGCTTATGTGTGGCCTCGATCGATTTCCTCCAACGTGGGCGACACAAGGGTTGCTTCATTACATCATATAGGCAAGAGTTTAACTTCACTTCTATTGCAGAACCACTTATTTCACAAGAGTACCAAATCAGGTGGATTAAAGAACATCTATATATCCACATTTTGAAGCGCTTTATCAAACAGTCTCCTTGGATGGAGATGATTCGAGGTGACAAAGGTGCAAAGTCACTGTGTACACTCACACTTGTGCTCAGTTAACGGCAAACACATGTTCTTGAGGCTTTTGAGGAAACTGGAGTACGTGGAGAAAACAGGGAGAACATGCCAACTCCACAAACCCAGGAGCTTTTCACTGTGAGGCCCGTTTACAGATCATATGCAATAGAAAGTGTCCTATAGAAACTCAAATTACAGTCCAATTACAGTAAATTTGAGAGGATTAGCATGTGGCAGGTCTTCAGTGGCTTTCACACAATTTTTGGGGTGAATTTTAAATCCAACAAAAATATTTAAGATCTACTCAACTATACAGTAGGACTAATTGCAGATCATTTATTCAGTCAAACTTCGAAAGACACAGCCACCAAGAAAGCGTGCCCTATATCAAAAATGTTTGTAGTACAACATATGACCTTCCATCTGGTGCGGCCGTGGCTTGGTTGGTATAGTGGTCGTCTCTCAATAAGGAGGTTGCTGGTTTGAGTCCCCATCTCCCCGACCACATGTCGAAGTGTCCTAGAGCAAATCACTGAACCCCAAAACTGCTCCCAATGTGTGCCAAGCCTCTTTGAGGTTTGTCACAGTCTGCAAAGTTCTAACTCAGCATTGCATCTTATACATGCCAGAGATCAGTGGCCCTCCCTCACCATGCACAGACTCACACACTGGTACAACTTTATTTATAAATCCGTCATTGGCCTCATCGGGAGGAAAACGCCAACAAAATGTGGCTGCATCAATGTATAAAAGTCCTCACAATGTGAATAACTTTGTGTACACACACACACACGCACACACACACACACACCCACACACACACACACACACACACACAACACTGTATCAACATAAATCCTGGTATCACAGTGCTCAGTGCTCATCTGAGACCATGCATAAAACATGATTTGGATTAGAAAATGTCACACTGGATGAAGCAGTGTCCCAGCGTCCCAGTGGGGCAACCAGATGGACTGCTTCAGTACACCAAAGTTCCTCTCCATCCTCCATTCCAATGCACAGCTTTTTTTCTGTGTGCGGCCACATCTACTTGCAGATGACATGAAAACATGCAAATGTTCACACTCTAAAATACATGTTTTTATTGATTAGTATGGTATCATCTTGGTCAGTTTTAATGATTTTTACCAATCAGATGCAACTTTTACAGTAATCTGCTATTAGATGCTTTTGCCTGAAAACTCTCATCGCAGGGATGCGAGATGCAAATTAGCTTCAGCGATATGACCTACATTCTTCTCTGTTGCAGTGTTTGTGTGTATCTTGGGATATTCCTAATCTGTAAAGTCATTTTGAAATAACAAAAAATTAAGGTTTAAACCACAACCATCCATCTTCAGCACCCGGCTTATTGAGCTGAAGGTATTGACGATGAGGGGCAGAGGACAGTTTGCCTGTTATCACAAAGAAACAACCACAGACACACACGTTTTGTCAATTTAGTGACATCAATTACCCTTTCCTGTCTTTAGGGCTGTATGAGAAACCAGACTACCCAGAGAATTACCCACATGAACAAGAAACTCCCTACAGTTAAACACGAGCATAAAATGTCCCTTGTTGCTGTGCGGTGAGAGTGTTAACTACACGACAGAGGCCTAAATGATCAGATGGAAATATACTTTAAACAAATATTTTCTAAACGTTATAATAACACTGAATTCATGACACCTTCTCAGTGTATGCAGATGGAAATGGAGATACGCTCATGTATATATTCTAGATTTCAGATGAGATTAATCTTTTGAAGTAATCTGATGACGGGTATCGTCCCCATTGGTATAGTAAGTAAACAGGTGTGGAACTGCACATTAGCTTCAGCTGAAACCCCTCCATACCCATATTCATTAAGGTCAATCTGTAAAGTCCCTCCAAGATCAACAGGATGGAGGAAATGGTTTTCAGGATCATACGTAAAATATGACATTTGCTAAATACGACACCAATGGTGGCTTAACAAGACATAGACTGGAGTCAATCAATGTGATGACCTGTACCAAGTCCTGAGCGGGGTTTCCACTGGGAAGCCACTTGTTTCCAAGGGCAACAGACAAAGATGCAGAGCTTAAAAAAAAAAAAGAAACCCTATATGGACAGATGAGTCATATGTTCCCCTTGCATGTACAGATGTGTTTTGATATCTAGGTGGCCAAATTGTGCATTAAATGAGATTTCCCAGCTGTTAAAGCTATACTACTCAACTTCATGAGTCACTCATAAAGATACATTTCCTGCTTTTCTCCCCCACTGATTAAAGGCAGGGTTTCACGACAACTAAATCATCATAGTGCTTCCCTTCGAAGGTTGACGCCCTGCCCTTGGTTCAAACGGAGGATAAGAAGTGAATCCCACTCAGGCTGACGCACACACATTCCTCACACCCCGCTGACAGAGACAGCAGCAAGGCAGAGATGTTAAATGAGACTGTCGTCTTGTCAGGTGGTGTACAGTGTGTGAGCACGGTGTCTATCTTTAGAGGATTATATGCATGTGACCCACAGTTTCTAAACTGTCTCTGCTCATACTTATCCACCGTCCCTATGCCTTATCTTCAATTCTCAAATTAGTTTTTACGGTGTCACACACTCACCATCTCTACTTTGGAAACCTCCCAGTAATTACATACAGCAAACTGCTGCAGATAAAAGCAGGGAAAAGGAAATGGTGAGTCACAGGAAGAAGAAAATCAAATAGAAAATGTCCGTAGCTTTAAATGGTTTAAGTCTTCTGGCCCTCATTTATCTCCTCATATAGAGCAGGTGAGTGTATGAGCTAGTTTCTGATGAAATCTTGTTCACTGAAACTTTTCTTTGTTAAAAAAAAAAAAAATTAAATAAGGCTCTCTATGCAAGTCTGACTTTAATGAATGAGTTATCAGTTGTGAGTAGTGAGATGGGGGGAGCACTGACCATTCGTGCCATTGTTGTACACATCCCATCCTAACTCATCATCTTGGTGAGGGTGCAGGAGCTGATCTGTCGTCCTCCGTCACTCTGCCTCCTCTGACACAGGCTGGCTCGCTTCTGTGACCATGGCAACAGCTGGGACCAATTATCGTTTACAAGCTCGCTGCTCCACTACTTGATCATAAATTTCATGCCAGGAAACCACGCATGTATGAACTCTGATGCATCCACACTTCGCCAGTTGTCACAGCTATGATTTATTTACATGTGGCTGTACCTGAAGCAAAACGTCACCGGATGCTGCAGTGAGTTGCTGTGCTTATTTCTCCTGACCACCAGCAGAGGGACTCGTCCAACAGTGGAAGATGTATGTAATGAGGCTTCGTGAACACATGGGGGAGCTGTACACAAGCTCTGCGGGCTGGCTCACGCTCCTCTGGCTGCACCCTGGACAAGAGGAAATGCAATCCGACTGTGAGAAGTAAGAGGCTGAGCCCCCATTCACTCAAAAGTCAGTAGTGGAAATGTGGGTATCTTAAGGTTTGCCAATGACATCCATAGAAAAATGTTTTGCTGTTTGTTTGGTTTGTTTGTTTGTTTTAGGTCAGTTGGGTAGAGCACCTTCACAGAGGTATCGAGGTTTGCGCTGCTTCCCACTGAGAATATCTCAATTAAATCCACAGTTTGCAGAATCTCTCTGGATTAGTCCCTAATTTAAAAAAAAATCCATGCATTTCAGACTATGTGGTGGTTCGAAGTTGCTCTGAGGTCTTAATGTCTCTCTGTTTGCCCCGTGGTGAACTGGTGATCTCTCCTGCCTTCACCCAGAGGTGGCTGTTATTATCAGTTTGAACCTGAACTGACCAAAGAGACATAGAAGATGTACTGTATAAAGGGATGAATGCCTTGCTCAACACATCAGAACATAAACATCTTTTGACATATATATTTTATCATCCATTCATCTGAACTATTCTATTGTTTTATTTACATTTTATTCAGATTGTTTTAAGAGTTTGTTGCAAGGTTATATTAACTCAAGGTTGATGTTATGATTCTATTGTCACTTACACACAAACAAAAGACAGAAAAAAACCTGGTATTCTTAAAGCATATGAGGAGCAGTTATTCATGAGTCTTTTAGTGCCCGTTTTTAAAGCTCTGGAGTAGAAACCTGAGGGCAGGAGCATTAAAGCAGCGGTTACCGGTTTTACTTGTGAATTTGTGTTTTTCCTTTAGTTATTCATTCATTCTCAAATTGGGATTATTGACTGATCACTTTGCTTTGGTTGACAAATTCAAACATTAGTTAATTACTCTTGTCAAATACACCCCACCACATATTCATCATGTTTTTCTGATAGTCATTGGATTTTCTCCACTCTAGATTTAATCACAAATGTGGAAAAAAACAACAACAAAAAACTTAGAAACCACAGATATTGCAATGTAAAAAGCTGAAAGGCTTTCCTGGAATTTTGACAACAAATTCCTTTACTTCCATTAAAAACTGTGTTCATGTTATTTGCTATGACAGCGATGGATTCATTGATGAATAGAAACATTCTGGCTTGGAATTGCATACATGTTTGAATCTGTTTTTGTTCCCGCTATTGATTCAAACATGTTGAACTATGAAGATTGTCGAAGACATCAATAGAAGAATGAGTTCAGTGCATAGAAAAGGACCCCGAATTTTCATCATATTTCATCATGGTGCTCTTCAGAGGACCTTGTCCTCGACATCTTGATGAAATACAACAACCACAGTGTGAACAATAGGGCCATACAAGAGAGTGTGATTGTATAACCGAGCTGTTGCTTCAGTCCAACACAGAGGATCACCGGTCACATTGCAATCTCCTGTGTGTTTGCTTTGCCATTAAACATTTAACGAGAAGTGACATCATGAAATAAAACCTTCAGAAAATGGTTGAGAAAACAGAAAAGAGGCATAGTAAAATGAATTTCAGCTACAAACTACTTCACACAACCATTTAGTCGTTATCTGTTATTGATACTAGTCGTCATCGGGTCGTAATTTGTTGTGTTATTGAAACTACTTCACTGTCCTACTGAAAACAAGCAAATGATTTCTGATTATCCACTATTTATTCAGAGTAAGACACACAATTTCTTTTAAACTCACAACCAGGGGTTGGTAAAATACTTCAGAAACCAACCCACCCCCAAAAAGGGGGGGGGGATGTTGAACACTTCCTTAAGATATGAGTTTTATATTGTTCAAATTAATTTTGACAGTTAACTTGGCCATCATGTTTTTGTTTTCCAGAAATTAGAAATAGAAGCAGTAGGAGTAATAACAGTATATCAACAGGAGTGATGGTTTCTTTTTGAATACATTAAACTGTTATATATATATATAAATATATATATATATATATATACACTCAACATATTCACTAAGCTGTGCATATGGGTGCAGATTTTGTACCACAGTTTCTGTGACTCTGTAGATATGGCATTAGTGTTCAGCTTTTGCAGCCTTTGTGTTTGAGCTCATAGTTTAACTATAATGCTGCAGCAGCTGTGTACACTAACACGTTTAAGCATTGTTATCAGGCTGTCACCGTAGCGTTTATGGTGTGTTACTGTTTTGTTTTCAATTTGTGTGCAGTTTCTGTACTGGTGAGTAAAATACTAATGTTTCAATAGCTGCCATTATTGGCCAAATACTGCACTCAAAGGTCTAAGAGGGAGGCCCACCTAATTTTCTCTATGGCCAACATAATTCCTGGCCATGCTACAGAATAAACACACAACCCTTATTCAGAAAAACTTAATACATCGTCACAGTTTACACCATGGTGTTTCACCATAGCAACCAGCTACAGGGGCATATCACACACATGTCCACCAGCATTACAGAGCGGCGGAGAAGAGGATGGAGATGAATAAAAGAATGGCAAGAGGGAACTGCATTAACATATTTTCTTTTTATTTCAGAGGCTTGACAAAACCAATCCTCAGAGAATGCTTTAGAGATCCAATCTATCTTAATAATTCCACAAATGGCTGGCACAGCAAAAAGGCCCTTCACAAAATAAATAGATGAATGAAACAAATTCTACACACTCAGATTACAAAAGCACAGGGTTTTTTTTGCAGCCGAGATTGAGTCAAATGAGTGTTTGTGTGAGGTATCTCATAGAACTGCTATATATAAATGCATCTTTATCAACCGTTGGTAATCCACATCTAAAGCAGGCTGAAAGATAGATCTCCACTTATCTACAGTGCAGTAGAGGATAAGAAACAACAGTTGGAAACATGAGCAAATGCGACAAATAAAACCATGTAAAATCAAAGAAAGGAGAATTGGATGTAGTTTTATTGACCTTTCATAGTGTCTACAGCGAGGGTGGTAAACACGCAAAAAAGCAGGTATAACACTACTTTGAGATCCAAGACTACAACAAAGAGATGAGTGAGGCAGCAATGAAAGTTACCTCTGTATTGTCACCAAATGACGGAGCATAGCTTTTCTACGGAGGTTCGATTGTGAAACCGTGAAGCCAAACAAACAACGAAACACTGTGGTTGGCAGGATTTTGGCAGATTTGTAGACATGAAGAAACACAGAATCAGGTCATCTGTTTTAAAAGAGAAAATATAAGTATTTTGAACCAGGGAGCATCAATAAAAATAGGATCATGTTGAAACTGCAATCTTTTCTATGAAAACTTCAACATTTTCATGTTATGTGAAAATAGGTTGAATGCAGACTTTTTTTTCTTTTTTTCTTACAAAGTAAGCACCCCTCTTGACATACAGCAAAGGGTAATAACTAGATATGTCTGTGTTTATAGGTCATAAAGTCAGCATTGTACCAGATCAAATTGAGACTTTTGTGACTTTTGTGACCGTTAACTAAAATGGGTTTGACATCCCTGGTCAACATATATTTCTCAAAAAAAAAGTCTTTCGGTACTTTCCTGCAGTTTAATTCTCATCTCAAAGTCCTCCTTATTATATATGCTTCCTATTTCAAAACCTGATTGTACATCCATCCTCTTTTGCTTTACCCAACTCAGAGGAGCCAATGGAGCGCAGGCTGCAATTCAGGACAGGTCGCCACAGCATCACAGGGCAAACAGAGAGCGACAGACAACCAAATACACACACACACACACACACACACACACACACACACACACACACACACACACACACACACACACACACACACACACACACACACACACACACACACACACACACACACACACACACACACACACACACACACACACACACACACACACACACACACACACACACACACATCTACAGGCAATTCAGCCACACCAAATACCCAGAAAAAACTCATGCATGTACAGAGAGGACCTGGTCAACTGTACAGAAAAGCCCGCTTGGCCGACTCTAAACAGGAACTTGGAGACCTTCTCACTGTGAAGCGAGACTACTAACCAATACATCACTGTGCACCTCCAAGCTGCCATTGCATTGCATTTCCAAATTGTCAGCCCTGTTTTCTAATTACAATAATAGTTTTGATTGCTTCTTAAGTGGCAATTAGAGCCAAATATACAACACAACAGAGGCCCGAATGGTTGCCAGCAACCAATTAAATCATCACGTGGATTGAAAAATCTAATTATTGGAATTTCAGTGGTGTTTTTATTTTTGATATCCTCATTGATGTTTGAAAAAAGATATAAAATCAGAAGACATTAGAAAGCAGACAATGTAGTTGGTGATATTCAGCCTTGACGAGTCTCCCTAAACTCACCAAAATAATATTTCACAGTCTCTGTGAGCAAGGAAAACATGCTTTATGTATAACTACAATCTTAGGTTTTCTTGCAGTTCCACTCTTCTGTTCATTCCCAATGTATCCCAGCTCACACACCTACTAAACCTCACCAGTCACTCTCTGGAAAGCCTGATGATGAGAAAACACTTACCGTCCAGGATTGTTGTGGCAGACACACATCAACAACATGCAGGGCTGTTTGAGGACCAGGATCCAATACCTCTGATTTAGACAATACAATTATCTTGTTGTGTCCATAATTCCAGATTACACAATGATGCCGGATGGTACAAGTAAAAGGTTCCTGCAGTTGTCGTTGTGGATTTCATCTATATAGCCTTTTTCAACTGCTTATTCAGTCCCAAAGAACTTTACATTGTTAGTCACATTCACCCATTCACACAGCAATGGTGGTGGCTGCCATGCAAGGTGCGACCGCTCTACTAACCGAGCCACAGCCGCCCAATATTATTAAGGTAATTTTATTTCATGAGTATTGTTGAATTCCAGTTTAAGTATTTAGTGCAATAGTTGAGACATAAGTTCAGCCAACCACCTAATAAATATGTGAGGTTTGCAGGTCCATTTCTTTACTTTTGAAGAACATCCATTCTCTCCAAGATATTGCTATGTTCTTCTGAGGCATCATTCATGACCTGTCTCATAAATGTGTTCACAGATCCAAACATCCAATCAACATAACATATCATCCTTTAAACTTTCCACAACCAGCAGTTTCACAACTCCTGTCCTGATGTCCTCCGAGTACAGGTATTGTATTAGGTGGAAGATGATTTTAAAAGAGGTGGTAAAGACGCACCACTACAGGATTCGCCTTCTCATGTGTTATGGCTCATCTATGAACATGAGAGAGACGGTCACCTCCTCCTGCTCTCAGCTCAAGGGTCGTGACAGTTTTAAAGCACAAGGAATAAATGCATAAGTCTGCATTGAGCCAAAGTCCTTCGAATGCTTTGAGAAGGTGTCATTATGAAACAGAAACATGTTCAGTTACCAAATGACTCAGCCATACACTTTCAATACATGTGATGACTTTCTGCTCTCCACTGCAGGAAATAATAATTTAGAACAAACCTGAAAAAAGAAATCTGTGCGAATCAGAGAATGCCTTAAGCATGACATTTCAGATTATTTACTTAAGGGCTAATTCCCCCTGCTCTTGCGCCGCCAACCATTACTATATAAAACAAGTAAAGCACTAAGATGTGAAAAAAACATATTTTTTGTTGATTTTCTATGAATCATGTTGGATCTATTCAGATGCTTATTGCTTTAAAAGAAATAAAAATAAAAAAACTCAGCTTTGTGGATTGTTCCAGCTGCAATTTGCTGACTAATGGTGATCTTGTGTGTTTTTCCAGGTGCGGTAATTTTCAGATTTTCAAAGTATCAGACTTACAGCAGATGTAATCACATGAGTTACTGTGACCATTTAGATTAGATTTTAAACATGCTCCATTCACACATCAGACCGTTTGAAGTGGGAGATGTCGGAGTCAAGTACCTCATCAAAACTACAGACTAAAACATAATCGCACTGTGAGTTCTTGGGTGCGAGCATGTAGCGAAATTGCAACTTCTACCACTGATCTTAGAACTATGTAGAAGTTTCTCTTGTCTGAAAATGCTCAATAATAGGGTTTGGTTTTTTTTTTAAATAGTAGCACTGGAGTATAGCTAAGATTGGCTTGACTTGGTGAGAAAGGGTAATGACTTGATAATGTCCTATAAAGACCACTCTGGGCCCAGTTGCTTGAATTACTCAGCTCCTCTTCTATGCTTCAATTACCATGTAGCACCCACAGCTACCAGCTTTCGTAATGGCTCACATATTCCCAAGAGGCTAAATATGGCCTTTTGGAAAGCCATAAACTGCTTTATAAACTGCTGTGGTTTTTGTTTAAAAACACCTGCAGGGCAGAGCCATAGTCTAAACAATGTAGGCAAAAACAGTACGCACACAATGTACACAAAGTATGCACAAAAATAGCTTACAATGTGCAGAACGTACAAAAACATGGTGCCATGACTCAGCTGCCTTATAAACCTGGAATCTCCCAAATATTTTCAGTGCAATCTACAATGATGAAGAGTGGGGTGTAAGTGAAAAGCCCAGTCTGACAGGGTGAGGCCCATTCACAGCTATCCTAAATGGTAGAAATCACCAAAGAAAACTTGAAGACTGAAGGTTCCTGCCAGACACATTTTTTTGAGGAAATCATTATCAGACAACTATCTACAAATTTGTGGGGTAAACGTATGTTGGGTGTTTTCGGGTCTGACAAGTCAGCCAGAAGCATCTGAGCTACTTATTGACCAACATATACGTAGATTGTCGTCTCCTTAAAAGAAAACGCATACAGCGCGAGAGTTGATGGGTACACCTCCACTTCACTGTTCACTAACATTGGAGCCCCCCCAAGGGTGTGTGCTCAGCCCACTGCTCTACACTCTGTTCACATATGACTGCTCTGCCTCCTCTCCATCAAATCTCATTGTCAAATTTGGCGACGACGCCACAGTGCTCAACAATAACAATGAACCACCAAACAGGACTAAGGTGCAACATCTGACATCATGTTGTGATAACAATAACTTGGTTCTGAACATCAAAAAGACCAAAGAAATTATTGCTGATTCCAGCAGAAATGGATCACAAAACCACTGTCCTCACTTGGCAGTGAGATGGTGGACAGAGTGTCTAACTTCCAATTCCTGGGAGTAACCACATCAGAACACCTGTCTTGGAGCATTTAACACCTCCTTGGCTGTGGGGAAAGCACAGCAATGACTGTACGACCTACAAATCCCAAGATCATTGAGACTACTCTTCCAGAGATCAGTGACTTCTACACCACCCGCTCACTGAGGAGAGTGCGTAACATCATGCTTGTTCAACACCACCCGACGCATCACCTCTTCCACCTGCAGCCATAAGGTAAAAGGTACAGGTCTATACGAACCAGAACCACCAGACTGGCCCGCAGCCTGTACCACCAGGCAGTGAAGCTGCTAAATTGTTTCCCCCTCCCCACGTTGCCCCATGCTGACACACTCACCGTACCCTACTGTTACAATCGCTGTGAACTGGACTTTGCATGGTTGCATTAATCATAACATCACTCAATAATTGTCTGTACAGTCCCCTGTGTGTTGACATGGCCTCTACAGGTTGCAGTCGCACTCTTTTTGTTTATTACATTTATGCCTGCACTGAATCATTTATTGTTATATTTTCCTGAGGTAATTGAGTAGGACTATGTGCAGCAGGGAGGAGTGCTCTGAGATTCATTCATTCAGAAAACTGACTTGACCGGACCCGAAGTAGACAATTACCTGAGTTGAACAGTAAGATGATCAGTGCCATGCTGGTGAGAGATCCGAACACATTAGACCTTTGGAAAATACACTGTATGTTTTGGATTGTAGAAGTTTGTTTGTGAAGGACGTTGAACTGTTCTGAGGTTCTGGCAGTGAAGGTTTACGTCATCAGGTCAGCACGTGGCACTGCGGCACTTTGCCACGTCAACCATGTACTGCAAACCATTGGATCCCTTAAAGCAGCACGATCGTATCAGCTCAGGGTCCATCAATCATCCTTTCAAATGGTTCTATCGAGCCGCAGCAATGACAACCCACTAGGTTAGCCCCACCAGTACACTGAACCCTTTGGATATTTGACATTCATGTGGCGTGAGCTGAATCTCCAGAGGGAAAACACCAAGCTCTTTGAGTTGAGCTGTCGCTCAAGGCTCAAGCTTGTGACTGTTTCCATTGCGAAACTGTCAAGCATTTCAATGTTCAACATGTGGTCTTGCAAGTACTCCCTGGAGATACGCCAGGGGGCAGTGGTCGGAATATCAGAAAATTAATTTGCTCCAAGACACCCTCTAGTGGTGTCTCCTTTAACTGCACCCCAAAGGGCAAAAATCTAATTTGTATATTCAGGCAATCTAGTTCACCACAAAATTAATGCAAATACCCAAGTGCTTCTTGTTCCATCACTCTATTCTATTACTTTCCTGAAACAGACTCATTTTCAGACCCAGGGCGCAGTCAGAAAGTCATGCTGCTCTAGATTCTTTCTCCGAAAGCATGTCTGCTACTGAAAGAGTAATTCAGCACATACTCACTTTGATGTGACGGAGAAGCAACACCCTCTCCAGTTCTAATAAGACACCAAAAGCATCAAAGAGAGGAGGCGACAAACATTGTCATGCTACTTAACCCTGTGAAGCCCGAACCAACCAATATTACCTTGATTCCTATTATCATTATCCATTGAAAATTGAAACGCATTAAAACTTGGATATGAAAACGAGCCCCAAACAAATTAGATAGCAAGTGAATTTTTTATGTTGTTGACAATTAATTTCATCTTGTTTCCTTTTTTTTTTTGGGGGGGGGGGGGGGGGGGGGGGGGTAAATTATATGGATGCTAAAGTAGTGGATCACACAGTGGGAGGCTCAGATCCATTGCAGCATCAATGGGTTTGGCCAACGTGTTCATTACAGTAAACCGCCTTAAAAACCCAGCCTGTCAAAATCTGCATTTCTTTGTGGCTGGGATGGAAATGGGAGTGTTTTCTAAACATAGGGCCTCGTACAAGTTTGACAATGTTTTTAAAAATATAAATGTGCAGTTATTCTGTGTATACTATTGAATTCACATTAAACAATGAACAGAGCTGCATAGAAATAACGACTGATTAGAAAGTTAAGAGGAAGTCTTGATAAGTGCCACAGAAACACCGCCACAGATCCATTCAACTCCTCCTTCGACACTTCAGAGCAAAGATAGTCATTAAGTGACAGCGTGGGGTTGTTGAATGCCCACTGAAGAGTAGATTGTCAACTGCACAGAAAATTTACATCATAGATGTTCAGTGGACAAATATGCAGCAAATGTGCAATGCTGACATTGTCGATATAGATGAGAGTCTCTGAGTTTTGGTTTTCAGCACCTTGCTGAATATTAACTACCAAGAATGAAAACAAGTGTGGTGGAAACAAGGGTGTCCAGCCTGCTAGATCTAGAGACATTTAATAGGAAGGCGATTGCATTACACTAGCACAGCTTAAAGAAGAGTCATCACAATTATTAGATGCATTTATTATTTCAAAACAAACGCAAGATTTTCTTTTAAATCATTTAAAGAATGACATTTCTTGCTTATATCGAGTAATTAGTCTCTCTCACAGCTGCACGGTGGAGTGGTGTTTAGCACTCTCCCCTTGGAGTTGGAACATCCCCTGTTCAATTTTGCACTTGAGGGTCTTTCTGTGTGATATTTGCATATTCCTCTGGTACATGTGTGGCTTTTCTGACTGGTGTTTCTCCCACGGTCCATGTGTCTGATTGTTTCTCTGTGTTTCACTGGCAAACTGAATTAGTTTCTTTCAAAGTTTGAATCATAAACATCATATAAAACAAATCCATAGGTTCAAAGGATTTCCCATGCATGCTGATGTTCGAACACTTCATTTATCAATGCAAAAATACTCAAATGCAAATATGTCTGCATCATCAGCAGTTTTCCCATAATAGTTCCTCATCAGATGGTGCTTCCCTTTACAGCAAGTCACAAGTACAGCAAGTTACTGAAACTTGCACCATAGACTTGGCTGGTTTTTACAAAAAAACCCAATCCAGCTGTAACTGGGATTTGAACCTGGTAAGCCACCAAAAGGGAATTGGCTCTTTATCGGAAATAACCCACATTCGTGAAACTGCAGAATTTCTTCTGTTTCCACATCTTTTTTTCCAACATGAATGCCACCACAACAAACACTGACAGCTTCCTCACAGCATCGGCGAGCCAGAACACAGAGATGAAACTCCACCACCTTTGCACCTGATGTCTCTCCCTACTTGTCAGCAACAGTGGAAGAGATGCTATACTTCAGGCTCAGAGGCAGGTCAGCTGGCTTCACTTCCCAGACACTTCACTTGCTTTTCTTTTTACCTGCAGAGGAAGTGTTGGATTGACAGGCTGGCTGCCTTTGTTGCACAGCTGCATCATAAACCGTCTCTGATCTCCACCTGGAAAATCTTTGAGCTTCTCCTCATTGAAACCTAAAGCACCCACGTCTTTATTCCCTCATAGGTCGTCAGGAAACTCACTTTCAATACAGAATATTCACTATTTCATATAGTTTTGCTCCCAGCTGCATTATTGTAATAAATGTATATTATATGGGGGTTTGTTTTAGCAGAAATAAATCAGACAATGGATGAATATTATTACAGACAGAACATGTTTTGTTGTCCTAATCTGTGTTTTTGTGTCCATCTGGATTACTTTAATCAAACCAGTCGGTGTCATACTGAAGAGACAGTCTACAGTATTTTCTGTACCACTTTATCCAACTCAGGTTCACAGGGCAGTGCAGCCAATCCCAGCCGA
The DNA here is from genome assembly GCF_963383615.2 of Lipophrys pholis. Taxonomy (NCBI): domain Eukaryota; kingdom Metazoa; phylum Chordata; class Actinopteri; order Blenniiformes; family Blenniidae; genus Lipophrys; species Lipophrys pholis. The sequence goes on along the minus strand of NC_137636.1, from coordinate 13,180,307 downwards.
CTATAGATGAAGGCAAAGTGCACCGTGGACAGATCATGTCCATCACAGGGAAAACAAAGAAACAGACAATCACACATACACACCAGCAGACAATTTATCTTGCACAGTAAACTTACACACTGTGTATCAGATAAACGTCAACATGAAAGAGATCACTATTTTTGTGATAAAGATGCTTCTTGAGATTTACATGGAGCTTTCCCAAAACTTGGGAACAAAATGTCCCTCCAACAAGGCTGCAAGAATCTACAAAGTTGGGTCAAAAAAAGGACATATAGGCTTTCCTATTTTATCATCACAAACACAAAGGTAAAAGAATAAAAAGAGCTCTCGGCCTTTCTGTGTGGAGCTCACATGTTCTCTTCGTGTGTGCGTGGGTTTCTACTGGGTACTCTGGTTTCCTCCCACAGTCAAAAAACATGCACGTGAGGTTGATTTGTGATGCCAAATTGCCCCGAGGTGTGTGTGTGTGTGTGTGTGTGTGTGTGTGTGTGTGTGATAGACTGACGACCTGTCCAGGGTGCATCCTGCCCTCGCCCATAGTGAGCTGGGATCGGCTCCAGCGTCCTGCGACCATGAACAGGATAGAAGATGGAAGAATGGATGGATGGATAGATAAATGGATGGATGGGATCTCCACCAAATACAAACCGTTTACAATGCCAATGAACATGGATTACCTTGGAAGCCAGTGACATTCGTGTTTCACAGATATTTTAACAAGCATCCTAATGGATACACAGATGTATGAGGTGTAGACCTGATTTTATTGGCAGAGAATTTTAATCACAAAAACCTTTTTTATACCTCAGTAAATCATCACAGACTTTTACAACCAGCAAACAAGCAAAAACATGAGGCGTAGCAGTGCAGTGTCTTTGTTTGGTACCCTTCTTTTTTCTACGTAGTGTTACTACAGAAACAGGCAGTCGGTAACTAAGCCATGAACTGCATAATGACAGTGCAGCAGAAAGCTTGTTGAGCTGAAGGGGCACAGGTATGACAAATGAACGAGCGAGAAATGAAAGACCACTTCACCACAAATAATGGGAGATCGACAACAACGTGTTTATGTTCAGGTAAAAATCTAATCTTGGTGAAGCACTGGCAAAACATGTCCCAACTATATTCCGTTGAATTAAACACGTCACAACAATGATGGACATACATTCACTGGGTCTTTTGTTAGCAGTATTGAAATGGGTCCATGCATCAGGCCAGGGAGCTTGATAGCTCAAAATCGAGCCTGGGTAAGAATTGTGGGCCGACTTCCACAGCAGACGGACACTCTGACACTCTCTGGACACAGCTGTCACTTCAGCTGCTCTCATGCTGTAGCAGCAAACAGCATCAAGCCAGTTTTTCATTAACAATTGCACAATGATAAAAAAAATGGCGATACTCAATGCTTTGTTTTGATACTACATTATACTATATACTATAAAATGGGAATCTAAAAAGGAAGAGAAAAGAATCCTGTTTTTTATGACATGCTACACTGTGCAACATCGACTTCATTAACTTGGGCTTGACAGGAAGTTTGACTAATCTTTTAGTGATAACCACAGCGTCTATCAATATGCACGGATATGAGCATCTTTTAGATCAAGGATGAGCAACTTTGATCATGGTGAGGACCTCACAAAAAATTCCTCTCCCAATCTGTGATGTATTTTTTAATGATGCATGAGAACTGGAGCTACTTATTCAACATAAAGAGCCAACTGAAATGCTGTGACTTACACTGATTGAATCAAACAGAATACATTTGATAATATCCACCATTGACCTAAATCTAAATATTTCCAATAGATATTGGATCAATTTACCCTTTTTCCTTAAATCAGCATTTCTTTTAATTGTCTGACAGGCCGTGAAGAAGACAGTTACCAGTTACAAACTTTTGTTTTTCTACTGAGGGCAACACAGAAAACCACACAGATAGCAGGGGCACTCAATAGAACTGAAGTACATCACAGAAATTGTATTCAAATTTTCTAGACTCACTTGCTTCCCGGCATTTCTTTACTTCAGCCATTTTTGGTCTTCAGCAGCCACACTTTTCCTTGATTAGCCTCGTCAGGGCAAACATTTCCATGTCAACAATTGCCTGAAAACATTTCTCTTTCCGTATCAGTAGAAACTGTAGAAACGCTGAAATCCATGTACTTTTCATGTGAGAGCACGAATCGGTGCTGTGTTTTTTCTGAAACAACCACCTCGGAATGTTTGCAGTACAATAGTTTGAAGAAAACCGTCAAGTGATTTTAACATTCATTGTACAGGCCCAATCGGCATCTGCTGGATGTAAGAAATGTGTCTCTGCATGTGATCCAGACGATGGGAAAGTAAATGTACACTTCATTGGCGCAGTACAGACATCATGACCCGCAACTCTAAAAGTCAAGTTGTAGTCAAGTGGCTCTTCATATCACTCAGTAGGCTTGAAGCAACTCTTCTTTCAAAAAAGTTGCTGAGTTACCTTGTTCAAGCTCTGTTTTTTACTTCTGAATTTCAACATTAGGCAGTCTAGTATGAATTTTATGTACGGGCCATATTCTTGATGTTTTTAGAACTTGCTGTGTGAATTTAAAACTGGACTCACAGTTCAGACGGCTGTAGGGTGGAGGGTAATCTTTTAATTTTCACTTTGGTATTTTCATCCATTTGTTTTTAATATGCGTTATGTTTATCTTTGAGAAACACTTGATGCACGTGATCCCTTGTTGTAAAGTGCAAAGTGCTTTGCATTTTGCATTTCTTGTATGATATTTGCTACATAAATTAAGATTAGTATAGAGTATAGCCACCCTGAGTCAATGTTTAACACAGTGGAAGTACAGTGAGACCGTCTGAATGGTTGCATATGGTTTCAAAGTGTGCGTAATGAGACAGCGAATGAGTTACAGTAACTGTGAGTCAGTAACTTATCAATGATGAATTTTGCAGCACTGTCTGAATGATGACCTGGTGAGTAACATACACATTGCTAATGTTTTCTGCCAGAAGGTCGGTGTGTACAATACTGCGGCGTACTGCAAAGCATCTCTGGAAATTTTGATGAGATTTTGATATTTAGGTTTTTCTCTACACTCTTTACTAACATTATTTTATTCAACAGTTCAACATCCTTTGTTCTATTATGGAGACAACTGTCCTCTTGGTTGGAGAATCACGACTCAACTCTTCAAATTCTGTGTCGAATAGTCCAACTCCACATCATAGCTGTGGTGTGATTCATTATTTAAACCACCCACAGTGGCACAAATGTGTATCCCTCCTTCAGTAGCTATCAGCAATTTTCCAACCGGTCAAAGTTATTAATGATCTTTTCATGGCCTCAGACAAAGGACTCATCTCTGTTCCTGTCTTGTCCGATCTCATTGCTGCATTTGATACTCTTGATCGTGGCATCCTACTGTAGTGACTGGAACATATCATTGGGATTAAAGGTACAGCACCAAACTGGTTTCGATCATATTGTTCAGACTTCGTTCATGTTAATGATGACTCTTCAGCTCAGAATTAAGGGTGGGGCAGCATGGCTTGGTTTGTTGAGCGGTCGTGTCCCAATCAGAAAGGTTTGATTCTCATCTCCACCTCCATATGTGCCAAAGTGTCCTTGAGCAAGACACTGAACCCCAAACTACTCCCAATCAGTTGACAGCGTGGCTGCAGCATCCATTGGTGTGTGTGAATAGGTGAATGTGATTAACAAAGTAAAGCGCTTTGGGGCCGCTCACGCAGTTGAAAAGTGAAGTAAGTGAAGTAAGTGAAGTCCATTTACCATTTAGAACTGATACTTTTCATATTAAACATGCTTCCAGTAGGGAATATTAGCAGGAAATACTCCATTAACTTCTATTGTTATGCAGACGATACACTAATCTATTTATCTAGGAAACCAGATAATACTGATGAAGACATAAAGGCCTGAACGAGCCGTAATTTTTCAGAGTTTTCTACAAATAGAATCAAGCTACCAGGCTCTTCTTATGTGGAACCAGCTCCCATTTTCAGTTAGGGAGGCTGACACAGTCTCTACTTTTAGCGTTAGGGTTAAGACTTTTCTATTTAATAAAGCGTACAGTTAAGGCTGGTTCATGGCACTCTGGACCATTTTCACATGAAGCGGCCATAGGTTAAGACTGCTGGAGACCTACACTGAGCTTCTTTCCTTTCTCATTCAGCATGTGTCACTATTACATGTTACTAATATTGGTCTATCCCCTGTAGTCTGTGCTCTCTCTTTCTTTCTCACTCTCTCTCTCTCCTCTCCCTCAACCTCGCTGCAGGATCTCTGACAGTAGAACTATAAGTTCATGGTCTGAGCCTCCTGCCACAATCCATCTGTAGCGAGAGGATCTCTGTCTGCTGAATTGAGTGGAGCGTCCCTACCCCCTACCCGAACCAATCCCTCCTCACAATCTATCTGTTTGTCCTGTCTTTTTCTCTCCTTCTATCCCCTCACCCCAACTGGAACAGCAGAAAGCTGCCACCTCTGAGTTTGGTTACGCAAAGATTTCATCCCGTTGAAGGGGAGTTTTTCCTTTCCACTGTCGCTGATGCTTGCTCATGTGGAATTGTTGGGTCTTTCTCTGTGAACGTGCCCTGAAATGACTGTGTTGTTAGTGGCGCTATACAAATAGAATTTAATTAAATATAACTGAATTGAATTGAATAATCTAGTACTTGGCACAAGGTTTCGTTTTTAGACATCAGAATGATTTTTTTCTGCATATACTAGAAAGTACTTTCAGCATATACACACAAACAGTTTTCAGATGTGAATATCAGACGTTTTTGCTGTTGCCACCGCACACTTGTGAGCGGAAGAAGCTCCGATCACGTCTTAGATCAAATATTGATGAGTCAAAAGCCCTTTTGAAGCTCTGGCGTCAATGCATTTCAATTTGTATCCTCTTGAGTTCAGGAAAAAACTCTTTCAGCTTCAATCATTAAACACAGGTGTAAAACTATATATCCTATGAGAGTATCTTCGAGCCGCAACTCATTTAAATACCTTTTCTTTCTTCAAATTCAATTTAAGGTTGATTAGTGTAAAGAGATACTGATAGACTCCTGTCAGCTGCACATTTTTCAAAAAAATAATGAAAAAAACCCCACAGCTGAACTCAGTGACGGCAGTACTGATTTGACAGTATTATTGACCGAACAAACATTTCAAAGCCCTGCCAACAATCACAGGCTTATGACAAACACACACACCAGGCGGTGTGCAGAAACCTATCAAGGCAAAACATCTGACCAGCAGTGAGCTGGTTCTTCAGCTGGTTCTTCTGGTGGGACACTAAATAAAATCTGCATAATCCTGTGCTGAATGATGAGGATTGCAAAAAATCAAGAGTGATCAGACTGGAGATAAGAGGCAGTGGAAAATTGTCCTTCTTAACCTTGACAGCTGCTTGGCCTTCATCATCATGGCCAAAGCATGATGGCCAGGCCTGAATACTGGATATAAAATACATTCACTTACCTTCATGAAGGGAAAAAAGGGTGTCTGCTCTCAGCTGTACATGCATCAATGCCAGCATTCACTTAATTTATAAAGCCAAAGCTACTGAGAAGATTTCATATGGAATGCTCTACGATCAAATACAGATAATCTATAAGTCTCAAATTCATAAATGTTTAGTTATTCATTCCATTTGGAAATGACCACGGCTGTTACATTTATAAATGGCAAAATATCAATAAAAGCTCCACTTCCGCCTTGTGTTTGATGGTGGGAACATGATGTACCTAAACTCACCTTTGTCCGTGATTAAATACATTAAAAGTCTGTGCTGTGAAGGTTCTGAATTGTATCTTGTCAGCCCACCTTGCCCTTCCATCTCTAGGATACAGTGTTTACTGACTAGGTGCCAGGACACAGTGTGATTGTACATGCTGTAGCTCCAGGAACAAGCAGGCTCCACTGTGAATTACAACGGCAGCCTTTGATAAAACTTGACTGCCTGTCTGCAGACTTCAGGCAAATCTTCTTGTCGTAAAATCACTTGCACATGACCTAGCGCGGAAATACAACTTTAATCATCTTTAGAGTAATTTCAGGAACTAATGGACATGGAGGTGTGATGCTCTGAACACATAAAAAGGTAGATAAAATAAAAATACTCTCCACATTGATCCGACACTGTAAAACAAAAGACACAAAGAAGCTTGTCTAAAACAATGGTTTCATCTTCTATTATGGAAACCTTAAACTTTACACAGTTCTCAACCTGCTTTCACATGATGATGATCTTATCTTTTTACATTTACTTTTTGTCATTTATATTTTAAATACATTAGCAAGTTTACATAACAATAAATCATAATAATAATAATAATAATAATAATAATAAACTTTATTCATACAGCTAAACAGAGATGCCAATATTAAGACTCAGTCACCCTGTTGGTCCTCAACATGGACTGTGACATGAGCAGAGTCTCATGTATGGAGACAGAACCTCTGAGGTGCTTCTTGGTCGACATCTTTAAAAGTCCAATACAATGTGAATGTCAATTGTAAAATTCACTCTGAGAGACCAAAATAGTGTGTAGAGACTTATAATTATCATTACAAGCTTTTCTTTTGCACAAAATCAATACTTTATTGCTATAAATACCACAAACTCATCAACCTAGATATGTAACAAAACCACTGATATTTAAAGGCCAAACACCCACACAGCTGTCGGCTTGTTTTTGTTCATTAGACCTCTGCTCAGTTTGACACTGGCTGCGCAGGAATTACACGGATCCACCAAAGATTACAGTGTGGCCGTTTTCATGTTAACAGGTGCTATGGACTCACCGAGAGAACCCACAAACACCATGCGTACGCCCACACGGCCCTGAGTGGGATTGAATCTGGCAAAGTAAGTGAAAAACACCTGTCTGTGTACAGGATAGACTGGAAGCGGCAACAGCCTTCACAGAGACCTGTAATGTTAAATACAGCCATACACGTGTACAATATAGACACTGAAACCACATCATCATGCCCCACTAAAGTTGTGCAGTCACCACTGTCCGTCTATTTTAATTTTTGCTATTGCACCTTACCTACTGCTTGACTTTCACATCTTCCAGGTAACAGCTACCTGCGAACGTGTACACAAACCTCCCAGGGGTATTTATAAGATGTATTAAACCTGACCGGATTAGACTTTTGCATTGGTCTGGTTTTGAATTATAAAAAAAAAAAACATGGTGAATAATTGGTGGTGTTGTACGAGTGTACATCACAATATAGCTTTGGTTGAACTCGTTGTGGCCAAAAGAAGGACTGAGCAGTCTATTTAATTGGTCATTTCTAACTTAATCTCCAGCAGGGTAACTGTGACTCTGTCGAGGCAGTCCATTAGTGGAGATGCTGCAGAGGGGCAATTTGTGCAACAGGAGATGCCATGTGTTTTCGAGGTTGAATAAATAAATAAATACATAAATATTGCAGTAGGAACAAATCTGACTTTTTTGAGGCACATGTGGAGCTATCCCTCAGAGCCTAGAACTAATCAAACATCGCTGTGAACACCATTTCACAACAGTGCATCATCTTAAGAGGCAAAAAGACCATTGGCTGTGGCAGCAGTCTCTTAGGATATGCAAGAATGGATTCAGAATACCAATTACACTGCCACAGCTAACAGCTACAGTGCCATCAACCTCCTCCACACACCACAAAGAGCAGATATATTTATTACTCCTTATCCTTTAAAAAGCTCTCCATCTATATTATGTTTGGATGTTTCTGTTAATGACGTATTTTTACTCCTGTAATGAAATGTTATCTATTATGTAACAAATTAGTGCCCAAATCAGCCTGAGATTAACTGTATGAGTAAACATGTGTTGGCAAGACGATGTTACACTTCTATTACATTTCTAAGACGGTCATTTTACTTGAATGTATCCAGAGCCACGACTGATTTTTTTCTAGTTCTAATCAACCAGGAGGACTTGACTCATTCACACTTATGACTGACATGATGAGGACAATGATGATATCTCTCTCACACACACACACACACATACACTTTGTTGTTGTGATTTACAATTTATGGAGTGCGTCATAAATCACACAGTCATACACACTACTCCTCCACTTTTTCATAATTTCATGGCCTTCCAAGAACAAGAATTGCAGCCCTAGGGTATAGTAAACCTGCCATCAACAGAGGCTTTGCTGGTTGGGTTTCTCATTAATGTCCTCTGAGAAGTACATCTACATTACATACTTTGAATATGTTACGTCTTGCTCACAAGATTCCCCCTACTGAGAGCGAGGCTGTCAACTTGTGGGGTGATTAGTCCGGCTTTGGGGTTGAAGCTGATTTGTTTTTTGTGTGTGAAATCAGACCAGAGTTGTGATGATGTTTGGTAGATAGGTTGAAAAGTCCAACTGATTTAGTCTATTTAGCCTTTCCAGGATGTTATTCTAAGAACAAATTATATTGGTTTTTAACCACGACAAAAAACAAACATGATAGATAGATAGATAGATAGATAGATAGATAGATAGATAGATAGATAGATAGATAGATAGATAGATAGGCTGCATACACTCAGGTATGATGGCAACATGTTTTCTCCAAAAACAGTGGAGCAAACATGAATTAGTAATGATGTGATGCTGAGGCTGCTTAATACACTCACATCGCATCTCTTCTGTCCAAATCCGTTGCACCTGTCAACTAATTGCGCATGAGGGGGGTGTTGGGGCGAACCAAGATGCAGCCTCAGCTTTTATAATATCGTCGTTTGACAAATTCCAAAGAAAAAGAGAAAAAAAACAAAAAAACAAACGCAAGCAGCGTTTGGAACGTGCACTTGTTGTGAAGGGAAGGCTTACCTGTCATAACTCCATCTACTGTAAGACATGCTCCTGTTGCTGCTGACTCCCTCCATGTCCCCGGAGAGCTGGCTGGACAGGACTGGATGGTGAGACGGCAAAAATCAGAAGCGTGAAACGCGCCTATTACCCCTTTTCTCTCGCTCTCGCTCTCTCTCTCTCTACAACAAACACGAAGTAAAAGCCTGCGTTGGAAGTGAATGAGCGGGGAGGCTGAGCTGAGCAGACCGAGACGGACGCTCTCCTGTGGACTGTACCACTACCGGCAGGGAGGGGGAGTTAATGCGACTGATTTTACTCTGTCAGCAACCCGCGACAGACCCCACACTAATCAAACACACCCCAACTTTTCATAGTTTTTCGGCACAAACAGCCAGTAAACATTGAGCATTTCCATTCATAACAGTGCCCCGTCACTGATCTTATTTACGATACTTGAATGGTATAGTCGATACGATAAAATATAGATATTTTGAATTAAATTCCGGAACTTAATACTAAATCAAATTATAGCTATTAAAGCAAATCTTTTATAAATACACCAGTGAAATAAAAATACAAACATCGTAATAATAAAGAAAAGAAAAAAAAAAGTTACATTTCACAAATAAAATGAAAACAGTCCATCACAGGGCAAACACACAGACAACCACACACACAAACACACACATTCACACCAAGAGGCAATTTAGAGTCACCAATTAACCTCACCGTGTTTTTAGATTGTGGGAGGAAACCTGTGCACCCATACAAGCAGGCATGGAGAGAACATGCAAACTCCACTCAGAAAGGCCCAGCAAGTATTTGAACCCTCAACCATGAGTGAGACCGCTGCACCACGTGGTCTGGTTTGTTACTGATAAGGTTAATCATTTGTAATAAACTCATGGGCCCTGTGAATATGTAAAAGTGGGAAAACTATGGCAGCCTCGATTTTTACATCCCATCATATAGATCACATAAATTTTTTTGTTAACTGATAATTTTAGCAATTGATATATTAGTATATAATATCATATTTTACCCACCAGATTTCTCTGCCATACTTATGTTTTGTTCAAGCTGTATCAGTAAAAGTCTTGAACTTCAAATCTTCATCTGCGTTCTTGGAATTCAAATCAATTTCATTCAATTCAATTTGATTTATTTAGCATAAATAAACACAGAAAACTATTCCACAGGAGCAAGGTGCAAAGGAGAGACCTTTGCAGAACCAGGCTCAGAGGTGGCAGCTTTATGCTTAGAGGATAGAAAGAAAAAAAGACAAGTCTTAACTTCTTCACTCACTGCATGTTGTTTTTGTTACCCACCTCTTCATCTCTGTTACGTGCTTTGTACCACACTTGGTCAAATCAATTAGTTTGCAGGTTGTCCATGTCAGTGTGGATTTCCCTTGAGTAGGTTTACTTTTGTTTTCTTCCTTCAAATCTGTCAGGCGAATGAGTGACTCAAAGTTTCTACTCAGTGCGAGTGGTCTTCTGTCCCTCCGTGTTAGAATTGTGATAGACTTAGTTAGGATGTACCCTGCTCCAGCTGCCTGTGGTCCTACAGTCTGATGCATGATAATCTCCTCATGATCAGACGTGTTCATGCATGTATCGAGAATGCCTTTGCAATGATGAGAGAACATTATCACGTCTTGATTGAGTTGAGTCCCTAAACGCGGCGAGCATGCTGCTGCAAAACACCATGTATGACATTAATTCAGCATTCATCGCAGTGTTTGGATCCCCCCATTGTATCCACCGTTAATGTCAACATAGGAGAGACGATTGAGTAAAATATATAAAACATAAAAATCCTATTATAAATAAATATGATCTTTTTATATTTTTGTCTAAATATCAGCCATTCTTGTCTGGTTAATACATGTGTGCATATTCAAGAGACACAAAGATGATGCCTCTTGTTAGCGTGCGCTTAAATGTTTTTTGGGTTTTTGTTTTTTTAGAACCACTGGTCTACATACCTTAAACCTCAAACATAATGTCCTTTGAAACATGTGAGTTTTATTACTCAAGTTGATATTACTTTAGCATTTATCAAATATTAGATAACCAATCACAGTAATTATCTGTCAGTAATAGTCAGACTGCAAATCCTATTTGATCGTACCTGCTGGTATGTTCGTAGGTGGTTTGTTTAAGGCTTTCCCACAGCGGTATGTGTCAGCCAGATTACAGTCAGAAATTATTGTTCTTTTGTATACAGCAGACCTAAAAATCGGGCAAAATGTGATTGGTTTCAGCTCATTATTTCCTCAGTCCACCCATCTTGCTTATCTGCTTCATTCAGCTTCGCGTCTCGAAGAGAAAAATACCAAAAAAGAGTTTTGGACATCCTGGACAGGTGAAGGTCATCACATGGCTAACATGGATCAGCCGTGACAATCAACCATATATCTAAATTTTGAGCCACTGAAAAACTGTACCGTGTTGGCATTGTGGGGGGCAGCCAGAGTACCCAGAGAAAAACTCACTCTGCACAGGAAGAACATGCAAATTATACACAAAAGGAACCCAAGCCTCCACGTCTGTGAGGCCAACAGCCACAACCACTGCGCAGAACTCCTTTCTTGATCACTTCAGATGTCGGTGTGGTCACAGTGATCCTATGAGGATCACTGGAAAGCAGGTGGATTTCTTAAAGTCTGACAACTTGACATCTCAGTGAAGAGATTCAGTTCTGTGCATTTTGAATCTACAAAAAAGATTCTCTAGCCCATCTGGCTCAATGACAGATTTTATTTTAGCACCAAAAGCTAAACACAGGGCAAAAGACACTAATGAGGATGAAAAAGAAAAGAAAAGAAGAGAAAAGAAAACCCAGTATGATTTGAATGTACACTAGAATTTGCTCTCGGTTGGGAAATGGTATGTCAAATCTTGGTGGTTTTATCCTATTTCATTTATGTGATTTAAAGCTCCTTTTATAAGACCAAAGTCTTAACTAAAACCCTCTGGTCCTTCAAGATGGTGTTAAACACCTCAAGATAAATATACTCTCCCATTATAAAGCCACAATTAGAAGAAAAACATTCTTTGTCACATCTGGGAGAAGAGTCCAATTTTTCAAATTTGGGCCAACAGTCATCTTTCTAATAATCCAGATGATTAAATATTCTTCTTTACATATATACACAGCTGTGCTGTGAACATGTATTCACTTATAAACATAGAAAAATACTTGTCAACTAGTTTGATAGGAAAATAATGTATAAAAGTAGAGTAGAAACATTTAATCAAGTCCATTACTTCATCATCTGATTTTCTTGTTGTTTATATTACAAGACGATGATATGAAAAACAGACTGCAGTACTTCATTTGAAAGCCTGAACAGAAGTACAGAAGTGGAAAGGGAAGGCAGAACAATATTTTGTGTCTGTGGTGAAGACGGCTCCTCGGGTGGCGGGCCGCTCAGTTCATGTCTCGTCGGGAGATGAGCCGATCTGATCGCCGTCCTTTGCTTTTGTCGTGGATTTCAGCGATTGAGGAGAAGAAGCTTTGTAACAGGAGTATTTCAATGACAAAACAAATGCATTGCCACTGTGTCACTGGAATGGTGTATCAGTTATTTGCGTTTTATAATCGACTAAATGACCGACAGAAATGATGGGTTACATTGGAATGATTTAAACCAAACGGAGCTCTAAAAGCGTCATTTTGCACACGATGGGTCCGTTTACGTTGGCTTTCAAAAGTTGAATAAAGAGCATGTGGCGCTCACCTTTTTGATGTGAAATCCCACTAGGTTTTGTCCAAAGCTACACAATACGCTACCAATAATTTTGTCTCTACCGTTTCTTAGAAATCTGATGAAATGCACGACTTTCAATGTTTACTGAACCGCCACCTTTTCACGAAAGAAACTCAGACATATTTGCTACTTTGTGATACTTTGTGTAAAGGGAAGAAGATGAAACTCTTTCAAACTATAAGACTTCATCAATTACAGTCGACACTCCATATCTAGCAATGAAATGAAAGCAGGAACCACAGAAAGAGTAAGAAATCCACTGCAGAATGCCAGAAACGTCTATCATTATAGCTTTAAGGGCGGTCTAGGCATAAGGTTTATATACAGACTTATATATTCAATCTCATATATGTAAAACCAAACTCAACCTCACACACTGTACTGTGGTGATTTAATAGGTCATTAGAAATACACTTTGAAAATCACAACAAATGTCACATATGTACAGTAGCAGATTAGCACATGGGAGTAAAAGTGAATATGGCACAACATACACAAAGCTTCATAAGATAATCTCTCTGCTCTGGTCAGACACTGGAAACTAAATTAACATTCTGGATATATAGTTTTCATTCAATCTCGGTAGCAAGTACAAATGTCACTAGAAGGCAAGAGAAGTCCATCAGAGTACAAAACATTAATTTTTTAGGCTGATTTAGAAGGCAATGTTTAGTGTTGGGACTCTCTCGTGTGAATTAGATTATGGCTGAAGGTAGAGTGGTGTTAAAATTTGGCATTGTCAGTTGTCCATAGTGATGTCCCGGGGACAGCAGATCCTGGTCAAAGTATCTCAGAAAAGGCCGTCTGAAGTCATGCACGTGGAGAAGGCAGCGGTCAGTCATCCGTTCAGGATGTGATGTCAGGCAGAGTGGGCGGGGCGGTCGAATAGCTGCATGAGTTACAGTGATAAGGCTGACTCAGACGATCACACAATGGCAGCCGCTCTTGTCTTTCTCTTTTCTCGTCGGCTCCGGTGACGGTGGACTTTCCTGTTCTTGGAATTTCCTGGCATTGGAGAGTGAGGGAAAAAAAAATGTCAAGACACACTGGACAGTTGAAGACATTTTTCCAGCATGCCTTATTCTTTGTCCCGTTTCAGAATAAATAAGAATACACAATAAGTGGAGTTTATTCATTTTAATGAATGAATAGAAATGGAATAAATGCAAACAAAGACGCCCAATATTCAGTCAATGATCAGCCTTGACTTGAGATAACTATGTGCACGCTCTGTGTTGAGACGTCATCAGCTGAGTTTCACAATCAAAGACATTAGAGTTTTTGTCTTGTCTCCTTATAAACTTGTTGAAATTCCAATGATGGGGCTATATACAGGATATGCAATCGATGCCCTTGAAAAGCACATACCTGATTACTCTAACCAGCTCGTGGAAAGCCTGGTCTACGTTCATTCGGATTTTAGCCGAAGCCTCCATATACGTGACCTTTAATTGTCTAGCCAGCTGCTGTCCCTCCTCCTGGGTTACCTTGTGGAAAGTGAAGAACAGAATAATGATGAGCTGAACTTTCAAAGTCAAGCCAAACGAGAGAAAAGCATTTTCAACAACTCCGCAAACAAGCATAGAAATCAGGCCGATCTGGAGTCGGCGATTCGCCTAACATGTGTGTTGTTTTGGACGGTGGGAGAAAGTCAGTGCACATATGAAGGCACAGGGAGAAGATCCAAACTCCACACAGATCACACAGACTCAGAATTGAACCGGGGGTCTTGCGAGTGCTAATCAATACATATATCAAATTAAATTCCACCTATAATACAACACATTTCAACAACAGAGTGGAAAAGACAATAAGGGCAAATATAATATACATAAATTATACAATTGAATTGAATAATTGTTATAGAGTGGGAATTATAGTCAGATTATGCAACACTGTTTTCTTATATTGTTCCATTCTCCTGAGCTTTTCAGTCAATGAACTAATCCCTTCATTTTAACCCTTTGCAGCCTCTTCCCTTATAATAATTTAGTCCACCGCAAGGCAATATCGTCCATCCACAACAAAACCGAAGCAATTTAATTATTATGTAGATTACGTCTGGGGAACAGCTGAAATCTGGTTTGAGTGTCTTTATAATGCAGCTGTGCCTCTTGTCGGGGACTGAATTACACGTGAATGAATGAGGTTCGCAGTGAGACTGTTTGCTGTGACAGAAGATAAAAAAAAAGAAAGAAAAAAAAGAAAAGTTCAATCGAGATCGGGTGTCACGGGGCTCAGCATAGTTTCATTTGTAGTTCTTTACTTTCACAATTGTTGTATTAATAACGTCACAAATAAAAAGCCCTCAACCCCTCAGGAGTGTAAGGTTGTTTTTCACCATAAGGGGGTGGTATAAATTCACTGAAGGTGACAACTGACTGCATACCAGCAGCCAGAAAATTCATCAGTTCACACTCCCTTTTTCATCCATCTTCCCCTCCTGACTTCATGCTTTCTGCTGCCTCCGTTTTGTTCTTTGACTCGCACCCCGAGCTGCAGCTGCAACACTCCCACTGTCGAGTACGCTCGTGTGAATTCTCAGTACTGGTTGATACTATCGCCTCGGATCGTCGGAACAGGTTTTTGTTTGGCAGTCGGTGATCTTTTGGACTTACTTGTCTCTGTAGTTCCAGATCTGCTTTGTTTCCTACAAGGATCATAGGGAATTCATCTCTGTCTTTGACCCGGAGAATCTGTCTTTGGAATTTGTAGATTTCTTCAAAGCTGCAAATCACATTTCATGGCGTTAAGCGGTGCTTTTTGAGCAAAAAGCAGGTTATGAGATGCCTTCTTATGTAGTAATGCACAGATTCATCTAAAAATACACATGCAACCAGACCTCCGAGCAGTGCAGCTAAACCACCGCCCACCACCGCCCACACACAGGCAGAAGCATCAGACCCCAGACGTTGGGGTCACCGCTACAGTGGATCACACTGAAGGGTTGAGCATGTCAGCACAGAAAAATAAAAGTCATCTCCACTATGCATGAAACACATTTACCACTAAGGTTGTGCACTGCGCACTGACCTGACTGCCACCCCACTGCAATACAAATGGCATGTGGTGGCACAACTTAAACACAATCGCAAAGAAAAATGTCAATACGTGGGAGCAAAACGGGGTCGAATCCAACCCAAATGGCATTCCAGCCTCAGGCCCACAGACAGCTTGGTGAGTACCGAGTAAATCTGTAAAGTCTTGACTATATATATATATATATATATATATATATATATATATATATATATATATATATATATATATATATATATATATATATATGAATGGAGGAAGGAAAAGCTGTTTATAGCATAAACACTGGGAGGTGGTGTTTGGTGGGGGGAGGGATAGAACGGAGGTCCCTGGACTGCAGGGCAGCGGCACAATGACATGGAGAAAGGGTAGACACAAACTCCACAAGACCTTTATCAATAAGCTGAATTATGACCTGATACAATACATAAAGATTCCACATTTACTATACAAATTTAAATCAAATGAAACCACATTCATTTTGTTTGCAGTGTTTGGTAGCCTTTTTGAATAAATATTTCTTCCGAATCGTTTTTATTCGACCGTGGGATTGATTAGTGAAGACAAAAGAAGAAAAAAAAACCCCACACATACGCAAAAGCAGCAAGACAAACGTCTGGATGACTGGGGACACATTTTAACGTTACTCTTGCAATGTATGTATCATTACCAGATGTACACAGAGTACTGTAAACTTGTACTCAACTACAACTACTGCTACCTTGTTTGAGTTGTTCTTAAGTACCGGTGATAAAATACACTTGAAAGACAAAGTACGTTTCTCAGAATTAGTTTTTAATCTCTTTCAATTGCATTATCATTGTGATTCATCTTTAAAAAGTTTACTGCAATAAAGCTGCTGCATTTTGGTTACGATAAATCAGATGCACTTGGCTTTTTCTTTTTTTTTTTTTTTTACACAAAGTATCAATTGGAATAAAGGCTGATGGTGTTTTAAATCACACCAAACTATCTCACGTGCCACAAAATAAACCGGTAATGACAATGAGAAGGTTAAAAAAATTTATTATTTAAATCATACCAATAAATTGTCACTGTATGACAATAAACTGCACACTTCACGCTTGTCATTATATGTAATGCCGTTAAAAACATAAATAGTTTCATTTTTTAGTTGGAACTCAGAATCAGTGTATCTCAAAACATTAAAGCAAATGAAAAAGTCAAATTTCCCCATAATTTACTTCAAACTAAGGAACTTCCATCAAGCCATTTTGTTTTATTCTTTATAGTTTTAGCTTATAAGTCACGATGATAAATTAAAAACACAATATTAAAATGATTAATCACATCAGATGTTATCTGAGTTAAATTTCAAACCCGAGGTCACAATTACCACAATTAACACGTGAAAAATGCTTCAAACTTTTTGCTTTGTAACTTATGGATAACTAACTCCTGAAACTATATATTTTTTAACTAATCTTTTTCAACTTTTTGAAAGGCACCTTTACGTTAAAGCGAGTTTGACTTTGTCAATAGCAATTAAAGGGTTAAAAGGCTGTTTGTGCAGCAAAGTGTTATTAGTATAGACACACATACATGTTGTTCGTGCACACATGCTGGAATGAAGGCTTCAAAAAGCTCAAAACCTCCAGTTAAATCCTTTAAGAGCTGCATGTGTTTGAAGACAAGCTCGTGAGGCACGTGAGCTTGAAATAGAAAGTTCGGCGCTCGCATAGGTGAGTTCAAGAGAACGAGATAAGGGAGGAAGTGCTGAGAACAAAAGAAAATGACAACAAAAACAACGGCAACGGCCGGAAGTAGAGGCGGCAACAAGTGAAAGCATCGGCGTGAGATTTATGGCTTGAGTTGAGTCAAGAGGTAGAGGAGGAGCAAACAAGAGTGCCCAACTGTGAACAGCAAACAAAGATGTGCAAACACAAAGAAAGACGAGAGAGAAGAGAGCGTGTGCAGATGTGCTCCCGATGAAAACTGTCACTTACCTTCCTCTGTCAGTGACGGAGAAGACGAGCAGGAAACCCTCCCCTGTCCTCATGTATTGTTCTCTCATGGCTCCAAACTCTTCCTGTCCAGCCGTGTCGAGGACTACAGAGCACGGACGGAACACACACACACACACACACACACACACACACACACACACACACACACACACACACACACACACACACACACACACACACACACACACACACACACACACACACACACACACACACACACACACACACACACACACACACACACACACACACACACACACAATAACTTGCAGAGTAAACAAACATTTGAAATCAGTTCCTCAAGTGCAAAGTAGTGCAACAGAAATGTACAAATGGTCCATGTGTGTGTGTGCGTGTGTGTGCGTGTGTGTGCGTGCGTGTGTTTTCTCTCTGGCCATGTTTGTACAGCAAAGTGCACTTACTGTCGAGCCTTGCCGCCCTTTCGTCAATCACACACTGCTTGGTGTACGAGTCTTCGATTGTGGGGTCATAGTCAGTGACAAAGTACGACTGTAAGAGAGGAAGAACAAAACAAAAGAGGTAAATATTTTCTGGGAGCATTTCAAGTAAGACATGAATGGAATACAGCAACGATGAAGATCCTAAGTTACAGAACCATGTCCGGCTGATGCGTAAGCTGTGGAAACGCGAGGCACGAAAAAAATAACGCAGTTGACTCTTGTTGTGAGCTTCTGCTTCACCCCCGTCCCAGATCTCACTCTCACAGAGCGGGGCTTAACTACCCCTAGAATTTGGGAGTGGAGAGGATGGAATGGCCCCCTGGCAGTCCTGTCCTCAACCCCATTCAACACTTGTTGGATCAGCTCGTTCGTCCTGGTTCATGCCCTCGAACATAATCATGTGCAGAAAATGCTCATGGCAGGATAGGATGCCATCTCATATAACTATGCAGAATTGTAACGGATAGCGTATAGTGTCCATCCAGCATCTATACCAATGTATCCTGTTCAAGGTTGTGGGGTGTCGGAGCCGAGGCCTGCTAACTGTGGGCGGAGGCAGATTACACCTCTGACAGGACAAACAGAGGGAAACCGACAAGCACAGACACTCAATTTCACACCTCGTGTATAAAAAGTTTCGGGCCATCAATTAACCTCACATGCATCCTTTTAGATTATGAAAAGAAACCAGAACATGGCAGAAATATTGAGAGAACACGTAAACATAAAGTGAAGGCCCAGCCCAGATTTGAGCCCACATTGTGTACAAATTTAGTTAAGCATTAAAAGGAGGAGGTTTATTTTCTACTCTATTGTCTCGCTATGTTTAGTTTGCATATACATATCATATGGACAATTTTACTTGATCTTTTTTTATTTTTTAACAGCAAAGAAATTTGCTATCCATCATCCCAACCCAGATACTCACCCCACAAGTGGTACTATTCAAAAGTGAAATCAAAAGGCTTTCCAATGCTTGCGACAACAAATACAATCTACCAAACGCCCAAACTTTTTGTGTGCTGTTTATACCCTCCACAGTGCGCACAATGCAAACACACTTTAATGTTCCGCACCTGCAGAAAATGAAGCCACTTGACTAAAGTACTCCTGCAAATGAGACGAAATACTAAGTACCCGGGGGGTTGGGTCTCTGGTGCTATTTTCCACTTTGTCGGTTTTGAGTTAGGCTTTATTTCATCATTCCTTCAGGAAAGACCAATGTAATTGCCTCTGAGGGAGACTGTGCAAAGAGCATTCCTACAATTTAGTTTAATAAGAAAAGAAAACAGCCGTTGTCCCCTTGTGTTTTAGGTTGAAACAGCACCAACAGTCTCAGTGACCCCGAGCTTCACCACCCTGCTGCAGACACGAGCGTAAACACCCAGCCCGAAGACACCTGCACAACAAATGTGAACTAGCTCATCCCTCACACAACAACCGCTGCTTAGGTTTCCACAGTAAGCTGGACGACATGCTAATAACACTTTTACAAGCCGTCACAACAGTGACACCACCCGACTCCGGGGGCCTTGATTTTCTTTCATTCTCGGGGAAATTTCTGGTGTCTTAGTAACCTAAGCGGGAAGGGTGGGGCCGAGGAGCTGGGAGGAGGAGGAGTCATGCATTTTTTACATTTTTCCCATGTTTTGTAGTTCTCTCTCTCTCTCTCTTCGGAGACTAGTTAAGTGGTGACAGCTGAGGGGAGTGCTCAGGGAATGTCAAACCAACACCCTGAAACACAAAGCCATCACAAGAACCGAAAAATCCACACAAATTCCCATGTCACACCAACAATGGGCCAAATTAAACTTTTGCTGTAACAACCATACTGTTTGCATGGAAATGAGGAGCTTACATTGTGTAGACTGAATGAAACATCTTCGCCTGATATAAAGACAGCTGATAGACCCCTCCCCCAAAGAAAAAAAAAGTCATTTCCATTTCCTTAATTTTGATTAGAGGGCATCTCATGAATTTTCATGAATGAAGAATACAGAAAAGCTCCTGCTTTTGTATGTTGGGGAGAGTGCATATGTACACCAGTTTTGGCTAGTTCAAGATCGGAGAAAAGCTCCACAACCTTTCCTCGAGGAAATCCGGGGAATCCATGTAAAAAAGGTTCAGAATGATTGTATTACTGCAATACATGTGGTGCAAATCAATTTACAGGGTCAATAAAGTTTACTAAGGCTTCGTGTCAGTGACTGATGTGGATTTTTTTTTTTTCTGAAAAATAATGGAGTCATAAATGAAAAAGATCCAATGTGTGTGGAGTGTTTCAAAATGCTTTCCTCACGGTAGAGCTGTCCGTCTTCCTTATACAACTTCCTCCCACTTGCAGCTCCCCTGTTTTGGAGGAGACGCAGGTAATCTCTCCCTCACACTCTCCTGTCACTCAGCATCGAGGTAGTATGCCGGCCTGTGTCACTTCCACTCACCACTGTTCAATAATTCATCCAGTATTACTGTGCATCGCCGAACGTGCCTCACTGTTCCGCCAGTGTGCCTTCAAACAGCGAGACGGAGACAGAAAGAGGAGGAAAATCTGCTTGTGTTTCCTTCTCCCTCCCACCACCGCTTCCATTCTCCCAGCCGGAGCTTCAGCACGTGACCTCAGTCCTCCGTCAACCTCTTATTCCTATTCTGTCAACCTCGGGCAGCCGCATTCAGCACCGCAACCCCCCCACCCCCACCCCCACCACACACACACACACACGGGTGGTGTAGCTGCCGCGCTCTGCTCCAGCCGAGCTGATTGTCTCCGAGCCGTTTCCCGTGATAGATGAGGGTGTTCTGCAGTGCCAGCAGCACCAGAGCCAGCGCGAACGGGGCTGGAGCGGGGTTTCAGCTGAGCAGCCGGAGGGTGACGAGTTCCATGGGGGAGTGCAACATGACTCAGGAGGACTACCAATAACCGCGTGACATAAGCCAACCCGAGTCATGTCCAGTAATACGACTGAAAAATCGTTACATTGGTCCATGACCTCATAAAATTCAACAGGCGCCTTGAACAATCGACTGAAAGTGTCGCGAAACCCCCACAACCTCACAAACAGAGCAGAGTATCATCTTCAGTACTTTCTGGTGGCGGAAAAAAATTGCTGAAAACTGTTTGAAGTGAGTTTTAAATGCCTGACCAGATATATTATTCAACATATGATGCGATCACTTGTTTATTCTGGAGGCGGTTTATTATATGGCTGCTTTAGTTGAGCCAGTAGGAAGAACCAAAAACATTATTTTCTTTATCAAAACATATGGTAGTCATCATTCACACATTTAGTGAAGTTAAAAAAAACAACAACTCCAAAACAAAGTTTTGAGATTTCTACACAGATTCCTGCAAAGACTGGACAGCCGTCATGAGGAAACAGCTGAGGTGAGGTCAAAACCTCTTGTTCCTCCCATGTGATCAAACCTTGTTCTGGATAAATCCTTGAGGCGGTCACAGCACTGACGTCGAAAAAATGTTTTTTGTGAAGTTGAGGTAAAATTACTGATTGAATCGATACAGTTTGTGGTGTGAAAACTCATGCAACTGCTTTTCACGGAAGAGGATTTAAGCTACAAAACAAAAACAAACTCAAGCTCCATTTTAGAAGCTCATTAGACCTGTGCTGACACGACCAGCTCATGGGCATATAAATGTGTAAGCACTAAACCGACTAGAAGACTCAAGGAGTCTGAGCTTTAGAAAACAAATGAGAATCTGTGGAGTGGGTTCATAAATCAAAAGTGACAGATTAGGAGCAACAGCAACCATGAGAGCCTGAAGAGCCACGCTGCAGTGTGGTTTAGATGTTGGTGGCAAGGTGGGTCAGGCCACACTCGGCCCCAGTCAGCTCTGCAGGAAGGAAACTCCACCTCCGCAGCAGGCAGCTGGCCCGGGCCGAGCCTTCGGTCGGCGCTGATGTCACAGATGACGTGTGACCCGACCCCGCCCACCAACCGAAGTCCAGAGCTGTCACTCTGTCCCACTCACAACGTCCCTGCATACACGTCATCCCCGGAACACAGGCGTACATGCGCTTGCAGACCAGGAAAACACTAACGGCCTGTTTTCTGCATGGATACAAGGACTGCGGATGAGTCTCAGCTGCGGCACGGCATTTTTGTGTGGGGGGCTGTCCTCTGAAGAGACGTTTGTGAGACATAAGCAAACCATTTCCACTGCTGCAAAGAGCACACAAACAAGAAAACTTACAAAAACGGAGTTGAACGAGGGGATCTAAGTTCAAATTCTTTAAGAATATCGGAATATCATATAAACTGCGTATATGGCCTCAGACAACCTACCTTTTTAACCTGCATGTGCTATTTTGTCTTATGTCCAAACATAACAAAGCAAGCAAACGAGAGACGCCACGAGTCTACATATTGGAATCAGAAACTGATTCAGAATACTGAGAAAATGTTTAGGCGCTATGGCAGGCAATTACACAGCAAAATCAAAAACAACAAACTGTATAGCTCAATATAAATGTATTAGGTCAATGTAAATGTCTCTGGGGAGGGGTAGTGGCCCGTGTATCATGAGCTCTGCCATCCTCACCACTTGCTGCAGGTCCTTCCTGTTCTCCACTGTGCAGCTGTAGAACAAAGCAGTGCAGCAGTAGGTCAGGAGGCTCTCTATGGATCCCAGAAATTAATCAGAAGGGTGTGTGACTGACTGTGCATCTCTCTGGCAGCCCATCCTGAGTAAACTGCCTTCACCCCTATTCAGCTGGAATTGTCTCCAGCTCCCCGTGACCCCGATGTGGATAAAGTGGTTTAAAAGGCTGATCGTCGAGACTTGATGGGATGAGGTAGGCGAGCTTGCTCCAGCTTCCTGAATGAGTCCATTGTCTCTGTTCACCTGATGTTCGTAGTCCCGGAGTACCGGCTGAGTTGTAGACACAAAGGAGTGTGAAGCTCTCCGTCATCTTCAGTTCCTCATCCACTATGCTGCAGCGAAGTGCAGATTGATACAAAAACATCAGTACTTCTCATTGCAAATACCTTCATTTTTGGGTGGATCCTTGTGTTAAAAATTTTGATAAATACATTGTAGTTACTATTTGGCCATAATTACTTATTAAATTTGAAAACAGTACTTTTTAGGTCATTTTCCTGCAATTTGTCATAACGACCATGTTGTTCACCTCAGAAAGAAAAAGCTTTCTTTTACCACTCAAGCCGAGCGTCACCCTCACATGTAAGGCTTTTGAACATAGTACCAGCATACACCGATACCAGGATTAGTGGTATCATCAGCATACAGAGAGCAGATCATTTAGTGGGCATCAGTCTTATGCGTGCGTTCAATTATTGTAGTGTTCATGTATGTTCATATTATTCTCAGATCACCATTTTGTCAACTGCTGGATTTGGTCAGTTTCAATGTCAAATTTGACAAGCAGGGATGGAAGGCTGAACAGTTTGATATGAAATTGTTTGTTTGGTTGTTTTTTTTTTAAACCTTGAATAAATCAGCATTTATCAATTTTGGTGCCAACACTACTGTGGATCTATTTTGTCATCCTCACTATAATTTTCACTTTTTTGTTGTTGTTTGTCCATGCGGCTTATATGAAGATTTTAATTATTTATCAAAATATACCAAGTGAGACCAATATTTTGCACTCTATGAAAACACAATATGGTTAGACTATCACAAACAATCAACAGTACAGTTTCACCTGGAAATGGCGAAATAAATGTGTCAACTTATATGTTTTATTATCGTTTCATGGTGCATTTTGGACAGTTGCAATTTAAAAGTGCAACTTAAAGTCTGGATACGCATATGCTGGCTTATGTTAGTCAAAGTGATATATTATAAGAAAGACACAATGGGAAAATGTCTCTCCCACAAATTTAGGACACCTTTAAGACACAAATACTGCATCAAATCAGTGTGTAGGAGTAGTTGCCTTCTAAAACCACTGCAGTATTTAACATAAGACTCATCCACCAAAGCACCTGGTCAGGTTTTCCATCTCCGGAGAAGACACAGAACAATGAATCTGTACTGTTACAACTGCCGCATGCCAGCCTCAAGGAACGCAAGAGCGGGTGATATGTGTGGGCGTGTAATCAGCATCGAGCTTGCACTGTGCACCCACTTCCTCTGCACACATACAGCTTCACGAAAACTATATATAGACCCTTTTCCATCCCTGTCACTTATCCCACTTGTTTGGTTAAAGACACCTCTGTGACGGTTAACTAATATACCGTCATTATCTGCACGGAAAACACAAAAACCACAGGTTCAGCGAAAAAAGGCAAGGCTGAGATTTTCACGACGAAAAAACAAAGCTTCCCCACGGAACACGCTGCTCCAGCACAGATGCGGGTAAACGTTGCTGTACCTGCCCACCAGACTCTCATAATGAGGGGGAATGCTGAGCTAAAACAAATAGTCACAGGCACAGTTGGGAGTTAATTACCTTCTGCATATGGCCATGTGCCCAATGAAAATTCACAGACCTTGACTTGAAAATCATCAGCCGTAGTTGTTCTTTAATTACAGAAAAATGTAGATTGAATACCATTAAATTGTGTTCTTTCCGCGGAAGAATTGTGTTTGCTTCCCCAACTTCCTCATTCACCACACCAATACGTCACAAACTGACTGCAGTATTCTTCCTCTGCTAAAGCGGAGGCGTACTACCACCGGGGATTTGTAAACAAGGGTTATCAGACAAATCTGATGCAACTGGAATTGAATTTTTAGCAGCTGTGCATACATGAACCGTATGTAACCCCATTGACCACTGATCTGATTCAAACCACAGAGCGTGAGCACGTCTATGTGATTTGATCGGCACCATGCAAGTGATATTTACAGTGAAATCGGATGAGGTGGTGTACTTTGTATATATATGGTCCAGTCAGAGTCGGTATGACAACACATGGATTGCGTCACGCGGTCCAAGCTTGTACACGTGTGTCACCTAACGTGATCACGTGATGAAAGCACAGCTGGTCAGTACAAAGCTGCTTCTTGATCAGGCTCTCAATGAGGAGAAGGATTCTTTAGGGTTGCAGTTTGAAAGGTAGCGCAAAAGCAGAAACTATAAGTTTGATTATCCTAGCCAACAAATCCATTTTTAATTATGGCCGGCTGCCGAAGCAAAATGTGATGCGCGGAGGTACGGATCTCTCAATCGGACAGACTTTTTTTTTATGTATGCCAACAAAACCTAAATCGATGTATAAATAAGTCTGGCTTAAATGGTGGGTGTTAAAATGATTTTCGCTCTTTTGTAGAAAGAGCTGAAGATGAGTATGAACAGTTTCAGACCCGTGCTGCTGACGGCTAAAGGCTATTCAGCAAGATTTGTTAATTAAAAACTGAAGTCAGGAATGATTCCTTTATCACTGTAATTTTACTGATTGAAACAGTTTCTTGGTTCAGCTTCCTGAGTCAGACCACAGCAGAAAGTGAGTAGATTGCATTTCAATCCAGTTCACTTCAGGTTCCAGTTGACTTCATTAAGTAAATGACACTGGGTTTTTTTTTAAGATGCATATTCTGTGAAGGAAGTTTCTCAATATCTACAACGTTATACACTTCTGTAAATGCAATGTTGGATATACTTTTTGGTATTTTTAGCAGCTGCAGGCTCTCATGTCATAGTGTGACCCCCCCCCCCCCCACACACACACACACACACACACACACACACACGCGAAGATATGCTGCAAGATAATTCCTATTACGCTGTGTTTGCTTCTTTCATTTATCAATTGATTCATAACAAAAGATAATTTGAATGGATTGACTCCCTGCAGGGTGCCATGCCTGTTCTGCTTTGCTTTGTACACTCCGGGTTGAATGCATTCTGAAATGATCTGCATTAACAGAACAATTACATTAAACTTTGTTCTTATACGATAAGTCTGCCGAGTTGTGAGCGCCTCCTAACCCGAGAAACAAATGTGAAGAGTCGAGCTTTTATCCACACACAAGAAAACCAACGTAGATTTTGTTTAGATGGAGCCTTTTTTGTTTTCATAACTGAGGGTTCAGCTCAGTTCACAGGCTCGGCCTGGCTCGTAGATCTGCTGACGATGCAGATAGCCCACTACTACACAGGCTGAGAAGTCAGCATGAAAGAGCGGGGTAAGAGTTGCTCCTGCTCGAAGAGGCGGAGGGCGGAGGGCGGAGGGCGGTGACGGCAGTGGCAGCCCCTCCAGCTGACAGGTGAAACATGCCATTTGTAAAACTTGTGCGGTGGGGCAGCGCCAAGTGCAGCAATTTCAATTAAGGACATGAACCCCATGCCAGGCAGGCTGGAGCCTGCCAAGCTGCACTCTGAGTGGAACAGCAGCACAGTGTGACAGATCTGTTTCTGATAGCTCATCACAGCATGACAGCACTGATTCAGATACTGTAAATGCTGATAATTACATCCAAGTGCATAAATATGGTGGTTCATAAAAGTACCGGTAGTCCTCCTGTCAACGTTGGGTTTAAAATTTCTTTTTACAGGAGAAAGCATGGTTTATTATATTAGATTTATTGTGTCAAAGGATGCAAAATGGATATAGTTTACAGCATATTTTCAATGATAGGGCATAAAAAAGTGATTTCTAAAATATTTACTCATTCTATCATCATTTATAAGACTACGCTTACGCTTTCATTGTGTGGCTGTCTTTTTTTTTTTTCGTGGTTGCTCTACATTCCTAAAATACTGCTTTCTTAATTTTCCTTAAAAAAAAAACTTGAAATCATTCACTTCAATTTTAAATCGCATGTGGAGAAATTTGCGGTGGTACAGCAGGATAGTACAGAGAAAGAAGCACACATAGCAGGAACTAAAAAAAAAGCAGATAAAAATACAATATAATAGAAAAATATGCACACGGTGCCTATAAGTGTGGACATGTACAGAGTATGGGGGTGGATGTATTGCACAAAAAGCAGATAAAAATACAATATAATAAAAAATAAAAAAAAAGTAAGAGTGATAGTAAGAGTGATGAGAGTAATAAAAGAAGTAAAGATCACCAGAAGGTTAAACCTTTTACAGACACTGAATGTAAAAGGTTGCCTATGAAGTGTTAATAATACCATTTTTTTGTTTTGTTTGTGGGCAACACCTCTAAATAACAAATCCCGTTTAATGTGTGGTGAGGTCAAAGCTGCCTCAACACAACACACCAGCAGAGTGTGACATGTGGCAGTGATCTAAGAAAAGAGAAATCTCAATGGGGGCATCTGTGGATCACTTCCTGTCTGAAAGCCCGTGCAGGTTTAACCTCTGGGGCTGGACTGTGAGCAGCTGGCTGTAATCAAATAGCCACCGTCAGGGTGTAATGTTAAACACATGGAAGTGAAAAATCAATGCTTTTGCATCTCTACATGGCCTCGCCGTGTCCTCCGTCGTCTCTCTCTCGTCCCAAGCGTTTCACCAACATTTCGCAAAGCTGCAGCATTGATTTGTGTGAGCAGCATTGTTTAGCCGAGTACCTACAAGTGCTTAAAGAAAAAAAAAAGAAAAAAAAAAAACACAATCAAGGAGTTTGAGGGGGGAGGAGGACTGTAGACTACATAGACAAGGAGAGCAAGAGAAAAAAAAAAAAAAAGAGGGGGAGGGAAAGGCATTAACTTCCTGTGGAAACACCCACTTTTCCCATGAGCTCATGCAAACTAGAAAGGTCACTTATTCAATACCTAATACACACGGAGAGAAAGAAAGCACACAATGTGTCCACTGCCTTAAAGGGCCACCGGGGAGCTTTCCGTTAGAGCTGGGAAAGCTTCGAGACTCCACACGCTTCTGCTGAGACGAGCATGAAAATGACAAAAAAAAAAAAAAAAAAAAGTAATTTTCGGGACACGAGCACTTCTGATGACAGACACAGAGTAATGACACTCCCACTCAGTGTTTAGAATTTACAGTGTACAGCCAGAGCCAAACTCTGGCTTGATGCCGAATTAAATGAACCTATGCACATCACTCTCATAAGCACTCTTCTTCCTAATGTAACACAGATCAATAGCCTGTTCCTTGAATCATTGCCTTGTCCCTCAGTGCCAGCAGAGCAGCGGACCTCTGATTACGCAGACCGGTGGCATGAAGTTTACAATATAAACACCAAAAGGTTTGCCAAAACATCTAAATAAACACCGTTATATTTGGATGTTTGGTCAGTTTAAAAAAACCCCGACATAATCAGTTATAAAGAAGAGAAAACCAAAGGGCTGCATTATGCAGGTATTGATAGAGAAATGAATGGGTAGATTAATGGATAATAATGTGATTTGAGCAGTTGATCAAACAGGATCAACACTCATCCTGCAGAAATGACAAAGTCTCAATAATCAATTTTAAACATTGTGATTGCAAATAATTTACTACTTTTAATACCACAAAGTACCAGATATGTTCATAGAGCGCATATGTACTTTAAGCAGCAGGATTTCACAATAAATGAGATAAAGTATTTATATATGTTCAAAATGACAAATTGCTTTTACATGTTATTCGGTGACTGGTGAGTTTAATTGTTCAGATGTCTTCCCTTGTTAGTGTTATCATGAATCAGGATTTCACGGGTATAACTGGCTGGTTGGTCTGACCTCGCACGCACAGCTCACACAGAGCATTAATGCTGCTATTGTCTCTACATAGTTCATGTTTATAGCTTAGGCTGTTTACAACCTGTAATGTGTTTCTGGTTGGACGTTTGCCTCGTTGGACAAAACCTAAAAAAAGGCGCTGCAGGTTATGTGACCCTTATTAAGAGGAACACGTACTATGTATTGTCGTAGTTCCATTCAAAAATATGTTTTTATTCAATTTACCAATAAATATCAATACTTGACAGATACTTGGCTTTATTATTACGTATGGATGTACGTACATACTGGCGTGTTGTGACAAAAACAGGGTGAGTACCTGCTCCTGGATGGCCGTGCTGGCGGTGAAGGCTGAAGAGTTGGGGATTGCACTCATGCGGAGAACAAAGCACAGGATAAATGTCCCACCAAGTAGGTCAACTCCGGGTGCAGTCAACCCCCTGTTCTCCTCTAACCTCTCTGGCATTAAGACTTCAATCATCCTGCTAAATATCAATGTGTGCTGGACTCTGAACACTTTTGAACCGGCTCAAAGGCGCAGAATCAAAGAGGTGCCATTTAAAGGCCTTTTTCCACAAGATCACTGGACTGAAAGCCGCCCATTCGCTCTATAGTCCCCACACTACAAACTGTTCCTTTATATCCTTTTCATAAGTACATTTTTTTTTTCCCAATCACAAGTAAAGACTTGTGCAAATACTTCCGAATTTCTCAAACTGAGTACACGGAAACAAAGATGTTCAAAAACATCGTGTGAGGTCATTAATGTTTCCTTTCCCTGCATTAAGACAGCGCAGAGCAGAGAAACCAGTGCCTATCAACGCAGTTTTAATTTCACCCGTTGCTTAAAAAAAAAGAAAACAACAGAAAAAAAATATAGAACCTATTCGTAAAGCAGTCACTCCTTATAAAAGACGGTGTGATCCCCTGAATGCTTGTTTGCTCTGCTGAATCTTCCTCAGCGGCTTCTTTTGTAGAGGTGTGAAAACCCAGACCCATATGGCGCTCTTAGAAAATGCATAAATTAGAAAGAAATCATGCAATCATATGAGGAATGAATGAAGCTAAAAAAAAAAAAGGAGTGAATAACGCAGATGTGAACGTCATTCCGTTCAGCAACGAGGATTACAGAATGCACATGATACAGCAAAGAGAAGATTATACAGGCCCGGAAAGCTTATTGCTCTGCTAATATTTAAAAAAAAAAAAAGAAGAAAAAAAAAAGCAAGGTGTGTTGGGATGTATCAAGGCCTTTATCGTGGTTGCAGAGGTCCATTCTGTCAGACAAAAGTGCTTTTGCATGTGGGTTTTTTTGTTTGTTTTTTTGGCTCATTCTGAGCTTCATGCAATTCTTCCCCAGCTTGTCTTTGTGCAGAAGTGGCACCCGCTCACCATTTCATCAACAAAGCCACACTGTGACGACTCGGTGAGAGGACACCAGCTACTGCAGTGGCGGCGTGGACAGAGAAACTACTGTGCCACTTTGAAAAACCCATACAGAGTCATTCAGCGGAGTGTGGCTCGCAGTCTATGGTTTTCCCGAAAACCGTATGACTGACCCAATAAAGGGGCTTGGCGATCGGAGCGGATAATGGAGCGATCCACAAATCCGGAAAGACATTTTTTTTCAAACATCACACCACTTTCAACGCCTCAAAAACATCTACAAGTGATAACTTCTTCAGAAATTATCAGCTCTCTCCCAGACACCTAAAAATAAATAAATAAATAAAAAAAACTGCACAGCACCTGCAGGGATGTATTTATCTTCTCCCCTTCTCTCCTCCAGTACAACTGCTGAGTGTGTTTTTCTGCACTGGGGGATTCTGCTGCAGACTATAATTCTTAGCATGGGGTGATATGTCAAAGGAAATGGGGCCACTCACTGGCGTCATGTCAGACACAGCAGCATTACTGTTGTGTGCTTTTACGCCAGCAGTCATATGACACACAGGCAGCAGAAATGTTATTACTTCAGCAGGCAACTCCTCATAAATAAGTCCTAATGGACACGGCGCACTCTCCTCCCCTACCTATCATGTCACATCCCTGCAACAATAGCTTACGTCATAATAACAGTGTTTATGTTGGGTTTTTTTTAAAGATACACATGTCCAGAACATTAAGGGTGCAAATGACACAACACAGAGACACAGACCGTCGCTGTTGTGGGTTAAATTTCGGCAAGCAAAACATTCACAGTTGGTTTGACTGAGAATTCTAGTTTATTCAACCTGCAGTAATTCCCACTAATGTGTGTTGTGGGTCTGTAGGTCCTGATAACCTCTACTGCTCCATTGCAAAGACCCCCCCCGCCCCCCCCCCCCCCAAAAAAAACAACCAAACAAACCAGTGAGAGACTCACACCAACACACTGATAGTCTGTATCAGAGCTATCCATCCACATCTTAATCGATCTTCTATGCCTGAGCTATCCACAGAGGGGTTGTTTGGGCTGAAGCCAATTCAAGCTGATATTAAGTGAAAGGCTGTGTACACCGTGGACAGGCTGTCACTTCGTTCTAGGGTTCATATTAGGAGTCTCGCGCTATTTCCCAAAATGTCGTCTCAAAACGTTAAATTACATGATAAAAAGAACTGCTGATTTGTTCCTTTTAAATATGTTGATCGGAGTCTTTGAATGAACTAATGAATAAACAAATTAGTACTTTCCCCTGGTCAGGCATGTGACAGAGCTTTCCTTCTGTTTAACAAAATCAAAAATGCTAAACATAACTGTGGACTGCAATTGGTATGGTTTTTTCCCACTTCTACTATTTCTTCTTCTTCCGCTTTATTTCATACATATATTTATTTGTACATGGATATATTCACATCTATGGCCAATCCAGACTCCCCAGTGAACCTAACAAGCACATCTGGGACTATCCAATCCAACAAAGTAGAATCCAGAATCAAACGGGGGACTTAAAGGGTGAGAACATGGAAACACCAATCAGAAAGGCTTACAAGCCCAGACACAAACCAGGGGTGTTGTTGTGGTGAGATGACAGTGTTAACCACGACATCACTGTGCAGCCCCACCTCAAACATCAATATGCTGGAAACACCCTGTTCAGCTTTTAATAAAGGAATTCAAGAATCTCACATTCTAGAGGAGGATGTTGTTCTTAAAGAGGTTTCAGTGTGACCGTGTTTTAAAGCTGCTATCTGAGCCTCACACATAGATCTCAATCTCTATAGGATGTTCTAGTAAAATAAAGATGGAACACAAAGACCCAGACAACTAGAGGCTTTATGGCAGTGTTTTGGTTTGACTTACTAGAGGGAAGTATTAGGCAGCTGTTAGCTGGTGTGTGCCAGTTTAATATTTAACATTGGGCTGCCTGACGCCAACTGTCGCCGTGCACGGAGTCACACATGTTAGATCAGCGTAACAGTCACACAACAGTTGTGTCGCTGACTCAACCGAGACGTCCCCGAGCGTATCCACAATTGTATACCTGCTGCTCGCTGCATGGCCATTCTGATTACGATCTGGCATCTCATCAGCAGGAGGGCGACTCAGACGCCCATTTTTTTTTTCTGAGGAGCCCGGCTACACTCGGCCATTGTCATCAGTACATGTGGACAGTGACTCGCCTTCCACCGTCACCTGTTGAGGGGCTGTCTCATTGCATGCCTCACCTCTCCCTGATGGACAGCAGGTGCCCCGCGGGCTTCTGGACACCATCTGCATGAGACTTGCCAAATGTCCACCAGCTGCCCGGCAGGCCATTCAGGGCCCGGCATCAGCGACAAGCACAGACGCACAATAAGAACCATTCAAAGTGCTCCTGCAACAAAAGCTCCGGACTAATGTCCTCTGCGTGTGGAAAACTACCGAAGGAGCTAATACATTACATAACAGTGGTGGTAGATGTAACTCTATACTGTATGGCGTACTAAATAACATCAACATATAATCACCGAGTAAGTATGATTACATGTTTACCAAAAAAAGGTGTACGTATATGTGTGAAAGCGATGGCAGCGAGTTGCTAAAATAAGCCGGCACCATTTCAGTTTCCCATAGACAGAGCTGTTGGTATATGACTCTGCGATGCGAGACCCGATACTGTGACCAGTTATTCTGAAACAGACAGATGTGTGAATACAGAACAATAGCCAAAAACAACACAGAGGAACTGGCTGCCCTCTCTGTCTGTCTGGCTGCGTTGAGGCGCACTAACCAGATAACAAGCACAGATAACACAGGTGGATTTGAGATTCATCTACACTAAGAATACACAGGGATAATTATTGTGTACCTGAAAAAGTAATGAGAAATCATCAGAGGAGACAACATCTCGACACACAAGACTTTTGTCATCAATACAAACTGCCAGCTCACTTCAGATCCTATTGTTTTCTGTGTCAACAAGCATAAACGTGTATAAAGGAGAAAAAGTAAGGAGACAAAGCAGGAAGCATTTTGTATTAGACAGACTTTACAGTTTACCTAAATTCAGAAAAGAAAATCTGATCCATAGTGGATTAAACAAGATCATAGATCAAACTGGATCAAGCCAAATACTATTGTTCCGCATTTCATCGTTAATCAGCCCACGAGCAACGGTCTGATGGTAGATACTTACAGCTGAGTCACTGCATGGCAAAATGGGGCTTTTTCAGAAAGAAAATCTTTTACTGATTATCCTGCATTTATGTTATATTTCTTAAATGATCTCAACGTAGCCGAAAAAAACAGTTTGCAGAATTTCAAGCTTGTATGTTGTTTAGCCATTGAGATATGGAAGCTTTGAAAAGGGGAAAAATTCAGGGATAAACAGATTTAGTTTTTCCCCTTCTCAGGGTTATTTGTCAAAATTCTGAAGATCTGATGTATTTCAGACTAAAAATACACAAATACATATAAATTAACACATTTTCTGACCATCTCACTATTACCTGTGTGTCAGCACAGATCTAATGGATCTCATTAGGTTAAATAAATGACCCCCCCACCCCCACCCCAAAAAAGTGGCCAGTCACTGTTTCTCACCGACACTCACCAGCTTGTTGAAGAATCGGCTCACTCTGCATCAATAAAGCCGAGAAAGCCAAGTGTGCTCTGAGAACACATCAAGAGGTTTTGGCTCTCTGATTACAAAAAGGAGAAGAAGAAAAAAACCCTCTTTACTCTGCTTGTGTCTCTCTCATAGAAAACCTTGTTTCTTTCATGTTGTTTTTTTGCAGAGAAACAGACAGGAGAAGCGAACTGAAATTTTCCAACTAATCTCAGATCTGTGATGTCTTCTGGGGAACATTGAGGATCACACCTTCGCCTCCAGCTAACTACTCTGCTGCACTGAGAGCCGGGGACGCTCCAGACAAGATGAATGAGAACTGGTTTACAGAGGGTCTCGTTACCGGCGTCATACAGCGGCTCCCTACTGTTGTTCTGTGTCACGATCTCGGTGCATCTTCAACATTATCGATGAAGTCATTTGTTCGTTCTGAGAGGACGAGTGTTTCTTTGCAGGTACTGAGGGTGGGCTGAGCAGGCTGTCATCAGGAAATTAAAAGCACTTGAGCGGAGTAGAGTGTGAACACCCCTCTAATGACTCCCATACTTTTATTTACTTGTTTTTCTTACGTGTACCTTACTTGAATGAATCATATGTTAATGTGGCGTCACTGCATGTCTCCTTTATGTTGGCTGTACAGCCCCAAAACGTTCAAAGACCCTTTGGGAGATTTGCAAATGAGAAACATTCATTTGAGCACTTCCGACGCACTTTTCACACAAATTCACATTATTACTGTGACATTCAACACGAAAAATGAGTCAGGGTGAATAGATAATGGGGGGTATTCGGGTAATTACTAGCTTTTCTCTAGTTAATATGGCATTATATGTTCACACCTTACATAGACTCCCATTTCTTCAATGATGGAAATAATGGTCTAAATCTAAAGCAATTCTTGAAAGAAAAGAAAGAACCAAACTATGAAAATTTGAACTCAAGCACAACTATTGTAACACTATTTTCATGTAAAAGCGCTGCTGTTTAAAAACACTCAAATGAATTAAGGTATTACATTTAAACTATATTTATTTGGATTGTCAATAGCAGGCATTCGATTTAAATGTATAACAAACATGTGAGCACATTTCTCAGATTAAACTACAACATGACAATTTGCTTTGGAAAAATGTGGAATGAATAAACTTATTGGCTCCAAAAAATCTGATCAAAAGGATTCAATATTTATCTAAACTGCAGCTGTTCTCAGAAGCAACTTATGATTTTACTTAAATATGAAGTACTCTTCTACTATACTTGAAATTACACCCATAAAAGTAAAATGATTCCAAAAAGCGGCTCAGTTCCAGTAATGCGAGTATTTACAATTCCTTTTTTTCCAAGTATACAGAAGAAGCAGAATACAGAAGCACGGTAACAAAGGAAGGTGAGCAACATCCATTGTTCAAGTGAAAGTGTGCGTGCGTGCGTGCGTGCGTGCGTGCATATAAACATGAGCGCATGGAAGCAGGCCAACTCAATTCAACACATGTAAATGGGTGAAGGCCACTGAAAGTCACAGAAGAACCAGGCGTCCTGTTAAAACCGTCGTAAAAAGTAAGAAGAAGAAAGTGTGACTCTAACGGATTCTTCCCTCTAAGTTACAATAGATGTTCGTTACAAAAACTGGTGCATTGTATAAACTCAGATTTGATACTGAATAATCAAATGGTCTCATCTTGTAATCGCATCTTCTTTGTACATTGAGCTTATGCTGATTAAGAGAAGTCCTCCTCCCTGGATAGTCATTAGTTGGGGGTGACCTGCTCGTCTCTTGAGCTTTCCCAGATGGGTGGGAGTATTTTTACAGATCCTGAACTCCCTTTTGCAAAGTGCATTCCTACGGAGCACCACAAGGCATTAAAGTATAATCCTTAAATTGAGAAAAAAATAAAAGCCTCACTAGTGGCTGCTGGTGCTCCGATCCTTAACGCTACTAATATGACTGGACAGTCAGTAACGCTTCTCGTCATGCTCCGCAAAACAAACAAACCACTACAGGTGCTCTTCACATTCAAGCAGCCATGACACATGCAACATGGTTTAACCACTCTGACATGCTCCTATTGAACCTGACAGTATCTGTGCAAAACATACAACAATAACACCAAGAGACCACAGCTGCCAGATTCACACACTTCAGCCACCGGACCACGCAGCTGAACAAACAAATATACCAATATTCGTGTATTTTCTGTGTGCCGAGACCTCTGTTGCTTCAGAACAACAAAATGTACAAACGAAACAGCCATGTTGAATTCAGAACTGACGCACTCAACACTGTATTTACAAAAATACATACGATAGCTTGTATGTGGTTACAGTTTGATGTTCACACGGGTTAGAATGTATCATTAATTATGTATGATGCCAGTATGGGAACACAGAAATAGAAAGACAGCTACAGCAGTGAAAGCAAAGCCCCTCATGGGGTTGGTTTATATATATATATATATATATATATATATATATAAATATATATATATATATATATATATAGCAATAGGACACTTTCATTTTGCATCAGAATTACCAAATGTAGGGGGGGGGGACGACGACACACATACTACTTCTACAATTTAAGTGGTTACAGTGATGTCAGAAGGACACCGAAGAAGAGCTGCAGTATCAGCCGCCTCATACAGGTGGAATTTGGTTTGCTAATTCACACGGCGTGCGTGGGAAACGGATATTTGTGATTGGCCGATGAACAGGGGTCAAATGAGGGGAGAGGGTGGGAAACGGGAAAAGGGAAACAGGGCACAATAACAGTGACTTTGCTCATCATCATCATCATCATCATCATCATCATCATCATCATCATCATCATAATAATAATAATAATAATAATAATAATAATAATAATAATAATAATGTTTGCTCCAAAGTTATCTTCTGCTGCCATTATGTTTTCTGTGGTCAAAACACCTGTTTGAAAAGCAATGACGGTGCTTATTTGCAATCTGCTATGTGAGAAATTAGCAGATGATCTCCCTATAGTACTCAGCAAACACACACACACACAAAATGTTTTGTTGCATGTGACGCATCACTCAGGCAAAGTCTGCATGTCTCCATAAAATGGGCTTTGTATGAACGCTGCAAATTGTGATAAATGTAAAAAAAAAAGAAAAGAAAAGAAAAGAAAGAAAACCTGCCTGAGTTTAAAACACACGCACATTCATAAAAGCAGCGCTCAAAACTCTCTTCACCACCTGTGGCTGTTTTCGAGAAATGAAACGACACTCTGCATTTTACTCAAACACTACAATCACTGCCATACCCTGCCTCCACACGCCCGAGGAGGGCTGCACTTAAAACTGCACGCTGTTCCACTGAACCCCTGCTTTTGGCAACGCCACTCCTGAATGCCCTCATGTCTTTGTAGTCATGGTAGAAAATATGTCAAAAATGTGCAAAGTGGGTGGATTCCAGTTGGAAGAAAAAGATCGCTCGTGCTCTTTCTGTAAATCCAACCGAGGTCGACAAAACTCCTCGAATAATCTGTCTGGACTTGATCAGTCAGGATGTTTCCCACTTGAATGTGAATCTTCCCGGCTGAGAGCCGCCGCCACACTTATTCTAACAGGAATGCGAGCGCACAAACACTGAACTTTGCGGCCGACAGTCGGCTCGCCGTAGCGTCTCATCGCAGTGACGTCTCACGCCAGCAGCTTCTTTGCTTGTGCTGACTGAACACAGCAGCTTTTATGATATTCCATTACTAATACGAACACTGATCAAACATTTGTTTCAGAAAAAACAAGGCCACCCCACATGGAGTGTTCACATGAGCAACATGAGTCATGTTTTCCCCCAGTTGGGATGCTTCCTCCCTCACAGACGTCACATTAAGCAGCGCACTGTGGTCAACAACTTTTGTCAGATGACTCAATTTTATGTCATCCCAGCACTACTTGAGTCACCTGCTTGGCATGAGGGTGGCCAGCAGATCCAGGGACCTGTCATCCTTCATTATACAGTAGTAGCAAACAGTTCATCCTGGACTCGTCAAAGTCAGCACACAGTATCACACCTCAGGACTCCGTTCCGTAGGCTTCAAGCTGATGTAGTTGAGCCGTTTGCTTGGAAATTGTTTAAAATGAATCAGTCACAATGACATCAATTGCATGGACTGTCTGGGCAATATACTTTGTCCCTCTTGTGTAAGGGGTCTGTGCAGTGGCTTTTTAAAGTTCAGCGCAAGTTCAATATAGGTGTAATCGAAGTCAGTAGACGAGTCGCCACTACTCACTCCGTTTTTGTGCCTTTTTATCTAAACACTTCTGGCTTACTAACAAGTAAGTACATGTTTTTGGTGATCCTAAACCGATTTACACGCAGCCTTACGTGATATTTTTGTTGCACAACTGATATGTAATGGTCATGGTGAATAGATTTCACTTATGTAGCGCTCTTCCACCTCTTGAGCAGCACCCAAAGTGCTTTACATTGTGAATCACATTCACCCATTCACACACACATTCACACACCAATGGAGGCAGCTGCCATGCAAGGTGCTCAATCCATCCATCGGGAGCAGTTTGGGTTTCAGTGACTTGCTCGAGGACACTTTGACATGTGGACCGATAGGTAACCAAACCTGCAACCTTCCAATTGAGAGGGACGACCCGCTCTACCAACCGAACAACACCCATGTCAAAGGAAGTTAATGTTTGTGTTGTAAAACACTCCATAGAAAGGCTTTCAGGCTAAAACCCCAAAAAAAAGAAGAAAAGACACTTGACACGTTATTTAGAGAAGTACTTATATGAGTTCAAACTGAGTAAACGTGTCATATTTTATAGCACATGTAATAACATTTTTATGACAGACTCCATATTTTTTTGGCACAATACCCAACACTAAATCTAATACTCTGTCACCATTAACACCAACACCAACACGCACGCAGTTCCAGTGATTCAGGAAGCAGGTCATGTTTTTCCATACAAAACTAGGAGGTCCTAGGAGCAACAGTAGAGGGACTTCCTTTGCCAAAGGGCTAAATTCCACATGGTCCATGACCATTAACCCACCCAGGCTGACTCAGACCCCCCACACCCCCAAAACACACGGCCTCCGAAACGCTGCAGAGATCTGGGGGGAAAGCCTCAACTTCACAACCAGCTGTTAGGTCTTTTCTCCTGGCAGGCCACTTTCAAGAAACTTCTGAAGAGCGTGTCGGCTCTCCTCTCGTTCACATCTGAATAGCTCTCTCTCTCTCTCTCTCGCTCTCTCTATCTCGCTCTCTCTCTCTCTATCATGGCAACGAGCCAGCCAACAGTGAGAAAAAAAAAAACAAGAGAGGAAATTAACTGTGGGTGTAGCTCCATACAAAATTCATATAAAGAGGATGTTCGAGTAAAATCTAGAGAAAACATGATCGCACACGCGCTTCAATCGAGTCGTTAAGTCTTGTTAAAAACTATGATCATGATCAAGAATGACCTTCATTGAGTTATATTCTTAAAAAATGACTTTTCTAGAAAGTCTGGCGTAGAAGACGTAACTTAACTGATAACAATCAGGTGATAAATCCACAATTTCTGTGTAATTCTGGGATCGGCAACTTTAAGAGCAGATATGATGTTTGATCATCCACCGGCAAGCAATGACATTATGGAGATTGATTGAAACAAGAAAATCACAGGCTTGCTTCGTATGCGGCTTTAAATTCTACCCCACTGCAGGTCAGTAGGCCGTGGCAACAATCTGTGCCACAACTATCTGATCCCTTTTTACTTGGTATGCAGTTAATGAGCTTTTTGAACCCTCATTAGACACAACTCCCCACCAACTCACACACACACACACACACACACACACACACACACACACACACACACACACACACACACACACACACACACACACACACACACACACACACACAAGCTTTTCACCCCCACCCTGAAACGTGTGCCAGCCCACTATTGTTTGACAGTGTGGAGACATGCAGCTGCCTGCAGTCTAGTCTCCTGGAAGTCCGAGCCAGCAGTAACACACTGACATGAAAGGAGGGGGCGCATACACACACACACACACACGCACACACACGCACACACACACAAGGCAAAGGGCAATCTCTTACAGAGTGTGTGTGTGTGTGGGCTTCTTTTGGGAAAAGGAGCCCTCTCCTCGATGACTATTATGAAAGCCTGGAAGGTCAGAGGCAGGCAGGCTGTGTCTGCACAGTGCAGGAATGCAACCA
The DNA here is from genome assembly GCF_963383615.2 of Lipophrys pholis. Lineage (NCBI taxonomy): Eukaryota > Metazoa > Chordata > Actinopteri > Blenniiformes > Blenniidae > Lipophrys > Lipophrys pholis. Next base: position 13,140,376 of record NC_137636.1, on the reverse strand, counting down.
GGGAATGGAGGGAGGTAAACTGTTTACATGCCTTTCATATGTCACACCAACGACTTTTCAAGTAAGACTGCTATCATAAACGCCCCCTCAAGACATTGTCTTTCTGGGTGGTGGAGGTAAAACTCAAGACAATAAAACCTGTGTGTGTCCTGTATTGCAGGAAGTGAGTGGAATAAGGCGAACCAGCAGATTTGGAGGAAGGTCTACATACTTGAGTAGAAAAGTTAATGGACATTTATTATTTTTTAATTTAGATTTTTTTGTGGTTCATTCCACAGTCAGCCTCGTTCACTTCCAGAGAGAGCCATGGAGATCTGTTTAGGGGCTGAATTTCATATCTGATTGAATTTGACTTCACTGATCTTCTGACATAGACTAATGTGATTTATGTGCAACTCTCTCTCTCTCTCTCTCTCTCTCTCTCTCTCTTCCTCTCTGTGTGTGTGTGTGTGTGTGTGTGTGTGTGTGTGTGTGTGTGTGTGTGTGTGTGTGTGTGTGTGTGTGTGTGTGTGTGTGTGTGTGTGTGTGTGTGTGTGTGTGTGTGTGTGTTACAGCATGCACACTCTTCCACTTCAGTCTCCTTTCTTTTCCAGGCCAATGCAGACTCAATCTGCAGGCGTTGTAACAACTTAACGTGCTCTCTTAATCCGCCGCGTTACTTTGCGGACTTAAGTTCAACAAAATAGGCCAAACTCCGCAGTCCTACTTTCCTTTCTCTTCTGAGCAGAAACTGCAAAGTGGAAGTGGTCCTCTCGGAAACCGTCGCGTTAAAGTGACAGCCGTCTTCCCTTCTTTAAATGATTCTCTCTATCGCACCCATAGAATAATCCGTAAATAGTTGAAGGCCTTGGTTAAAAAAAAAAAGAATAAAAAAAAGTGGAGTAGAAAACACACCCCGGTATGCGTTTGCGGGGTTCCCGTGTCTGGCCTCCCGTCTTCTCACGGTCTCTCCCTCTGTTCGTGTTTAACGCCAGAGAAATCAAACCCAGGGGTGAATTCAAGAGGAGATCCGAAACGCTACTGACCTGGATAAACTGGATGGTCAGGGCTGATTTCCCGACGCCGCCACCTCCGACCACCACGAGCCGATACTTCTCCTGCACCGAGCCGTCCTTCCAGCCTGCCATCGAGGACACTTCGCTGCGCTCCGCCGCCGCCGAAACACCCACTTTTTTCCCCCTGTGAACTGAAGAACAGGCCCTGCGGTGGAGAATCGCAGAGAAACGGCTCCCCCCCCCCCCTTCCCGGTCTATGTCGGTGTGTTAAGTCCGCCCTGCGCGCGGTGACAGACGGAGACGGATCCCGGACGGAGCTACGGCCGCCTGTCCATACGCCTGACCGCGATACTGCCGCGACAACACTGCGCTGGCCGAGAGATGTGGATCCGATAGTAGGAGTGATCAGCCAGGCCAGTACTAATGTCTGGCGCTAGGGGCCCTTCTACAGGCTGTGTGTGACTGCCTCGACACCCTCCTCCCACCACCGCCACACACCCCCACCCACCCACACACACACACACACACACACACACACACACACACACACACACACACACACACACACACACTCTGCAGCCCCGTCCTGAGACAGCACCATGCCTCCCTGCAGCCATGATCCTGTCAGTCCACCCAAATCTATAAAAGACAAGTCTGCAGAGATGGAAAGATTACTGAAAATGTGTACTCTACTGTGCTCTTCACTCATTCATGGTTCTTAACAACTTAACGTACACTTACAGATACAATAAACTCTTGCAACAACACATCATCATGGTAAAACTACCCTGTCTCGTGTTCCCAATCCAGCATTTGGCTTTACTGTGACTCAAAAACGTCAGACGCAATGCGCCCAACTTGAATTTACGATAGCATACGGATCCATCTGGGGAAATGACCTCCACTGGGAGAGGTGGGCTGCTACAGCCTCCAGTTGGGACCAGCCGTGCTCAGGGAGACACAGGTTGACCTGTCAGAACCTCCGGGCCACCACTGTCCCAGCTGCATTGTCAAACAACATGCAATTGATTTTCTTTGCACGATTTTACCGTAACACATGGAGGTGTCGTTGTGAGTTCCCTCGCCTCACACTGAGGGTTTCCTCCTGTTTGATTCCAAGCCTGGAGCTTGCATGTTCTTCTTGTGCGAAAGTACAAATAAGTTACCCTGTTCCAATTTGTTTAGGAGCTATCTCTAAGTGAAGAGCAAATGTGTTGGATATCAATTAAAAAACTGGGTAATCCTAATCGTTTTAGAGTATAGGGGTAGTTACATGGGGGAGATTGTACTAGAGTATGAGTCTAATGTCATACTTGAAAAGTACCACAGAATATTACTTAACTAAAGTGGCATAAGTATTTGAAATGTGTCCTTTTCAGTCAGGCAACTTTGTAATTATAACCAGCTATGTGGGACAAAAATAAGTGTGCTCCGCATTGATTCTTAAGAAGAATTTTGTTTTAAAAATATTAATCTTCCATAAAGGGAGAGTTGATTTCTTAGTCTTGAAATTACAATGTCATTGTATAATGAACTGATTTGTTGACCACCCTGAACTCACAGCTTTAAAAGACACACAACCACACTTTAAGTAAAAAATATATATCTGAGTTACTACTTTTAGTTATTAGTTAGTTTTAACCTTCCTCGTAAGCAAATTAATGATTTAAACTCACAGAGCTTCTTCATAAAGACACAGATTTGTTTGCCGTCGTCATCAACCTGTTAAAATGTTTCACACTTTTATTTGAAGCGTACATTTCACACTGAAGTTGTACATTTCAGTCTGAAGGTGTGACTGTCCCTCGCCGTGATGGAAATCCATTAAATATGATTTTTATACTGAAGAGACGATTAACTTGTTCAATCTGACATTATGGACGTGAGGAGGATGAAGGCACGACTTGTATTGCCACCATGTCAATCACGTGTCATAATATAAAGGGTCTATTACAGCTTGAAATAGACTCCACGAGGACTGACTTTGCTGTGGTGCCTGTGGCGCCACCTAGTGTGAGAAGAACGCGTGTCTGATTGATATAGTGGAAGTGTCATTATAACTTCAGATTTAGGATTAAATTCCTGTGACTAACGGCGTTAACACTTTTAAAAGCCGTGACAAGCTCTAACAAATGATATATTCGGGCAGAAATTGTGATGAATACTTTAAGAAAAATCACAATAAAACCTAAGAGGTCTAAAGGAAAAATGGTATAACCCAGACGTTCCAAAAAGATTTGACACTCGCGAAAAGACTTTTAAAGTCACAGTAAATACATTGCTTAACAGATAAGTTTAGAAAAGCTGGTGAGCCTTTACATTCGGTGTTTTGCCGGTGATTGCCATGAACAAAACGCACGCCACACAGGACTAGTTCACGGCACACAGTAGCCGGACTGCCACAGCGTTTGTCCGAGAGCCCGGCGTTTATTTTCACAGCTGAAGGTCTGACCTCAAAGCCACCTTTCAGCCTTTATCCAACCCCCCGGAGAGACAGATTTTAGATATTGCAAATGTGTGACCAGGGTGTCGACCCTTTAATCTATCCTACGACCTGAAAAGTCCCTTTACTCATACATTATAAAGAGGACGGCAAGGGAAATATGCAGGCCTGTGCCAACACTAATCCTTCTCCATCTCATTATCACAATGACCACAGAACTTGGAGACGGGTCTGTCAAAAATCCCAGCATGATACTCTATCTTAGGAAAAAGATGTCCTTGCTTAAGATATGTTTTCATGATATTGTGAGTTTTGGGGACCAGACCGATTCAATTGATCTCAGCTTCACACTGTGAGAAGTCTCAAGAAGAATCTGAGGAATGCTCATTAAAGCCTGGAGCTGTGAAGCTGGACGTCGCACAATCATTTAACTTTGGGCCATAAAAACCTTTAGATAACAGAAATAATTAGTTTGTTTTTATTTATTAGTACTAATTCATGCCAAGCCCAAACAGGACAACACACCCTGAGAAGACTCGAGTGGAACCCGGGGCTTTAAAGACTGAATCGCCACATTGTGCAGCACAGATTTGACATGATTTATTACATATGTTTATTGAAAATTAAACAGCACAGGGAAAAAAAAAGAAAAATTGCAGAGATGTAGTTTTCAAAGAAGTTATGTGGAAAAAAAAAAACGATAAACAAAAAGAGCACAGAAGCATCTGACCATATAGAGTTCTTAATTGTACTGCGATGAAAAGGCTGAAAGAGGAATGACGGAGGGACGACAGTTGTTTCAGACATTTGCCTTCTTCTGGGAGAGGTTGATCTTGTCACCCAGGCTCAGAGCCATCCCCTGTGAAACGAGCAAGAGAAGTTTGAGAACAACACACACTAATCAGTACCCGATCTTTAAAACATTCAACAATAGTTGAGTGCAGTGTCAATTCTAATCGCTCATCTTGAATATTCTGTCCCTATTAAGGTCAGACGTTTAGAATTCAGCTCAGTCTTTCCTCCTCAGATTCGTAAGGGGCTCGTAGCGCGGCAGCTGTGACCCACCTGACTTTTGGCTCTGATGCGTATGTGTCCGTTGACAGGTGCATCGGGCCCCAGGTGGATCGGCTTCTCTATGCTGACATTAGCCAGGGCGTCTTCTCCAAAGATAGAACGGGCGTAAAGGTTGGCAGCCATGAAGCCGCAGAAGCCAGACAGCGCCTAGAATGTGAGGCAAAGGGGAAGAAGATTGAGAAACGTGCATGAAATCACAGCACAGACGCATCAATTCATCAATGAAGGGCTTTCATCTTAACAATTCATCCATCTTCTGAGAGCGCGATAACGCGTGTTACGAGCGCTGGAAACCAGTCGCATGTCCGGTGACATTCAGAGTGCACCCGGTCCATCACAGGGAAAGGACAGAGAAACAACCATGAACACCTACACTCACTCTGGACACGACAATTTTGTCTCATTTTAAAAAATATCTTCATTATTTGGAAATCAGAGAGCGTTGAGAAAACAATTGTTTTCATGGACCTGCTGCATGCTGAGGTGATGGTTAGTTTACCAAGTGTACTCGGGTTTCTTCCCACAGTCCAAAAACCTACAGTTGACAATACCTGAAGGACGTTCTCAATAACCTCTAGGTTGTGTTCTACAGATGGAGGTCAGTGTAAACAAAGTGATTTAAAACTAATTATTCAGAAAGTATTCCTTCATATAACAAAGTAGTCCTCGGTTTGAAAAAGCTTGAAGATCCTTGGCCTAGCGGGTATCATGTAATTGCGCAATTTGATCAGCTGTTCTAGTACATTTCACCATCATATTATGCATTATTTTCTGTTTCACAAACATCTCAAGGACAATAACCAACCATTGTTGTTGTTTTGAAACATTCTTGTATCGTCACTCTTGACCATGACAAAAGTTCTTGCCAACGTACCACAGCGAACATTTGGAATGAAACAGCATGTTCAAACCACTGACTTCTTGCAGTGAGGCCACAGTGCTAACCACTGTTCCACCGAATCGGACACATTTCAAGCTCCTATTTGATGGGCTCTGCTTCCTTTGCTCTCCTGTGACGTCTCATACGAACCTTTTCAGGAGTCAGACACTTCATGTTGGTGGACTTGAGGATATGTTGAAGGTACTCATTCAGATCAGTAATGTTTGTGTTCACCGTCACCTGGAATGAAAAGATAACAGAACGGTCTTTAATATTTCGAAATATTCTGAATCAATTTACAAATTCCTGCAAAAAAATAATAAAAAATTCAGTTTGAAACAATCAGTCAAGACTCGTGAAGTGTCTACCTTGTTTTCCCACTCAAACTCCGCCCACATCTGTCTGAATTCAGCGTCTGTGCATGAGGCTGGCTGGATGTAGTCCATGATGTCGATGTGGATGTCACTCAGGACGACGCAGTTTCGGTCACTAGCAGCTCCCGACACATCATAAACTGGAAGAAGAATAAATGAATCAAACATCCACGACAAATAAGACGCGATCTAAAGGGAGAACTAACCAGATGTACTACTCATTTTAAATGCGCTCACCAATGTTGCCAAATATAATGCCATTCTCAGTAGAAGCCACCTTGACGTTGGCCTTGATGTTCGCAAAATCATGAGGGGCCAGAGTTAGAGGGGAAGGCTTTTCCACCAACTTAAGGTCCCCTGAAGGACGACAGGACAATTTGAGAAACGGCGCAGCACAAATGTGAACCACATCGATAAGTGCCGCAGCAGAAAAGCATGTTTATTTAGTGAGGTGGAAAAAAACACGAGGCTTACCCAAAGTGGCCAATTCCAGGGTGCAGTTCTGAAGAGTGTCACTGGTTTGGTTGACCACCAGCACGTCCAACACTATGTCGTACTGGTTGACATGGACGTAGGCTTCAGCATACACAGGGTCGGAGAAGCCCGTCAGCTGGGTCACCTGGTTCAGATAAAATAAAAATGACAACTTAAACATAAATCAACACAAACAGGAGCTGACATTCCACATATCAGATGGTTTTCACTCTACTTGACAACAGTGGTCATAAAGCAAAGTATCGCCTCTAGAAAGAAGATTATTTAAACTTAAAGCAAGAAAACATAATAGGGGATTACAAACAAGACATTTCTATACTATTTGCATAATCCACACAAAACAAAAGACAGTAACTGTTTTCCTTTTCTGTTTGCAAATAGTGCCTCATCCCCCGGGGCTTCAGTGAAGTCTTAAAATATTCATGCTTAAGTTTCATAATAATAAAATCAATTCACTCTACGAGCAAGAGAATCTCTTCCAATGAAGTTTTGTCACCACTACAAGCTTTTTTCCACCCAAAGTAATTAAGCTTCCCTGCTCTGGGCTCATGGCACACCTTGTTGAGTTTTGACGCCAGAGGATCAGCAGCCTCCTTCCTCTGAGTGTTGCCCATGGCAGCCAGCAGACTGAGCTGGAACTGGTCCTCCTTAGAAGTCATCTCGTTTTTGGCTGTGAGCTGCATGAAGGAGATCGGGTCGTCTGCCTGCACGGTGACGTTTCGCTTCTCGGACTCTTTCTGTGATCACAACAAGACACATACATTCTCTTGTTTGCTCACAAAGTGACCACGGCGACGTTGATGTAGAAGACAGAAGATGCATCGGTTCGTAAAATTCAACTAAGAACCTGTAGCAACAGTGGCAATGCCTTTGACTTATTCCATAACGGAAATGGACACAATTGACTGGCGTTGCACTGCAGCACAGCTTTGTTGGCTTTCCATAAATTACCACTGGGGGCAGCGTCCGCACATTAGGTTTCTCAGTTTGTGACCACGCCTCAGCTGCGTGGTTGCGAGGTTAAACATTCCGTTCAGCTCCCTGAATCAACTGTCATTACCTTCTGTGACAGCTTCTCCTCCTCCAGTCTGACAGTCAGCATATGTGACAGGGATCTGCGGCACTCCTTGTTGAATATGTCATTCATAAGTGGCGAACACTCTGACAGGACCTTCAGGCACAACGAGATGCGATCCACATCGTCGTCTGTGATTGGCTTCTTGGGCAGAGAGGACTTGCCCAGGTGCAGCACAGTGACCATGATCAGCATGGCCTCGGCCACAAACGACTAAAGTGGAAGGGGGGAAAAAAAAAAACATTAGAGAAACCAAGAGTATTTCAAATATGGAAAAAGACCTCTGACTAAAGTGATGATTTACATTTTGTTTCTTTTTGTCGGTAACAATAGCAACATAGCGCAGGGCCACTTTGGTTAGGGTGGTGGCCAGGGAAGCTGCCACGAAGAAGTCTCCATCCATTAGGAAGCCTCGGAGTGGAGGTCTGGGAACAACAAAACCTCATCAAGTCAAAAAATAAATAAAAAATGGAAAGACTACAATGACTTAGGAGAATACAATGAGCTTATAGAGCCATCCTCTACATTTTGCAAGGCTTACCTGTCCTCGTCTTTTTTCGAAGGCCGGGAGGAGCTGAGGGCGCTCTGTGTCACGTACGTCCCCATCTCTGTCACCAGTTTCTGCGCTGGAGCCGCACTCACTTCTTCTTCTGGCTTCACCTCACCTGTCTCTCTCTTTATCTCATTCTCTACAATTGGGATCTGCACAATTGGGAGGCAAGCGTGAAATAATTGTGGCAAATCATTTGGACCCAGATGGAGTTGAAACTCAAGTGAAGAGACTTGCCTCTCCCAGGGACCTGCGCACTTCTGTCATCACACTCTGGATGTCATCCTTGGTGCTGCAGTATTCTCCCAAGATCCAAAGTGCTCCTCTGTAAATCCTGGAGGTGAAAAAGACAATTGAGGAAAGGTCACAAAAATAGACTCTACAACATAGCTTTCTATTGAAATAACAATCCAACAGTAGATTAGTTGACCTGACTACACAAACCGCTCTTCTCCACATCCGCAAACGCTCAATCAAGGCTACTTTTAATATTTAGGTGACAGTTATCCCCGTGCTGCCGTGAGAATTGTGTCACGTCATGCCGGAGGAACTTTGACTAAACTGTTAAGTATTGAAATAGACCATAGTATCACTGATGAACTACTAAATCTGTTATTCTTGGGAGGCTTCACAATGAAACTGGTCATTTGGGTTCTTCCACTTGGCCATCCAGAGAAGGGACTGGTGAACAAAGGAATGAACAGCAATTGGGTTTTTTTTCCCGCTTGGCGATTGAGATTGTGTGATAGAGAAATGTGTTGGCTCCGTTTACACAACAATCTTTTCAAGTTAAAACTTTTTCTATTTGGGTTCTGTCTCCATGTAAACAGAGAAAATCCAACTTTTGTGAAATGCACAGCACTGCAGTTGTTATCAAAACGCTTATATCTGAACGTGAAATCTTTCAGAATGAAAACACAAAAAAAAAACCTGTTTCGAGGTTCTTTGTCGTGGAAATACGATCCTAAAATGCAGGTTGCCAACCGCTGCACTTGGAAATGCTTTAAATTAAAAAATGCTAAGTTGGAAAAACCGCGGTGTCCAATGGAAGATCGAACGCACTGAAGCGAGGTTCGATGAGCACTTTGCTGCAGGATTTAAATCTCAAAGTGAAAAGCAAAAATCTTCAAGAACTCAGTATTTAGACGTTTCCCCTTCAATTCTCAGAGACATGATCATATGAACAGTTGGCAGGAATAAAACAGGTCAGACACAGTAGAAATGCTGCCAAAATTTCTCCAAGAATCTAATCCCCCCCCAAAAACAAAATGAAGAAATAAAAGTTGCCTATTATAATGAAATACGTCATTTTAACTTAAGATTAATGAACTAACACGGCGAAGTGCATCATGCCAGAGGCGTGGGTTTGGTTATCACGATGAGAATAGAGGGTCCCGAGCTGATAATGGGATCTATCGGCAACGGAGTTTCAGCTAAATTGCAAAAATACCGACTTCTCATTAACAACAGACTGATAGTCGTTGGGAGAGAACGGAGGAGTCCGTCAGACTCCTGAATGTGTTGGCGAAGCCTTACTTGACAGCTTTGATGGCATGAAAGACTTCCAGCATCTTCTCAATGATCAGGGGTCTCAAGTTGTCAAACCTCTGAATGGCCTCCCGAACAAACTCCAGCACATCAGCAGCAGCTGCCTCATTAGTGTCACTCAGGAATTCCATCAGCTGGAAATCGCGTCAACACAAATTCTTAACATTTGGATCTCTGTTCAAAATGTGATATTTATACATATAAAGAATGCGAAGAACGTCTTCATTTGAATGTACTCAAAGAGGAAACTCACCACAGGAATGACATTGGCTGCCATGTCGGGGAATCGCACGCTGCACGAGTGGAGCGTTCGCACCAGGAGTTGCCTGTATTTGTCGGTGTCTTCATGTTCGGTGACATTGTTTGTCTTGATCACCTCTTTCTTCAGAACAATCACCAACTGGAAACAGTTTTTAACTTGTTATAGTTTTCTATAGTGACCAAGCAGCAACAACAAAACAACTATAAGGGGAACGTTATGCACAAGCAGCACACCTCCTCCACATTGCGAGATGAGACGAGGTCCAGAGCCAGCTGCAACGTCTTCTTTCTGACTTCCAGGTCAGGCGTGCTGAGAACACGGAGGATGTCCATCACGAGGTCCTGGGGAGAGGAAAAGGAAAAGCTTTGGTGTCAACCTACTGAAATTCTAACAACGTTGATGTAAGACAGATGCAACTGTCAAAACATTGAAACTAAATTCTAAACATTTTCTGCAGCTATTGACTGACAAAACCAACTTTATTCTCTTTTATCTTTAAAGCTTTGTGATTTTACATTAAATCACATAATGAACAGTTATGCTTTTTTTTTTTTTTTAAATACATAGGAACCTTTATGAAATCTAAAACGGTCCCTTGTCGTAAAAGAGCATTTTAATTATTAATGGCTGTAAAAACTAGCTGGTCTCCTGACTTATCGGACCTGCAGCACACGCTCATGTGTAGGATGCTCCTTCAGCTCAATGAGACGATCGAGAACAATCAGCTTCACGTTGTTGTCGCTTTCCTTGATGATCAAATCAATGTAGCACTGGGCAGCAGCCTGGGGAACAAAGAAAATAATCCATGAAAGGTTTTACAAGACCAGAGAACTTACTGGAATCAGCATGGATCTTGACAAGTATGAGGGCATTACAAACATTACAGGAAACAAATAAAAAATACTTTAGAATGTACCTTAATAGCTGTGGGAGCACTGGACAGGGTTACAAGTGTTCCAGCAGCTTCATATTTAACAGCTGGACTGGAGGATTGCAGCAGATTGTAGATGCAACGGATGAATCGTGCACGTTCGGATGGGTTAGCATGACAGACCTGACAGCCAGAGCAAAAAGATCAAGAGCTCACAAGTTAAATCACCGATCATGTACTATGAGATGCTTAAAAAGATAAATTAAAGCTGTGACTCACTTTGTAAATCAGCTCGACAATAACCAGCTGCAGGATGTCGCCAAAAGTATGAACCTGGTCGATACATGTGCTGAGATAATCCAGAGCTCGATCCTGAAATATGTGAGGGACATGACGTGAGGTTGGCTGTTAAGAGAAACGCTTCAGCACACAGGAAAGTGTTTCTGTTTGTTACCAACCTGATCGGCATGAATAAGCATCATGAAAGCATTTCTTTTACAGCTGGCATCTTTCTCGTTGACGAGAAAATCATGGATCAACTCTGGAGCGTCTGGGATGAGATGCTCAAAGTTCCTAAAAAAAAAGAAAAGAAAAAAAAAAGAAAAGATGCTTGTTGTTCACACGCTGATGAAGCATGAAACAGCCAAGACACAACGTAAAGCGATCGACAGCTTGTACCTGTAGATGGTGTAAATGGCCAGGACAGCATTCCGGCGCACGTAACTGTGACGGTGTTCCAGACAGGCTCTGATGGCTGGCATCAGAGGCTCAAGCAACTCGGACTCCTTCAGCTTGCACAGGAAGCGCAGAGTGGAGCCACGGATGAACTCATTTGGATGCTGCAAGTCCTGAAATTAGCAAAGAGAAACAGCTCAAAGGATTTGTTTTGTTTTTTTTAATTCTCAAAAAAGCATTTAGTTTAAAGCCATTATACTCTTTCACTGATCATACAGTTAACAATATAGATGACAAAAGCTCAGAAATGTAGATGTAAAAATCTTCTGCATTGATTTGATGAAATCAACACACAGAAAAACTAGAAAGATATCTTTATTTTACTAGAGAGATACTGACAAACATATGATGAATGCATTTATAAAGTTCTGATTGAGTAGCACAGCTTCAAACAATTGTTGGTTAATTTACCTTCCTGTAGGCGTCACAGACCAGGATCATCTCTTGAAGCAGTTTGCCATCTGGAGTGGTTTTGGGCACAATCTCCCAGAAAACCAGCAGCAGCTTCTTGATGGTGTGGTCTTGAAGTGGCAGCACGAAGCGAATTATGGTCATCAGCAGGCCCGGCAACTTCTCACCATTCAGGATCATGGTGATAACCTTCTTCAGGGCCTCCGTTTTTGCCTTGATCTCCCCCTTCTCTGTAACAACATAACCATATTAAGATTTTTTGCTACCTAATTCTACATCTTGAATAAATCTTGAATCAATATATTTCTTTTGAGAAATGTAATTATCTACATATTGATGAGCAATAATTTGACACATATACAAGGTTTTACAAATGTTTCTTGTGAAACAACATTCTGCTACGACAGTGAGATAGAGGAACAACAATTCAGAAAATAAATTCTATATTCTTATTGAGCACCATAAAATTAAACCCAATACTTTCCACTCTATTGTAAACAAAAAAAAAATTTGTGTGATTATTTGGAAAATGAAAAAAAGTCAATGTGCCATCACAGTTTATTATTTTGAAACGAAAATTGATTACCTAGATCAGTTTTCAGGCTGACTTCAGAGGGGGGTTCTGAATCAGAGGTCACATTGATCAACGTGTAACAAACATTTTCTGCAGCCGTCATTTTGCTGCCGGCCCTTTATCCTTTTATAGTAACGCCACTCACTGGATAATACCTATAAACAAACAGAGAAACATCAGGTCAGGCAAACGATGGGAAAACATTGACATAGACATAAAAAAACAACAACCAACAAACAGGAAGAATTCCAAAGACAAAAAAGCTGAATTTCATCATACAGACAAGCATGGTGATCCTGGACAGCATGAGAGAACCTTAGGAGTCAATTTCCTCACCATCAGGTGAATAATGAATTTACATTTCATCTACCTATCTTTTGGGACAGTCAGTAATGAAAGCACCTTTTCACATCACTTTCCTCCACCAAAACATCCCAAACAATTCATGTGTACGTATTGGATAAAGGACATGGTCAAAAACACGTAGGATTTTTTTTCCCACTTCGTGTTAAGATTGAACTTGGCAAACTTGCAGATTTAACCTGTAGCCAAACAATATCAGAATTCACCATCATCTAATAAGATTAAACCATCCCTGAAAATGTTTTTTCTTTTTTTTTTTAAAAACACTTGCACGAAAAAACTTAATTGGTTTTGAGTCATAGTTTTTTGGGGCTGAACACAATCATTTTCAAGGTCTCAATATTTCCAAGCCTTCAATATAGAGAAGAAAAACATTGAGCCTGTTCGATATTCCTGTTCGTACCTTAATGTAGCATAGAAAGACTATTTGAAAGTTATTCAATTAACGTGTATTTAAACATATTTGCACGTTTCCAACGTCAAGTCTTTCCATTGCACGTCTGGACTGACTCCCACAACAGGATCTATTATCTATTAGGTTGGTTTTGGCCTACCGACGTTTAAATTACAGGGGACACAGAAAATAACACTAATTAAAAAAAAGAAGAAAAAAAGCAGAGTTCTGTCGCATATAGAAAGTTCAAGCTTAAATATGACAGAAAAAGTGGTACATCGTGTAGTTAAAAGTTAAGTGGGAGTGGAATTTGATATAACCGCGTCTCGTTGACATGGTTAAGATTGGTCCTTGTGTTTTCAGCAATTGTACGTGGTTAAATTAGAATTCAGGCAAACAAACAGAGCAGACATTGAGTCAAGGTAGTAAAAGTTACACCGATACGTCGCCGTGAGCGAGTGACACGCAGGCTCCTGTTGATATATGTGTCACATCGAGTCACCTGCGGCTGCACTAAATAAGATGTTTGACAAAGTTTGACTTAAGCTCGAGCGTTGGTGTGCTGCTTGTCCAAGGTGTTGGTTGTAGGAAATGCTGTCGCAGATTAAACTGACCACCGATCGCTAGCTAACAGTTAAGCTCGGCGACGCTAGCAGTGAAATGGAGGACAGTAAACGTTAGCTCGCCGTCTCTTCAGTCATCTCCGCGGGTCAAAAAACAAAACACCACGCCACGGGGCCGGAGAACAAAACTAAATACAATATAACCTACCTAATGACACGACTGTTATATCCCGGGGTGGCCTTGGAGGTCCAGTTTTCGATATTTACATGAGTAGAAGCTGTCGAAGACGAGCTGTCTCCTCTCGGCTCTGCAGCACTTCCTGTGACGTGGAAGATCTCCGTCTGAGCCACATCACTGCTACGGGGTGGCGCGAGGCTCAAACGCGATGTATCCTGGATGACCAGGCTCATCCCAAAAAAACCCAATTAAACACGCAGAAGAAGAACTTCTGCCGCTGTACAACTGTCTGATCGAATAACACGGGTCTCTGTGCAGATATAATGTCAAATAAATCAAATAGAGTGCAGACTTCTTTACAATGTTGATACATTTTCTTTGAGAAAGAAGAAATGAAAATGCACATGGGACACTGACGAAGCTGAAGGAACTAATAAGGGATCTTCTTCAATCTGCTTTAATCTGGAGGCAGAGCCAAAGGGCTTCTCCTATGGGCCTTGTTGGGACATTTCCTCTAAGGTTATTGATATACAAAGCATACAGCATAGCAGGAATGTCCTGAAAAAGCTGCACATTTTGATATTTGAATGGATCAAATCGTTTTTATATTTGAATGGTTGGTGTTATTCACACAATAATAAAGATTTGGATCTCAAATAATTACAGCAAGGATAGTAATTTTAAGTGATAAAGATTATGAAAAAACATTTTTAAAATGTCACTAAAATGTATAATACATAAAGTTAAAAGAAACAAAATCAAGAGGTAATTAAAGTAAAATATATTATTCAATGGAAAGCCTAAGGAAATAATACATTTTTTGGTCTGGCTTAAAAGAAATGAATGTGTCAAGAGCCTTCAGGTGTCCAGCAAGTTTGTTCCACAGGTGAGGAGCACAGGAACTAAAAGCTGCTCCGCCTTGTTTGCTTCTGATTCTGGGAACACTGAGTAGACCTCCTATTGTGGACCTCACGGGTCTGAAGGTTTCATATTGCACAAATACCATTAAGTCTGACGTGTATTTAGGCCTTTCAAAGCTTCATAGACAAGAAGTAAGATTTTGAGTCAGTTCTTTGAGACACAGGCAGCCAGTGTAGAGAATTAAAGCTCGGGTGTAATGTTCTCCACTGTCTTTGTGTTGGTATGCGGTGGCTTCCATCACACCTCACCACCCTGCTCAGACACACGATGCATACCGCATACACACTTCTGACTGTGTGTGGAACCATACAAAATAAAGGACTGGCCTACACACCATGCCCATCTACCTCACCTTCAACTTTGCAAAGCGAACAGTCACACATCGCACAACATATTTATACTTTTTTTGCTTTTTACTTTTTATTACTGTACATTTAGTTATTTCTGTGTCTATATTTGTATATAAAGATTAGTCATGAGCAAAGTCATTATAAGTTGTACAATGACAATAACATATTTTGATTTTGTGATCATCAATGTTATGGAAAAAAACAAAAAAAATATTCAGCTTAGCCGTAAAATAGCTTTAAAAGAATTGCAGCACCCTCCAGTGGAAGGTCAGACAGTGACACCGAGGGAGAAAACTGAATGAACCACAGTCTTAATGCGATCCCCAAATAAAAACATATCCATTCATTATTTTAACTTTTTCATCGCCTCACTCAGCTTTGATGGTGACCAAATCTCGATTTAAGATATGTTTGTTTTGTCGGAGAAAACACCCAATTTCTTTTAAAAACACACCATAAATTGCAGACCCAATATCCCTTTTTTGGTTGAAAATGCAACTATGTAATCACGGTTAAGATCTTAAGAAAGATCTTAAGAAAAACACATAATTCAAAATATTGCATTTAATTCACATTGGATTTTAATTTTGAATATTGCTTTTTTTTTTGTCTTACTTAATTTTTAGATGTCATATTATTTATGTAATACACAATACATTTTGTATCAACATTCATCAAAATACCAGCAGTTTCTTTTTTAATGTAACACAATTACAACGAGATCAATCATACAGTGGCGCGGTAGTTTATACTGATATTTTATGAGTTTAAACCAGGAGTAGTATACTCATTTTAGCACAGGGGCCTCATACAGCCCTATTTCATCTGGAATGGGATGGATCAGTAAAATGGCACCATAATAATCTTTGAAAACACAATTTTACAGGAACTCCATATGTTTGTGTTATTGCAAACTGGTTTGGATGTATTAACAAAGAGGTTAGATTTAAGGGATAACATTTTCACATGTACAAATACCAAAGAAAAAATAAGAGGATTTTCAACAATCTGCCATTTTGAGCAGTGAGCAGTGGTGGCCTAAAGGCCAGAGAAGAGGATTTAGTATCGTGAGGTTGAATCTGTCAGCGGACGGGTCACCACTGTGCAAGACCCTTGACCCTATCAGCTCCCTGCTGTGACTGCTGTGATCCTAGAAATAGGATGAGTAAATGTGGAAAAAGAATTCCCCAAACAGGATAAATAAAGGATGATTAGTTTAGATTTTTTTTTTTTTTCCCCCAATAGTGAGATTTTCTTAATTTAGGGCATTCCAGATCCTTCAGCATGCACGCGTTTATGTTCCAACCTCATCATGTGGCTTGGATGCTTAATGCTATATTGCTGATCTATACTCTAAGCTCTAAGTTCACCATTTCTAATGCCACAATATTTTTATTTAACTTTTCAAAGAAAAAGTTAAGCTTCTTTAATGGATTTTGTTATTCAGTCATATTGAAGATTAGTTACAGTACAAATATGAATACAATGAAATAGAAATGAATTAACTGAATACAAAACTGCATGCATGCACCTAAACATGTTGTACTGTATTATATTTATCAATGTATGCACAAACAAAAGCACACACATAAAAGAAATCAAAACAAAAGTGCTCCTCCCATCTTATCTCAATATGACCTGCCCAAATTAAAGTTAAATGTTTCTAATATATGTGAATTTTAAGTGTTATTTCGGTTAATAACTAAAATCTAACGAGAAAAAAAAAACATTAGAAGAACATTCCTTTTTGGGGTCTCCGTTTATCCCTGTTGCTCCATCGGGTTGCTCTGTTGGATCCAAAGCTTTAATATATTGAATGTATGGCCTCCATACACTCTCAAAAACATGCTGCTGAGACTTTGATGCATGTTATCCTCTCTAGTGCCATGCCTGCAACCAACTGTCTGTTCACCAGTTTGACTAAAACACAACGATCACCAGTCAATAAAACAGAAATGATGGGTTACTTTTATTGAAGAACCAAAGTTGAAGTTTTTTGTAACTTTGGCAGGAGCTTATCAAACCCTTTGTTGGGCCTGTTTTGGCTCATGGGGCCTAATTTTTGACACCTTAGTAGTTTAAACCATGCAAGGATGATGTTATTATTGATGACAAAGTTGCTTTCACTCATAACCTTTTGTGATGGTTTCTTTCTGTCAATATGTTGTCACTGGTTTGAGAGTTTCTGTAGTTGTTGGTGGAGAAGTCTGAGTGCGCTGATGGCCGGGCTTGTTGTGGGTTGGTTGAGAGCGCCGCGGTTCCAGTTGTGTCCTGTAGGCGGCGACAGAGAGGCCGGTTTGTGTAAAAACAACATCTCACCTTCTTTCTTTAGTCCAAGTGCTGGAGCACGTTTGAGTGACCATGGATTGCGTTTGCTGTCATGTAGTTCAGCGTTAACACGGCGTGAATATCAGCGGAGGGCCACTTTCGCGTGGATACGAGGCGCCGGGGTCGAGCCATGGCTGCATGGGAGGAAGGAGAGGCTCTGCACGGCAAAACAAGGCACCACGACGGAGCTGGAAGTGTAAACAGCTCGGAGGGCTTCAGGAACGGCTATGTGAAGAGCTGCGTCACCCCCCTGAAACAGGACCATCACAGGGGATTTTTCTTCAACGTGTGCAGGTTTTGCAACGAAGACATCCTCAATTCGAAACTCCTCAAGGTCTCTGCCCTGTACGTCGGCGCCTTCGTGATACTCGCGCTTTCTTTCCTCATTTCTAGGAGCTTGCAAAGTGACTCGCCGTGGGATTTGCGGACTTTTGTGTCGGGCTTCTCGCAGTCCATCAGTCCCCTGTTCAGCATCGGATGTGCGTTCTTCTTCCTCACGTTCTACCTGCGCAGGAAAAAGACGGAGAGCGGCAAATGCTGGCTCCTGTCACTGCCGGCATCGTGTTACCTCGGGGATTTTCTGGTGTTGCGGTTCCTGCAGTGGGGAGAGGACCAGCACCAGATGCAAATGGTGGGCAGGTTGTTGTTCGTGCTGGGATGTGTGGGGCTGCTCACGCTCATCCCGACGCTCAAACTCAAGCACAGCGTCCTCGTGCTGCTCTTCGCCAGCGTCGTGTGGCTGGTCTCCTTCACAAGTTTGAGCGGTCTGCCGCCGCTGCTCAGACCGCTGTTCGCCTGCCTGGCGGGGCTCTCGGGCTCCCTGTTGGGGCTCTGCTTTGACCGCTACTACCCGTCGAGGGAGCCGCCGTGCGGGACTCCCAGCGCCGAGGACAAAGTCCCGGTCATCAGACCTCGGAGGAGGTCCAGTTGCGTCTCACTGGGGGAGACGTCGACCAGCTATTATGGCAGTTGTAAAATGCCCCGCAGACCCTCGTTGCCCTGCATATCCAGGGAGCAGGTAGGTCCTCCACACCCCCCCATACCCCCCCCCCCCCCCCCCATTCCTCCTCCTGCAGGACCTGGTCTGTTGTTGTACACCAGGAGGCCTGTGTTCCACCACAACCACACCACAACAACGATCGGTAATCATTAACAACCCAATAAGTACATTCAAAGTACCCTCATAAATACCACCGAGGCAGTTATGATCACTCAGCAAAAGCGATTTAAAAATTCGAACACCAAAGCTTGTAACAGGAATAATCTCAAGCAAATATCGCTGCACAAATCATCTTTTCAGTTTCAAAAAATACAAAAATTAAATAAATCACGTTATAGTCCATCAGTAAGTATGCATACGTGCTGTATTTTACCTTCAGTATTCAGTTAAATATTCTGTAAATTTTGTCTGGAATTTATCCGCTTAAATGTTTAAATAGCCGACATTGCAGTAAGAAGATTGACCCGGAGGACCTTGTATATTGTGATTGGTGGTTGGATTTCACAGACAGTCAAAGGTCGCAGTCATTCAAGTCAAATACCAGCGCGGGTGAAGGTTTTGTTCAAGTTCACGTCGAACCCCTTCTAGTTCACCATTAAAAGTATTTTATCAGCTCACTTTTGATATAAAATGTCAGCAATGAAAGCAGTCTACGTATGTTTCAATACTTCTAGCATATCAAAATAATTTATTCTCTGAAAAAAAAGTTGGAAAATAGTCATAGAAGTGTTCTTTTAGGAGATAATCAATTCAACACAATAAATACATTTACTCGCAGTGCAGGAAACTTGGTGTATGTTGAATTGTTTTACAGTTGTTGTTTTGCTGAATATTCTTGGTAACACTTCATTTAACATACCTGACTACTATTAGTTTCTCAGAAATTTAATGCAGGTTTTTTTTTAATGTACCGCAGATTATTTTGATTAAAATGAGTATTTGAGGCATTTCTACTGTAAAATCAAATATATAACATAAACTCATGTGGAAATTCAAGGAAAATGAAAATATCAATATCATATTCAGTATTCTTAAAGCTGCTCTCCCATGTATGAGCTCAGCTATTTTTGTTTGCATGTTGTGGGACGTTTATTAATTTGGATAGTTTATAGAGTAGCTAATCAATAAAAGTGGAGTGTGCACACACATCCTGCTGGCAGAATAATAACACAACCAGCCGCGAAACCGGTGATGTGACCTACGGTCCCACATGACTGCGTCCATCAACAACAGAAAAAGATGGTGAGCAGACTCCCGGTGGCAACGTCAGCGCGTTCGCACTTCATCACAACGGTGTCGGCTTCCACTCGTTTGCTCATCCATGTAAACCTGTACGGGACGAGCTGCGTTAAAAACCAGTCTGTTTACATACATCTGCAGGCACAACCCCCGCACGTGATGCTCCTTTCTACTGAGCTTCAGCGCTGACAAACAATACGCCTGTATCAAGTGTGAGCCTTTTAAATGAAGACTATCATGTGTTGTGGGAGGAAGAAGAAGAAGAAGAAGAAAAAAAATAATCCAGCGGGAGCCAACTTTATAGTCAACAGTGTGTTTAGAAACAAAGCACGCTGGTCTTTAGTTGGATGCCAAGGCATCAGTTAGCACACATTGTTTTTGTGTCCTTCGAACTTTGTCAGAAATGATAAGGGGACTAAAAATGTATATCCAGTTTGTCTCGCTTGTGCTATTTCCAGCAGTTGTTTTTTTTTTTTTACTCCCCACCTCATTGTGTTTTGTTCTATTAGCAGATTAGCCGGCGCATAGCATTCAGCCATAAACAGGAAAATGAATATTCAGAATATTTAGACTGAAGAAGAAAAACATGTCTAAATACTTCAGTAAAATCTACAGAGAATTAAACAATTACTTATGGGCACTATAATATCACTTCACAGTGATGAACATTTGCACAAGTAATCCAATTGAAATGTGTCGTTCCAACATTGTTTGCAGAAAAGCTTGGTTAAAAAAAACAAACTTCCAAACACCCTTTTCTGAACTTGAAGCTTTTCCCTGGCCCCTCTGTGAGTTAATATTTGAAGCACGCTGGAGAGTGTGAGTCGTACTCGTGATCAAGTTTTATCTGAAGAGCTGAAAGTCTCATAAACCTTTTAATCAATAATCAAAACAGCCGTTACTTTATCCGCTTTGCCGTTCGCACACTCTCAAAACAATGCAAGTAAACCTTTAAGTTGCGCTACTTTATAGAAGCTGGAATACCAGATCATATTGTTTTCTTATGTAGAGAAGTAAGTGTTCATAAGTTTAGAAAGATTGTGGCAGTTCTTGCAGTTTAGGATTTGGTAAAAGGAAGTTGATTGTGAAAAAGAAATCTTGTTTGAGAGGCCTGATGGAGCAAGGGATGATCAAGGGATGATTTTATACAAAAAGTGTCAGCTTGTGCGTCAGCGGCAGCCGAACAAGAGCCACAGAGAACCGCTGTGTGAGGAGTCACTCAGGGTTCACAGGTGATGTCACACGCAGTCTTCATCTTCACACACAGTTTGTACAAACTGCCTCACAGGATCACCGGCTTCTGACTGAGTTTTTTATTAATTAATTAATTTTTTAACATTGGTTAGACCGTCATGCAACAGCTCGGCTCATGCAACCAGACCGTCCAAACAAAAGTAGGGTCAAAAGCTCAAACGATCTTCTGAACCTCTTGGTCCAACTGAGGGTGGGTCCACCCTGGACAGGTCTCCAGAGACACGGACATTCTCGTGAGCAATTTAGAGTCACAGATTAATTTTGTGTGGCGTATTCTTCAATACAGCATCCGTAGCCTCACACCGTCATCTGGAACCAGAACCGATCTCTCGCGACGGTGAAAATGCTTTCGATAAACCCACACCTGGTGATTCATATTACAACTTTATGCTTCACTTCCCCTTTTTTTTTTTTTTGTGTGTGTCTCTCCACTTTGAAAAGTGTTTCCTCTTCATTGACTGATTTAATACAGCGCAGCATTTATCATTATTTAGCATTTTACTCTTCAAAAGTATGAACTATGGGTATTATTATAAGGCCTGGCAGGTTAGTCTGCTATTATTGAGTTGATGTAATAATTAACACAGCTCATTATTTTTATTGCATATGCTTATGACGAGGCCAATGGCCCTTCAGCAGCGGTTCCAACCTCTTTTGACTCTGTGTGCAAGGTTCACGGGACGGTACAGTTGGTGCTCGTGAGCGTCCGATCAAATCTAGACGGTGTCAGATATTCGGGGCGATCGTAGCTGCTGCTGCGACCTGCACGAAACAACCTGTTTGGTTTACATGGAGGTTGTTATGTTGGAAAATAAAAGACCACAACAGTAGATGCAAACGTAAAATGCTAGTAGACGCTAACAACTTACTTCAGGCTCCCGTTGCAACGTCACCGTCCAGGTTGTCCTCTCGCTCCGAGACACGACCGTGTCCATATTGTCCACCTTCTCTTTTTTTTTGTGGGGGGGGGGGGGATTTCTTTCCAAACACGTAAATGCCACTGAACGCGATTGTGAATCTTGTTTTAACCCCTTTAGAGAACATTTGTTTGATTGCCAAGTGGAAATTGACAAAGTTGAGGCTGGTTAGCCTGTATCAGGATCTCTTAAAAAAAAAAAACTAAAATATCTTTTGTAATATATCATTTAATTCATTATACAATTAATTTTTGCTTTTCATCAAAACCGCTTGGTTTATGTATATATTTTTTTCCAGGTTGAGATCATCCTAAATGTTCCTCCAATGGCTTTCTATAATTCTATAAGGGAACGAGATATAAGCACGGGAGATGTGCAAGCATATTTTAGCCTTCATGACGTCTTCTAAATTCACAAATTCAGATTAAAATGACAAACTAAGCCCACCCTGTCCGAGTAGTAGTTGTTTGCATTTGTTTATTGCAGTTTTCGTGACATCAAATATCAAAACGCAGCTAAAATGTATTAGTATAATATCAATAAGTCACACTATTGTGATACACTTAAGTAACATAATAATACACTTGAGTTAGAACCTGGAAAATCTTTATTTGCCTGGGATTTAAAACATTTTTGGGCAGTGTTAATCGAAAACATCTGTAAATATGTGAATATATGTATCATGTCTGCTTTTAACCACAAGAAACATACAAATAACAATACAATGTACTTTCAATTAACAACAATAATATATCTGACAAATTGACACCTCCATATAATCTACCGATAAATGTGCCATTCATCAGGTTTATAGGTATCCTAATGGAAGACCATGTTTTAAATTTTTTGCTATTTAATTTGATTGTATAGTTTTAATTCCGTCTACATGAAACATTTTATTCTGGTTTTCATCAATGTCTGAAATGCCACTGTGTTACGGGTGAACATGTCTGGTTCACAGTATAACATGCATATAGTGTCAGTAGCTTGTTGTGTACATCTTTACATTTCACATGTGATCTTTAGATGCATCAGAGCCGATGGGCAGGATCATCTATCATGGTTACTGCCACGATAAATCCCGCACCGTATGATGAACAACTAGGTTGTTTTGGTTCTTTTTTGTTTTAGGGGTTTCTTTGTGTGTATGACATCAGTGTTGTCTCATTGAGCCTGTTCCAGTTTCAGTTAATGGGAATTTGTGCTCGTCAGTTTCTGCTTTGCTGCGACAGTAATTCAAAACCTCCTGTGCAACTAAAGCTTTATGGATTCAGTGCAACCGTCAAGGATCAGGCTCACCGAATCCTGGATTTACACACTCACTCTGTCACTTTGTTGTTGTTATTAATTCTTCTTCGATACGCATCTGAATTAGTTATTGAGTGCAGTGTGATGTAGTTTGGTAGTTCATCTTCTAAAATAATGTATTTAAACTAAATAAGTTCCATCAAGTTACAAGACATTTCCCTTCAAATTATGTGAAAGCGTCACGGGGGGGGGGGGGGGGGCTGCTTCGTTAGTTTCGGATGTAGGGAATATTGTGGAATTAATATTTTCAAAGTGGGATTATTTTTATTTGAGTGGCGGAAATGTAAAAGCACCACCTTATGACTAAGACCTCAGAGGCCATGCCTGTGTAGTGCAGTGTTGAATTCAGGGAGAGCGATCTCGTTTTGTGCGGTTACCACTCCATGGGGGCAGGCAGGGGTAAATAATACACTTAACCCCCCCCCCCCCCACCACCACCACCACCACCCCCACCAGAGGAAAGAACAGAGAAACCGGCTGCAGAGAGAAAAGGTTGGAGGGAGAGCAGCGAAAACGCAGAGCAGCTCTCAGCTGTCACGTTAGCTCGCTGTAAAGCCATGTGGAATGATATAACATTGACGTCACAACCCAGTGACGTTCCACAGGGTGATTGCTAAGAAGAAAAGGGAATAAAATAAAATTAGAAGGAGTCTTATTAATTGCCCGAGAGAATATAGTGTCTGCCTCTGGCAGCGATGAGATGAAAAAGGTGAAAATGTTGGGCTTGCAAAAGAGTGTTTAGGTAGAGAGAGAGAAAAAAAAAAAGGTGGCACGGGGAATAGTGCTTCAGATCAGCTTGTTCATTCAGAAAATCTGTGGGCTTTGCTCTTTATTACTAATTTGTCTTTAAGAGGCATATTTTAAACGGTTTGATCATTTTTAGGTTTTGCTCAAGGCGTGCGGCATGTTGAGCTTGTATTCAATAAGCAGAGTGGTGTAAGTATTTTTAACGAGTTATGTAATGATCACTCTGAACAAATCCTTCATCAGTATTAAAGGTTTTGCAGAGAGAAAGTAATTGGTGTAAAATCTAATAATAGTTTGTTTTTGTTTAGTTTTTTCTAAAATAAAAATAGGCCTGTATGTGTTATAAAGGATCAGATTTAGCCTGAATGTGAAGGTAAAAACATTTCCAAAGGATTTATTAGAAAATAAATTAACTTTATCACATTAGTCCACTGAGAAAAGTAACAAGCAATATTTTTTAGATTGAATATTTATTAGTTGAATTATTTTATTCTTGTCTGTCTGTCTGTGCATTTTCGTATGTACATGTAGTGTAGATTACAGCATTCAGTTAATACTTATAATATGTTTTTTTGCATTTTGTTATTAAATGACTTGTTTAGAGTTTAGCAATGAAATGTTAAATTGGAAGAGATACTACCTAAGATTTCATATTCACATATTTACTATAGTTCATGTGGTTGTGGTAAACAGTGTTGACTATGAGTCTGTTACACAAATAAAAAAAATCTAATGTTTGCAGTTACAGATATTTTACAAGTTATTTTAAAAAGAATTTCAGCTTTAATTTCTCTGGTTTTGTTTGTGCTGAATAAAAAGGAAATGTGTCTTTGCTTAGAGTTGTTTTTATTGACACGTTGAGCTGATTATTACAAAGCTGTTTGAAGTGTGACTTGAACCGATCACTAGAGAAGGAGGATGACGTGTGATGTTAACCTCAGTGTTTAGGAGCTTGTGTAACAGTCGCAATATTAAAAAAAAAAAACTCCAACGCTCTCTGATGCCACAAGATAACTTTGGTGCTAAATGTGTAATTTGATGACTATTGAGACCAAAGCTGGATCGGTATCTATCAACATGGGCTTTACATGTGACATCATCATTACCAGGTGTTTCTAATCTATGTTTAAAAAAAAAAAAATTAAAGAACTCCAGATGAGCCTCCTTGAACTCGTCTCCCGTCCCACTTTAATTTGAAACTAGTTTGCATAGGCGCTTTGAATTTTTCATTGCAGCAGCAGGGAAAGGAGAAAGGGTTAAGTTGAGCGCGGCACTGTGTTTGGCTGACTGCAGAGTGAAACAGGATGCAGCGACTGCATTGTCAGCCTGCTGGTGTGAGTGCAAACAGATGAGGAAATGCTGGAGCGGGTACTCCAAAACTCGGGTTGCCTTGGAAACGGTTTGCGTCATGATCACCAGCAATTAGCTTGCAGCTCTTTAGTTTTCATGTTAGGTCTACCAGAGCTTAGCCTAATGACTCTGGTGTCTGAAGAGTCACCATGGAGGGACGGCTCGCAAAATAGGATTAGATGGCTTTATTTGACTTCATTTCTGCTACATTTTGTTTACAGCATAGTCAATAAATCACTATGATTTGAGGACACAGTTCGAGGTTGTGGCTTTAATGATACCCAGTTTTGAACTGCCCATAAAGAGTTGCTCAGCATGTCCCCTATTTCTTATTTTTCTCTAATGAGCCTTGATGTGATGTCCTGACCTTGTCTCTGCTCGTATTATCATCTGTACAAAGCTTATTTGTGACTGAGTTTGTGTATTGTTGAGGCCCAGAATGTTGGTCTGGAGAAGGGGACGCCGAGCCACCTCTTTTGACCAAGTTTGGGCCAATTAAATCGTATTTTCTGGCTTTATCAGCCTGAAAAAGTGCAAATTCCCCAGATAAGATGAGTAACAACAATGTGGTCCTCAAGTTGCTGATTCTATTTGCAACACAACAGACAATGTTTTTTTGTTTTTTTCTTCTTCTTTTTTTTTTCTCTGCACAACTCACTTGAGAACTCCAAAAAGGTTCTGAACAATGCAAACATTTCAGGTGGCGCCCTTTTTTTTTAAGTTCACAATGAGGTTGTTGAACCTTCCATGTGCAGATTGTTTGCACAGTCCAGTGACGGGGTGAAAGTGGTAGGAGAGAGGTGGTTGGTGGGGGGGGAGGGGGGGGGGGGGGGGGGGGGGTTTGGCAGCTGCTGTGACATAGATGGGGGGGGGCTCTGATTGAAATTGTTGCTGTCTGAGTTTAGGCGTGAAGACAAAGAGGTGAAGGATGTAGTAAATTAAGTTTTATTTAAAGAGGTACACGCTGCATTGTTTACTGGCTGTTAATAGTTTCCAGACAACATCATTGACCAAACATTGTACCTTCATACGTGTGTATAAATGTATATATATATTGTCCTGCTCACAATGATTAGTTGTGATTTTTCCAGCAAAACACTACACAGCAATCCCGCTGAAGTTCTTACTCACTTTCTCTACTTTTCTGTCTCAGTCTCTCGCTCCGTATCTCTGTTTCTCATTCTCTCTGAATTTCTTTCTGTCTTTCTCTGTGCGCCTCTTTTGAAAACGGTGTCAGCGCTGCTGCTTTTACACCAAAAGGCTGTTGCTAAGTGACGGTTGACGTCAGCCGCAGCTACAGAGGAGGGCTTGTGTGTGTTTAGCAGCTGAGGGCAGATCCCACTGAAAAGGGCAAAACTGTGAAGCACTATTAGTCACTGCAATGAAAACCCTAACTCCAACCAACAGGATCGCCCTTTCCAATAACTATACAAAATTTATTAAGAGAGTTTTGATTTAAAAAAAAAAAAAAAAAACAACAACTTTAAAAAAGGAACTATTTCAAAGAGGAGAGTAAAGCTTAGGGATTTAAAAAAAAATATGTATTTTTTTTAGGTGAAACTGCTCCCGGCCAATCCCCACCCCCCGTTTTTGCTTTTCCTTTTAGCCTGTCGCTGTCTCCTTTCCTTTTTCACTTTAACCCCCTCTTCATTTCCCCCCTCCCCCAACACACATGCACACACTGAAATGCCCGATCCCCCCCCCCCCCCCCCCCCCCCCGTAATTAAAGTGAAATTTTTGTGGTAGATTTTGTGTCCGATGAGTGTTTCTGACTCGAAGCTTCCGGGTCATATCTTCCCCATTTGACCAAGATTGCTGTTCTACTTGCCATTGTTTAGGGTTATCAATTCCCTGTATCATCATTTCTCAGTCCCCCCCCCCCCCCCCCCCTTCCCCTCTGCCTGTCTCTCTTGTGTCAGCACTTGAAATTTGACCTGTCAGAGTATACCATACAAAGACATTACGTGAATTAAAGTACCAGTGCACCTCATGTTTCCTTCACCGAGTAAGTTTCATTGTAGTTCTGCTACCCTGACCTGCTGTTTGTTGTTTTTTGGGGGGTTTTTTTTTGGTCTGGGTGTACGTAACAACACTGAAATACACCAAGTATCTTAGCTTTTTTGATACACATGACTTTGTGGGAAATTCTAGAGAGCAATGACGCAGTATGTTACCCGAAGACACGCCATATCTACCATACCAAGGCTGTGATAGACGTAATTACGGTGGATGTAGATTAGAGATAAACCTGCACAGTGGAGCCTGGATATCTATGGATCTAGATGGGTGTTAGTAACAGTCATCTTTAGCCCGCTGATGGTAAAGCAAATGAGTGGAGCCAACGGGTTTTAATCACTCACATCCCTCTGCAGCTATTACAGGCTGTGTTGGTCAGATACAGTCATTGCTGAGGCCCACCTAAAAATTGAAAGACTTGATGTGTTTATGAGAATTTTCCAGCGGTGACATTCAGGGATCGAGACCTTGGGGACCCCTGGTTTAGTGGCCCAGAAGACCAGTTTATGCCAGCGTTCATTGTGCCCTTTAGCAAAGTACTGATTCATCCTCAGTATTACTGGAGCACCAAACATTGAATTAGCATTTACGTTACGAAAAGGATGTAATGATGTAGTTATATGCTGGAAGAACTTTAAAAAGTCCTCTTACTGATATGAATAGGTTCTGAAATGAATTGGAGTGCCTCCTGCAGTCTGACCCTCCTTTGTCCTTATCCGTCCCGACCCTGTATCAAAGGATCAACTGGATAAACAGGGGACTTGATGCCACATATCAACAGCAGGCACCCTGGCATGGCACCATAGACACGGGGCATTAGGCACTGGATGCTCGACTGCAGACAGCAGCAGTTGGCTGGGGGTAGGCATGGATTAATGATGCAGTATGTGCGTCATAAGGTGAACTTTATACCGGGCAGAGTGGTCGTATAGAAAGTTTTGTGTTACTTTTGCCCAGTGATCATTCTCACGAAACGCATTCAGAAAGAAAATCATAAATGTAAGAAAAGCTGAAGTACTTTAGATAATTTCTTCAGCATTCTATTTAAATTGAACTGCCTTTTCTTTCCCCTTTCCCAATTTTCACTAAGAATAATTTCTTTGCCTAGGGAGTTTTAAAATAATCATGGCATTTTATTTATTTATTTATTTATTTACACAATGAAACCATTAGTATGCTCATTAGTAGAAAAATGCGTTGTCATGTAGTTACATTTATGTATTTTCTGTGCCCAGTCTTGGGGAAATATATTCCAACAAAGTACCTATAAATAAAACTGACACAATAATGTAGCACTATTACTTCTTGTCAATTTAAGACAAATTACTTACATGTGCAGAAGGAAAATTCATAGCGAAGCAGGGACGTGCGATATTAGAAGGTGAAGGATTAGAACGTGTTGACTATCTGACAAAGCAGAGATGGTAGAATCTTCTTTAGAACACATTTTATATGTTGTAGTTCTATGCTGTGCCTCAGCATAGAACGGCAAGATGTAGAATATCACTGTATGTTGCAGCTCTATGCTGACGCATCAGCTGTTTCACGTGCACCCGACCAACCAATCATAGTGAATCACAAGCGTGTGTGTTGTGGTTGTGTAGCGAGGAAGCGTGGCTGAAGGCGAAACGGAGGAGTCGGTCCTGAAAAGAAACTCCACATCCACTGTGTGGAAATGGTTTGGCTTTTCCCCAGACGACAGAACACAAACAGCTGTGGCTTGACCGTGGCTGCGGCGTACAAAAACACCGCTCAGTCGTTATCTGTCATGATGCGCCTCCTTTTGAGAAGGAGAGAAAAACTGTGTGTCACATGTCTGAGCGGTAATATGTTCTGAAGCTGTTGGATTTTTAACAATCAGGTTATAGACATCAGAGTTTAATCGTTTAATTCGCTGCACTTTAAGAGACGAGAGAGAGAACTTAAGATGCAGAGGTCAATGGCAGTTCAGTTGTGTGAGCAGATGTGACTGTGTCTACATGTGGATACTGTATGTGTATATACATGTCTGGAATGTATTTAAGTATGTAGTCTATTGTAATCGACTGCCTTTATTTGTTATATTTTGAATCATATCATTCCACAATCATGATTGTACATTATTATATATATATTATTGATATATAATTCTATTATTTAAAATATATGTCATTTATTCATACCCTTTCAATAGATAATTAGCCTTGATATAATAGTGCCACATATATTATTTATTTATGGAGAAGGGGTAGGATTTGATAAATTCCCACTCCTTTTTGGACATGATTCTATTTAACTACTGTTACTTAGTCATTGGTTAAAAATCTTTGGCTTCTTGGTGTGCACTGTTGATTTTAATTGTGAAATAATATTGTGACCGTTAAATAATATTTTGCAGAATTGCCTTAGTGTATACCGGTTGGTATTTAAATTTTTCCCAATTGAAATAAGTCTTAAGTATTATTTGAATGATTAGATATTTTGTCTTGTCATTTTTATTTTACTTTTCATATTTCACTGTTCATGTGAGAGCTCCCTCAAAGGCGCAGGCACAGTTTAGTTTTTACGTCGCAAGAGTGCACTTTATCTGTGTTGTTGTTTACCTTTTAGTATATTTACGTTATTTGCAAATCTTGGCAAAATTGCGCAGATTATATACATTTAAATATGTTCGGAAAGGTTCTTTGGCCTAAATTGTCTTCTACTTTTTTTCAGTTGGGGCTTTGTTTTACATCGGGTTGCTTTGTCGGCTGCAATGTTCAAAAACTTGCTGATTCATCTAAAAAAATCGACGAAAAAAACAATCGCGATGCAATCGGAATCGCGATTTTATACAAAAGCAATGTGGCATAATATTTTTGGCATAGCGCCCACCCCTGCAGAGGGGAAGGAGGACTGAGATCAGTTGTGTTCTGAACGCAGTCGTTGGCTGCTCATGCAGATAAGTTAACCGTAAATATATCATGGGGCTACAGAATGGTGAGAGTCATATACTTTATTTCTACACCTTTGAATTAACATCAGTGAAATGTTTTGTCATGTTTTAATCCAGAATCCAATAGTCTCGCATTTTTCATGTCTGGGTTTTCATTAAACCTAATTTTGAGTCTTTGATACAAGTACTTTTTGAATCCACCACATTTAACATCTTCAGCAAAATCTGGGTAGACTGTGAATGAAACACTGAATTTAATTTTGGGTGTTTTTTTCCAAAACTGAAACGGGGAGTTTCGTCAATCGTTCAGCCTTTGCTCTGCAACAGTCCCAAATATCCTTTACCTGACTTGAACTATGTAAGAAAAATTACAACTCAATCTGTCATGTCAAACTGTGGAGGATGAGTTTTACGAGACCACGAGACAGTCCAGTTTTTAAGCGAGTTAAAAAAGCATTTGATAAGACTTAAAAGTTTAACTTTCACAATGTGATAGCAAGTGATGTCATCTGTGCACAAATTGCACAAAAAAAAACCAGCTTCCCAGTCATCTCAAAACTGTTTTCGTCTTCTGGTTACTCATTATTTACATAAACAATTATTTAAATAGTCTTTCTACATAAGAACTTCGTGCATGAACGTGAGTGCTGCCACAACATATAAACACCAAGAACCAACCAAGAAAAGTTGTATACTACACACATCTTGGTAAAACGGACACATGAAGGCCTCACCTTTGTTCTCCTTAACTCTGTTTAGTAAACTTACTTCAGGTTTGTTTGTGTGACTCTGACTCATCTGCCTGTCAGCCAGCACTCCAGTATTTATATCACATGGCATTTGTCCTGGGTGATGTAGGTAGTAGCATTTGCCGAATTCTGGGTTTATGCTCACAGATCTAAAATGCTGATTTCTGGTAGTCCTGCATTAGTGTTTGCGCTGCCTGCGGCTTCCTAAGATGGTTTATCAGGGGGACTGTAATTGAAGTCTATTGGTCATTGTGAAAGCAACAGTTTCTGACTGGCGACACTGTTTTTGAGCTCCACAGATTGCTTGGTGACTTTGTTTCAATTTGTCATGAAATAAGACACCAACAAATATATTGTAGTCAACCTCTGACTTAAACTTTACAGTCTTGTTCGTGTCGCTTAATAACAAAAGTTGTAGTTTGCTGAACTTCGGTCCAGTCATTCCTGACCTGGTTCTCTCCCTATTTGTAAAACCTGTGAGAGCCTCACTGGGCCGAGGCTATTTCCCTCTGTTTTGGGTGGCTCCAGCAGCAGGTTCTCCGTGTTCGCCGCAGAGCGCGTGCTGGCGTCATGGCAGGATGACAGCCTCACTTCATAATGTGTGCACTAAACACCAGGGACTCCACAATGTGAAATACCGAGACACCCCGCCCATGCAACAAGCCAGGGTGGATTATCCTCTTGCTCTCGGACATTGTAACAAAAGAAATTTTGTGGCCTGTTGGACCGTTGTCGGATTTGGCCAGACTTTGTTACAGTGTTGCAAACGTTCAGATGTGCTGCTATAAAAACGGCCTATGTTTGTCCATACCGCGTAATTACATTGTACAATGGTGTGCAGCTGAACGTAGTCTTCACATTTTTATCATTCAGGAATGTCCAGAGGTTTCTGATACCGGTGTATGCCATTTCTTTTTTTTTTCTTTTTTTCAGTATAATTTGAGCAAAAAGGGAAACACTCTGACAGCCTTCATGAAGTCACGTGTTAATAAAATACCGAGTCACTAATCCAGGAGACGGAGAGCAATGGCTTTTAATTGCTGTGAAATTGCTGGTTATATGACAAATGTGAACTCCGAATTTGACTTTTTTAATCACTGGTTTGGTCTTCACTGACTCCTTAAAGTGTCTGTCTGCTGTGTTTTTGTGTGGTTTTCATCACATTTGGTTTAATGTTTTGATGGAAAACCACTTCCTTCTGCTGTTATAAATTGGTCTTGCTGAGAGGAACGAGCTGTAAAAATGGAGTAAAAATGTTGCTGTAAATCAAAATATTGGCGAAAAGAAGTAGAAAAGAGCCTCAAGGAATTGCAAAGTTCTGCTATAAATGTTTCGGGGTTCGAGTTTCAGATGGATTACTTTATCTTCACGGACTTCATTGGTTTCAGGAGACAAACATACCCGTAAACCTGCAAACATTCATGGTTTGCACCAATTGATCAGGGTTATCAGATGAGCTGGTAATCCTCGGAACCTCCATTACCTGATGCTTTACAAATGTAGGGCTGCGCAGTGCTGTAGTGGTCAGAACTCTTTCCTCACAGTCGGAGGGTTCCAGGTTCGAGTCCGGTTTGGACTTCGAGGCTTCTCAGTTGTGTGCGTGTGTGTGTGTGTGTGCGTGTGTGTGTGTGCATGCTCACTTAGGCTAATTGACCTTTGGCTAAGCTCCGCCCCCCCTTAGTTACTGTTGCTAACTCGGACATGCTGTTTGCTGATGCATGTTTACGTGGCGGCTCTTAGCCACCTAGCTTACTTGATTAACGTCGATACCAGCGGCTAACATCAGTGTTCATCAGGTAAGCTGGGTGGCTTGAGGAAGCTCATCGCTGTTGGCGTTAAGTTATTAATATTATATGACGAGATCGCTAAGATTGTTCTAGACCTTGCCTACAGAGCTGAGAGTGTTTGTCCGAGTCCGGGCAGGCAGGAGATGAATGCTGTTGGTTCGTTTCTATTCGGGACTCGGGGCTCAGCCAAAGGTCAATTGGCTATTTTAATTCACCCACAGGTGTAAAATGTATGTTACTATTTCTCTGTGTTTGCTGTGAGATTAACTGGCGACCTGCCCTGCCATGTTCATGGTCAGGTGGTATCAGCTCCAGCGCCCCCGATAGGTTCAATGGAACCTACGGTCCGTTCTCTGCATTCATAACGTCCACGTTTCAGTCAGTCTCCTGAAAAGCTTACAGAGCCGTACAAAACATTGCATTGTAGGGGCAGTGTGGCATTAATCTGTTACATATACAATAAGTTACAATGACTACATTGGTTGAAGTGTTTCAGAAGATGGATGGAGACATGCAGTGTTGCCACACGGGTGGTACCTTCCAATGTTGTTTGTGACTCACAATGTCGTTTGTGTGTGATTTTAGCTGTAACAGAACAGAAAATTCAACTGACTTCCCTCTCCTGTAACACAGCCTCCCAAACCAGGACAAACCTACTATGACATATTACAATATCATAGTATCTAGTCCCATATTGCAATACAGTATTGACAGATTTTCCTAGTCCCATTTCCTATTATGGCTATATTGATTAATTCACCTTCAAATGTTTGAAGCCAAGTTTCTGAAACGTATCATAGCTCTTAAAAATTATATATATATGTGTTTTTTGGGGGGAGTTTTTCTGTAAGGTGTTTGAAAAGTACATGTGCCGACCCTCCTTGATGCTGACCTTTACCTCTGTGATTCAGCACAGGCCTTCACACCACCATCAAGACAGTCAGAAAACAGGCCTAAGCATGCCCTTTGTTACTATGGAGCACCCAAACAGCCTCTTACTGTGAATTTGCCTCAAAGAGTGAATTTAATGTGATGTAATTAATCTCATAGTATACTGTTATTCAAATGTGTTTTTCAGATAACTCCAACAACAACATGGTTAGCGGATGTTGAGGCACTTCAGTCATTCATTTAGTTGATTTTGACCTTAAACTCGACAAATTTAAGATTCTAAGATTCTGCAGAAAGATCCCCCCCCCCTTTTTTTGGGGGGGGGGGGGGGGGGATCTTTCTGCACGGTCACCTCAGCTCTAATGGCAGCTGTGATACGCAAAGTAGAAATGAGGAGCTGTTTACAGCCGGCGCTGGTCACTTGTTGTAAATGATTTACTTTACCAGTGTTGTGGTCTCTTCCCTCGCTGTTGCTTCTGTCTGTCTCACTCTCTACTTTCCTGTGAGCTCCTCCTACTGCCGCTCAGCTCTGATGGATGGCGTTTGTGTTCACATGCTTGTTATTGGCCAGAGCTCCAGGGCTCAGGCGTTAGGTTGTGTTTATAAGAGGAGCCTGCACTGATTCCATGATAAAACCAGATGTTCCCTTACAAGGCTTCGAGCCTCCCTCTCCTAGCTCTCATGGCCATATCAGGTATAACCTTCCTGTTGTACTCAGGCGTCCCAGCCTCTAAACTATAGGTTGCTTTTGGGCTCCTCGGTGGTCAAAAAAGGTCGTGTGTGAAGCGTATACGTCTCATTTAGCGCTTCAGTAGAGGGAGAGAGGGAGAGGGAGAGACTGTCCTTATTACATCTCTGGGTAAACTAACTCATTTGTTTCCGTGTAAAATCATGTAAACATTTTGACAACAACACTGTTGTTGTGTTTTCTGTGATAATTACATAAAAAAAATATCTTAATAAAGAAAATACGAGTCTCTTTCACATAATAAGTTAGTGAAAACACTAACACTTTATCTTTCTGCCTTGACAAAGGATCTGATTCGTAGATCAGGAACCAGATAACTTTCCCAATTAATTCAAATGTGTGTTTTCAATTAAATTGACTTGTATTTCATAGAATACTGTGTTCTTGCTGTTGCATTTTTCATTTTCATATTCTTTTCTTGCTGTTATCTGCTCCACTTTGTGAACATACAAGGCCATCACGTGTCTAAATAACCAGCGATACTACAACTCTGAGAAGTTACTACGGTGGCATCATTCAGCCTGCTCTTTTATTGAACATGTTATACACACTGGGACACTGCAGTACACATGAAAACTAAAGTGCGCTACATGGAATGTGAATGTGTCCATGTTTAATTTGTTTCTTCACTGCATGACATATTGTTGCTATAGTTGTAAAATCGAAACAGTTTCTTCATCTTGGAATGTGGAAAAAAACCCCATAAAGAATTCAGTGATATTGCTGCACGATCTCATGGGCATGCAGGAAACAATCAGGTTCACTTTTTTTTTTCCCTGCACCCCGTGGAGGATTAGTTTGTAGGTATTTAAATTTTTTTTATTTTGAATGTTCGTAAACAAATGTGTATAAGATGTAGGGATACATGAAAGCCCATCCAGACAGACGTTTATAGCACACCTGCAATTATGCAGGCTGTGACGTTCCTGCTTTAGATGAGTCTGCCTGTGCACAGCTTCAGCAGAAATCTCCGGCACTTAGAAAACCTTTGTTCTCGAGCTTATTCTGATACTTCGATAATGCACACTTGAATTACCTTGTTGCAAACCAAGGATTAGGCCAACATAGGTAGATGAAAATAAAAAGCAAAACACAGTCAGGGACTTGTCGTACCTTTATTAACAGCTGCTCATTTTATTGAATTATGTTGATGACTTGTAGCTCTTGTTGCACTCTAATCGTACATTCTGTGCGTCACAAGGTCAGTACTCGTTTTTAATAATTGCATGTGTTAACACTTGGTAAACCTGGGATATTTATATGAACCTGCAGAACATTGTCAGCAGAAAGGACTTTGAGAAGTACTATTAAGAGTATTTATACTTGTACTCTCTGCCATTGCTCTTCAAAGGTCATACATGCCTGTGCTCTTGCCTATCTGTTGTGATAGCAATGAAATGCTGCGATCGAGGTCAACAGAAAATTTAAGCTGAGATACAACGTAACCTGCATTCATGGCCTGCACTGCAGGCTGCATTAAACTATTTATAGGGGGATGATTTACGCAGTGGTTTCCAGTAAACATGGAGCTAAAGTTATGCAAGGATTAAACACCTTTACAGTAGAACTTAACGTTATTTTGCTTAAGAGTATGGTTGCAGTCACCAGCTTAATCTCAGTTGTAGGGTATTCCTTGAAAAACTCACAATCTGAAATACATTATTGAATATACAAGACAGAGATTATAGAAAATGTAGAGACAAGTGTCTGTGATGAGCTCTTTGTGCAGCACCGTTTTACATTTCGGGCTTGAGTAGCAGCTCTGAAGGTAAAAGACCCATTTTCAAAACCACAGCAACACAGTCACCGACCTACCTTCCTGGATTTCATGCAATCATTTTCTTCAAAAGTCTCGCCTTAATTTGAATGATTTCAAAGACTGTTACCGTCATTCATATTTACGGGCGCCTTTGTCTTTTTGTTTTCTTTTTAAGACTTTGTAGATTTTAAAAACAGTTCTATAATGGTGTGCAGACTGTATTTTGCCAGCATCGCACCCGCCTGCTGAGTTTTGATGTCGAGCACAGTGACAGAGTTATGGGCCGGTTGAGCATGAAACATACCATTGTGAGAAAAAGTTCATCATTGACGTACTCGGGTTGACCTTACTCATGTTGTGGCATTTATGTTGTTCCTGCATGTTGTGTTTGTCATTATGCAAGCCCTGCTCTGTCTGGCAAGAAGCCAGCTGAAGAACCAGCGTGTGAATGAGTCAGTCTCAACTGTTAAACCGAGACTTTTCTCCTGTCAGGCTCTGCCATTTTTCTCAGTAGAGTGACTCTTGTCAATCTTCGTCTCTGCTGTCGTGTTTTAGTTTGTTTGTTAGAGGGTCGTATGAGTAGCTAAGTATCTAAATGCCTTCCCACTTAACAGTGAAATATTATCCATGTAAAAAGAGAAACGCATTCACTTGTGATAACTTTAAATGTTTTTCAAAAGAAGAAGCATGGAGTCTTTATTTGTGATGACATTTTATTTCTTTATTCTTATTTATTCATACATGTATTTAATTTATATTTACTGGACCCAAACTGTGCAATAGGTCATGAAAGAAAATTACTACTAATAACATTACATTGCTGTTCAAAATACATTCTATACAGTCATTAGATGTTGTAAAGTCATTGTGAATGTAGATTTCTGAGTAAAGAGTTGAATATTGTTCCAGGATTTTATAAAAAAAAAAAAAAAAAAAAAGGCGGGGGGGGGGGGGGGGGGTCAGGGTTGCATTTATGACTTGAAAACAATGTCTTGACATAAACAAGGAAAAGTTGTGACTATGCACATACCTGTCGAGGGTTGTTTTAACACTTGTCCCTGTGAGACCTTTTCTCCTCCAGAGTAGTGGATTCTTTCTACATGTCAGCCGTTGCACGCACCAAGTGCTGTCCCATTTCATCATGATAAAAGGCTTCGTGGTGACCTCTTTGGCTTTCCTCCAACTGGCGTGCATGTATGAGGCTCTGCATGCACTGCTGTAGTTTTTGGGGAGATTATGACTTACTGAGCCTCTGGTGGTTAACACTCACAGTAAGAATGTCCCGGGTTTGAGGCGGGACTTGGCCCATATTGAAATCAAAATTTATATCTTACTCTTCCAGCTGTAGTCAGCCTAGTCCTAAGTAACTTTGGCCAAAAACTTTTAAGGGCCCGTTTACAAGACAGCATTTTAAGTGAAAAGGCATTGTTTCCGCATTTATATTTCACAAAGGTTTAGTGTTTCCACGGCAACGTTTTGAAAAAAATGTCTATTTACTTAGAATTGTGAGAAATGCTGAAAATGATGTAGTTTTAGCATGCCAGACCACAATTTGTCATTGTTTATTTTTGTAATGAAACCACACACACGCTAGGGATGGGGCTGATCCGATCCAGTATCGGTATCGGGTTCTGATACCAACGTAATTCACGGATCGGAATTTCCGATCCAATCTGCGGAGATTTCCGATCCACGAGCCACGTCTGTGTTTTACTGTTGCTGGAATGACATGAAGTGTTTCCCTGGCGGCTGCAAAATGTGGACTGGATTTCCTGAAGGGAGGCGGGTCTCAATGAGACGAAAGTTGAAAGTTCCACATTAGGGCAATTTTCAATAAGTTGCGTTTTCATTCGCTCTGAGCATCGTTGTTGCTAAACAGACCACCAAAATGCAATGAAAATTTTCCATTTTCACTTGAAAATGTCGTGGAAACAAGGCCTAATACTTTCAGTTCTTACATAATGTTGCTTATAATTTGTCGGAAACTCACATAGTCATGTATGTGACTTGTGATAGTATGCACTTGCAATCCCAGCTTTATCTTCAAGTGTCGTTCTGAACGGTGTTTAGTCATCTTTTGCCTTCTGAAATTTGTTCACGTTGAGCTCCAGAAACCTTTCACCACCTGCAATGATAATCTTGTGGCGCCCGTGACACCTCAGACTATTGTTGGGACAAATAGCGTTTCATTTTTCACGCTCAACAATGCCTTCTTATGACTGCTTCAAAAGAAGTTGTAGACGGTATTATGACTTAATCTGATTGGTTGTACTTTATGTTGATGTTTCAAGTATTTTCTGAAAGACGTCACATTTAAACAAAGATAAAATACAGTGGTAACATTCCGTGTATAAGTGGAAGTGACGGCAACAAAACAAACAAAAAAGGTCAAAGATATTTTCATTCAGCAAAATATATCATCATATATTTGTGAACAACTTCAGGGTGTATTCTACCTTTCGCCCATTGTTAGCTGATAAGGCTTAAGTTTATGGAAGATTGATCATTTGTGGGTGAATGGATGAATGATTTGTGTGGCCATGGTTGGATAATGAGCCGCAAGTCTTAATCCTTTTAGGGAGTGCCGAGATCCACTTTTGTTGGTTTTACTATAAATAACCTGAGCATAAAGTGTTGTGCATAGCTCAGAGGGACACGTACTCAGAATTATCCCCAAATATGTTTTGGTTGCAACATAAGATGATAAACCAATGAAAATGTCTCTTCAGCTCTCCTTTACATTTAAATGTACATGTGCTTCTGTATTCATATACGGAATGTAAGGCTGCCTCACTACTCGGTGCTTTACGCCAACTCACATGGACAGCTACAATTGCTGACGTATAACTATGACAATTGGATGGGTTACTAAAAAGTAAGCATCATTGGACAAAAGTGGGTTAATTTTATGATTTCAAAAATGGTTCTATTGAAGAACATGTCGCATGATGCAGGGTAAACCTGGTTGACCAATACTGCTCCTGATTATCAGGCTAACATGCCCCTGACTTCAAATGCATTTTGTACTCCTCCCACATCCCCACGGCACCATAAAAACGACTTAAAACGATGTAGTATATATGCCAGATCGACAGCAGCTTTAGCAGCGCGACCTGGAGCATGTAAGTCTGCTATTGTTGTTGTTAAGTGACGTTGCGGAGACGGTCGCGGGTTTATCGGGTTGAGAGGTGGTACTATTACATCATTTTCAGCAAATGTGTGTCTTGTCCATCTACACGTCAAAGCCGATGTGGCGTTTTAGAAGTTTTCCACTCTGGAATCCGTTCTTTTTAAAAAACGAAAATAAAATAAAGAAAAACCTGTGTGTGGATGATCAGCCAACAGCGATGCGGTTACATAGAACGGCGTTCAGTGTGCCTAAGATGGAAGACGGATGCAAGTTGTGCGTGTCAATCAGATAATGATGAACCTAATGCTCATTTGTTATTCAACTTTGGAAATAAAGAAAAGTACTTTCTGTTCTATCAAAAACATTTGTATCTGTAAGGTCTATAAAAAAAAAAATGTGACCATCATTGCATTTGTCCTTTTGATTTAGATTTTGGACAAAGAAATTCTAAAATTGGGCAAATCAGAATAGATTTTCCTCCCACAATCTTTCTCAGCTGCCGGAACATCTGCATTATTTCTCCCAAGTTGTGGTTGTATTAGCAGTAGCAGTAACACAAACATTTTTGACTTATGGTAAGCTGAGACGGACTGTAAATCCAACATGGACGGTCTGCCGGGGCCTTTGAGTAGCTTTCACCACTTTCTCTTGATAGGAGGACGCACCTGCAGCCTCAGAGTGACCGGAATGATTTCTACTCTTATACTTCCCTCCTTTTGGCTTCAAGTGTATCTATTACTGTAGCATTTGCAAACTCACCATGGAAAGCAACACCAGACAACTTGGCCCATGTTTTCCTTCTACGCACCAAAAGTTCCGTTGGAATCGGTTGTAACTCCCCCACTCAGTTTCTCTGTCTGCCTTGTTCTGGTCCATCTGCTTTATTT
Organism: Lipophrys pholis; assembly: GCF_963383615.2. Lineage (NCBI taxonomy): Eukaryota > Metazoa > Chordata > Actinopteri > Blenniiformes > Blenniidae > Lipophrys > Lipophrys pholis. Next base: position 13,100,296 of record NC_137636.1, on the reverse strand, counting down.
TCTTTTTTTGTACTTCTCCTGACTCATGTAAACAAAGCACCATAGTAAAAGCGCACGCTGTGCCCCTGAGATTGAAGACGAGAGCTGTGTCGGCTACTGATTCGGCAACAGCAAAATAGCAACATGAGTGACGTCACCATTTGCCTGTAAGGGAATGAAGCTTTGTTAATGTAGGCCAGATGGGGTCGGATGTAGTAGTTTTGCTGATCAATCATTTAGTCGTGTCCAAAATTCCTTTGGTTTCCTGTTTTCCCTTTTTTTTTCAAACTGCTATTTTTAGCCAATTGTAAAAATCTCACTTTTAACTTGCATGTAATTTTTTTTGAGCCACAGTCAAGACGGCAACATTGACTTGGGTCATATTGGAGTCTCGATGGCAAACAAGGGGCGACGTGGTTATATTTAAATGTTATGTACTATCAAAGAAACATTTAGAGATTTGCTTCTATACCACACAGAAAAGCCTTAATTTTATTTCTCGGCAAACATTTTGGTATCACATAATACATTAAAAACACAAACCACAACATAGTTGTTGGTGCAATTGGAAAGGAGCCATCTATAAAACATATGGGGTTTTACATAAAAAGGTTTTAACATAAAAGATTAGGATACTATTAGTTTCTTGCTTACTTAAATAAGCTCTGGGTCATATGAAGTGCCATCTGTAACTTATCAGGAAAACTGGAATAAATGAAGCATAATCCTCGAACATTTGTCAGGGGAGAAACAAAGAGGAGGAAGTACTTGCAAGTTTTCACTGTATCTTCCTTTGTGGCAAAGGTCAAGTCAGTTCTCACTGTCTTTTAAGATGGCAATCCCATATTATTAGTTTAGTCCACAAAGTGGTGATAACTCTCCTCATGTAATGTGTCATGACACTGGGACGCGATAAGGAAACAAATGAGTTTCTCCCATATTTCTCCATAAAAATTGATTTTACACGGTGTTACAGTGAGCCAAAGTCATCCTTTAAAACGATAAAACGCCATCAGCAAATTATGGAAAACATTTTCGGAATGAGACCATCGAGATCATTTATTGAAAAAGAAGCATGTTTTTGTCTGGATGTCTGCGCCACACAAGTAGATCAGTCATAACTGGGTTTGATCAGAGTACCAACACTCGTGTCTCATCTTTTTATTTATTTATTTATTTATTTTTCAGTTTAAGCCGTCTGTTCACTGGAGAAAGTCTAACACAATTGCGCCAGCTTCTTGTGTGCTGGCTTTTAATTCAGTGACGCTGCCGTGTTGACCTCCTGTACCGTGTACCGTGCGAACATGGTGTCAGGTAACCTAATGCCATGCAGATAGTGCTTTCGATCAGCTTATCTTAGGGTTTCACGCAGCAGGCGATATATCGATGTACCAGGTAACACTACTGTATAGGGGAGTTGCTAGGGATGGTCTGGCTCACTGTCAGCTTCATATTGTGTGCATTTTCACTTCATAGGAATGATCGGCAGAATTCTCCCATAGCCTTCATCTAAATATGATGGAACAAAATTTGAATTTAGAACGGATGTCGAACAAAAATGTTTTGTGGAAAGTACTTTCAGAACCAAAGACGAAATAGCTAACTGTATTAAACTGTGATCGATATTTTACAATATTCTTTTTTTTGTTTGTCAAGCACTTTGTAAGGGTTTTTGAAGGTTCTGTTAATCCAGCTTTCCATCTGCGATACTGCTTTCTCCAACTTAGCATTGCAAGGGGGCTGGAGCTGAATGTTGTTGAATGTAGAGGACAGCTTAGATAGGGCTCCAGTCCGTCACAGCGCAAACCCAGTTACACATACTAAGAAACACACCTGTGGCCAGCGAATAGCAAGCTCATGTTCCTCGATGCATTCGAGGGGCTGTGTAAATAAAGACATTACGTAAATATTGTAATATTCATCATCATAATCTCAGATCGTAATAGCTTGTGACCCACCAAGATTGAGAAGATACTGTATACACATCATGCTGGTAAAAGTGGTCTTGTTGATGTACAGTTTGGTAGCTGAGGATGATATACCCTGAATTGGGCCTGTCCCAGACAAAACATCAACAGTCACAATTTTAACCGTACTCTGTGCAGTGGAACCGCCAACAGAGTTGGGTCTCAGTACAACCGTGCCGTACAGCGCAGTAGAGAGGCTTTATGTTGTACAGTAAAAGAGGTTCCTGAATGCCATTGTCATATGTTGTGTCCAAAAATGGCCTGATACAGTTTATTTTATCATCTCATAAGTTTCATGGCAACTAAATGACATTTTCAAGTTCCTATGGAGGTAAAATATGGGACCACGTCTACTTCTATACCTATTCTTTTCTCAGTAAATAATTATTACTTGACCAATAAGTTTATTCTTGGTTGATTTCATCAATTTATTTCTTGAAGGGACCAGCGCCATACCTCGATGACATACAGCCTGATGTTGTTTTTGTGCAATGATGTGTGTTATTGTTTTTCAGCTTCGATTCAGTGTAGGTTGACTTGCTGCTTATGAGATCCCTTGTGCCATGCAGTAAATTTAGACTTTGGCTAAAATCCCACAGCGTCTGCACTGTTGAACAATGTTAGTGTCGTATGACGAGTAATGCAGAAAACGGCTAGTTTAATTTGTTTTTAGGCGATTGAGACCCCTGAGTGTTCCTTGCTTTCCCAACATCACCATGTTCCTCATACCTTTTACTTTCTTCACCCCAGCTTGCTTTGGCACCTTCCAATTGTTAAGTGGATCCTTATTTATGAAAAATTCAGTAGGGATACGTGCGGTCTCTGTCATCTGCTCTGTACGTAAACCGACACCACTTGCTGACAGGTATGGCAGATCGGACCCTGGAATACCCTGAATGCAGTGCGACATGACATTGATTCCAAGGCCTGTTTTGTGCTCTTCATTAGCCTGAGTGTCTCCTCATTGAGCACATGCTGGCCTCTATAAATACTCCGAAATGTTTCCACTGTTAAAAAAAAAAATAAAGTGTGGCATAAAGATTGTTGCTATATTGGATGAATTGTATGTTTGAGCAGAAGTTCATATGACTTCGGATGTTTAAAAAGAAAAAAAAAGAACTATACTTCACTTTATTGTATGATTGTAATAAATAGTGCAAGGGCTTTTTATTCACTGTTCTCTTGACAAGAGATAGAAAATGACATATTATGAAAGTGTGTAGATGTACACATTGTAATTTTGCTGTTGCACCTTTTTTTTGCTTTTTTTTGCCGATTGCAATTTTATCAATCCTCATTTAGAACTGAGACTATATTTACACTATTTTTGTTTCCTTTCTTTTTTAAGTCAATATATTTGTGCAAGATTGGGAAAACGACACAATATTTTGGGAGATAAATCTGGACTTGCAGATGCCTGCTCGCTCGGGAAGACCCTGAACAACACCCGAGGTCCAGTGAAGTGGTAGATGAGTGTGAAAGAGAGGGATGACATTTTGAACGAACTCCTTTCCCTAGTCAAAGAATTTTCCATGGTCCTGCCAGGTTGCCCCTGACTACACAGCCATAAGCAGCCCAGCCATCTGGAGTACCCCGAGTTTCCCCGTCAGGCCTGCCGATCGTTCCGTTGCCGCTTTCTTCACACATTGTTGATCATTTGACCGCAAATTCGGTTCAGACTTCACTTCACACCTTACTTCCTGATAACTTATTAACTACATTGTAAACATTTCTTTGTTATATTAAAGACATGCAAAAGTAAAAGTCCGACGTTGGGACATGGTGCAGTTTATTCACTAGTGCTGGGGATTTCATTATACCTATTCTATGTGTGCTTGAATGTAGTCTCGGTCTTTATCGTGAGTCGTGCTGGGTCAGAAGTTCACAGACTGTTTTTAATCCCAGTCTTCAGCTTCCTCCGTCAGCGAACCTGCCTGTGCCTTGGCGCTGTACGCAAGCCTCAACTCTTTCCTGCCAACTGGGGCTGTGTCCAGCAGCTAAGACACATAACCACAACACTCGCGGCGCACCGCTGTCCTGCTTGGCTCCTCTTTCCTGAACACGGGCGCAAAACAATCAGGCCAGCCCGCGCTTTTGTTTCCGCTCTCCGTATCATCTTTTCTTCTCCCTACGTGTCTTGACAGCCGGAACGCAGTCCTCATTATCAGCATGTGCATGTTCAGAGGGCTGCTGACGCCGTGTGCCGCTGCACGCTGACGTCAGCACCGCCCTGCTCCTCTCCATACAAATGTCCTGCTCGCCTGCCATTGATACCTTTTCTCTGCCCCCCACACTCTTATTAGCGTGTTATTATCAGTTCTAGCACCTCTCACACCACAGAGCCCAGCTAATATGACACACAGGTGTAACTAACTGGCCGTCTAATAGCTCACACGGGTTTATTGACTCCTGTTAGCAGATATTTACGACCCGTCTCTCGTGTGTGTGTGTGTGTGTGTGTGTGTGTGTGTGTGTGTGTGTGTGTGTGTGTGTGTGTGTGTGTGTGTGTGTGTGTGTGTGTGTGTGTGTGTGTGTGTGTGTGTGTGTGTGTGTGTGTGTGTGTGTGTGTGTGTGTGTGTGTGTACGTGTACAAGCAGGTTTTTTATTTTTTATGTTTACTATTTTTGCCTGAGCTTTGAAGCACCTCGTTTTATTGTGTGTTTTGTATCGGTCTCTTTCGGTTTGTTTTGTGTCCTGTACGTGTGCGTAAATATAGTGCAGTTATTTCCCCTCTGCAAATACGTAAATAATCATAGACAAGCTCGTGAGGGAGCACAATGCAGCGTTGTGAAGAATTACAGATATGCAGGATATGTCCAGTTGTACAAGTTTATCGAGCTTTTTCTTCATGCGTAATGATGGAAATTATTTACAACAATAGCTGTAGCAGTATGTAATTTCATACTTGAGTAACTCCATTCATTCATTATCTATATTTATTTTCTTTACCAGAATTCAAGGTACACCAGAGACTGATCACCAGTCCATCACGGGGCAAACTCACGAACAACCAACCACACTAATATTCACACCTATGGGAAATTTGTAGTCAAGTAAGTTTTTTTTTTTTTAAGTGAACGGGGAGCAAAATACATCATTAATTTGTTTTAAAGTGATTATTTCTATTTATTAACATGAAAAGTTAAATTTTCTCCCACAAAATTCAAGAATTCTAAAAGAGTTTGTAATTTCATTTGAGAATTCCCTTAAATTCCACATTCTAAAACTGTCTAACATGATATAACGCTTTCAATAGAATCTTAATATTAATGCACAAATTGTGTACTGCGTTCTATGACTGTCAATGGCCTATTTTATTTTTTTTATACAGAGCTTAAAAGTTTACAAGAAAACAAAAGTGGAAGGATCAGATATGGTCATTTGCCCAATAGAGTTATATTTTTTTTTAAATGAAGTTGAGTACAAAATTAAAGTGGAAATAGGTTGAAGTGTTTATCCCTCAGTGAAAGTGTGCCTCACAGTTGCTTCCAAATGTCACCGAGCTGAGAAATAATGTGTTTCTCTGCTACGGTACATGTGCACAGGTGTCTGGGTATGCTGACTTGTGTATACCAGTGCGTCTGCCACCATGCTGTGTTTTCACAACATCACACACACACACACACACACACACACACACACACACACACACACACACACACACACACACACACAAAATATCTTGTGTTCATTGACAGATTTCATTCTGATGGCTCACAAAAGGGCCTCACTGTAAATAATTTCTTTCTTGGCACTCGGTTTGATGGTGACGGTGGAAGCACTGACTAAGCCAGCTTTTCCTGTTCTTGAGTCGGGGAAGAGTGCGCGTCGCTGTGCTTTGTGCACAGACTGTAACAAGGTGAAGCGAGGAGCATTCTGTAATGCTGAAGTGTTAACAGATTGCAGACACCGGACTTTATTGTGCCATTGGGTGTCAGGAGTGTGCGTCGTGTCCCGCCGTCTCAATCTCCGTCTTTCTTGTATGGATTTTCAGTCCTTAACTCTCCATCCCGTCTTTAATGGCATCCTCTCCCTCAGCTTTTAACCATCTCCCTCTCTCTTTCAGCCCTTCTGTTTCTCTGTAAACAAGCAGAAGGCCAACAACTCTGTCCTCCGGCCGTCTCCCGCCATCTCGTTGCCATGGTGTATGGAGCATTGTTTGCTGGCCTCTATGTCAGGTTGCCATGGCAGGGCTTATTTGCCATATTAAATGTTTGGCAGCATTGTACAGATGCTGATGACAAACACCCAACCTCGCATTTTGATCAATGAGAGAGTTGCTGATTAGAGGAGATAGAATAGACCCGGTGATCTGTTTAACAACCTGAAGTATAGATTTTATCTTCTGGATTTATGAAACCCAACATTAATGCTTTTGGCCCACAAAAACACTATGTGTGTTTGGGACTTTAATTACTGTCGTAAACAATAGCACTCGGTTTTCACACACACTCCAATTTATTGGCAGGTAAAACAATCTTTGAGATGAAGTAAAGGTTTTGATAAAGAAATTATTTTCAATTTATCATATCGCAGTATGGCCGACTGAGTCTCACCTTTTAACATGATGTGCGTTGGGCTTCGTGCGTGGGTGTGTGCTCACATGTTCAGATGAGGCTCACGATGTCTGCGGAGGTGCTTGTCGTGTGTGCGATGTCTGGATGTGTGTTTACATGTTCAGATGAGGCTCACGATGTCTGCTGAGGTGCTTGTCATGCAAGGTGTCATCCGCCACGGCTCTCCCTCTTGTGGTGCGGGGTGAGATTTGCAACACCGTCATTCAGAAACCGGCTTTATGGTGCACCCTTTGTTCAGAGTTGGTAGGCTTTATAACGTCCTATTCTATTAAGCTATAAAAGCAGTGCATATATGTGTATTATTTTCTGTGGTTTGCATGACTGGGAAAATGAAATGCATAGCATTTCAGTGTTGCACAGCCTTGTTGCACCTTCCCACTGCTGCACTGTGTGAGAGCTCGTGTGTAGTTACGAGCAGATAGCATGGAAATGCTGCCGATTGACGTAGGTAGAGCGAGATAAGATCTCATAGCTCCATTGTCGACACACCACACTGGTTTCAGTGGTTTGCTTTTCTTTTTCTCACAGTGAAAGGCCTCTGTCTGCTGCCGCTCAGGTGCTCAGTGTGCATGAGCCTACCTGTAGTTCAAAAGTGCATCATGTGGCGCAGGAAAACCTTAATGTAAACTGTTACTACACTGTGTTTAGATAATGGGCAGAATAGACAAAAAGACGCTTTGCTGCTTTGTTACTGACCTGCCGATGGCACTCATGTAAAAACAAAAAACAACCCAAAAACCTCGGAGTTTACTCAAAGTGGAACACAGGTCGAAGTCTGAGTGTTTTCTAGGTAAATACAGTTCATATTCACGGTTTGAAAAATGCTCCTGCACAATAACCACTGGTACATTTCTTGTTTTTCAGATGATCTTATGGGACTGGGATCTGAAACACTGGTACAAGCCACAGTATCAGGTCTGTATTGAATTTTACAGATCAACTTTTATAGTGTCTTTAAATAATTGTACAATAACTTTCACAGCCAATTCACAGCCACCACACAACAAATACTTTTACTTTTTTCCCAATACATTCAAATATGTGTGAACTTATTTATCCACAGTTGTAGTCTATTTATTTAAATACATAATATCAGATTACATAGGTTGTCTGAGCCTTTTTTTTTTTTTTTTTTTTTTCAAATGCCCTTTTAGCCAAGAGTTAAAAGTCCCTTTGAAAATGACTTTCTGTGCGTAAATAGAATGAGAACAAGATAACATTTTTATTCAGGTATAGTTTTGCGTAAGGTTCAGGGACCCACTAGAGAATGGCCAATGAACCACATGTGGCTGGTTTAGGTTATCTAACTGTATTAATATTGAAAATGTTTTTGGAGCGAAATTCTTTTTATGTTTTTATATAATACTCTAGATACTTTAGATAATAAGAAGTATCATTTTAATAATTTTGGATTAGCGACGAGCAGTAAATTAAATTGTCCTTTTTTATCTTCCTGCTACTTTAAAGCATGTCACTTTATGATCTACGTTCTTTTTTCTTTTTAAATTCAAATTCTGTATGAATTCTCATTGTTTGTCTCTCTTGTCACGATTAAAATAAAGATACTTATCAATCAGCTCCACGTATAAACACTTCTTTGTAGCAATAGTGGCGTCACAAATGAAATAGTTCACAAGTGTGAAGATAAGTCACCTTTAGGACACCCTCTTCTATTTTTTCAAGCAAAACACACATTGTGTAAAACCTTGCATACAATGACCTTGGAAAAGCTATAAATCCTCCGTTTTCTCTCACACAGCCATCCTGCGTCTTGTTTGAACTATTTGCGTAATCTATTAAAGAATTTAGCTCCCAAAAGCCAAAAGTTTGCTCTGATTAGACTCAGTCAGAACATTTCCTGTTGTGAAACTTGCCTCCCAAAAAAGAAGATTGCAGCCTGTGGTACTCTGCACTTGCAAATGATATGATCTTCTCTTTAGATATTAACGCAGCTCTCCACTTCACATATAAGACACCCACATAAGATTGACATGTTTTGTCTCAGCACACTGTGGTTGTTTTTTGAATGTGCACAACAATTCTTTTCTTTCACTTTGACTGACCAGGTTGTGAAAATTCTTCACAAATTGTTTATTCCATGTTTTATCAACTTAAAGATACAAAATTTGATAGATTTGCAGCAATATACCCAGAGCCCAGCAGGCGGTCTGCTCACGGCAGCGTTTGGCTGCTCTCTAACTTGTGTGTTGTGTCTGCGTGACGTGCCAGGGGGCTGTGAGCGGCAACGGTGTGGATCTCTCGGTCATCAACGAGGCCAGAAACCTGGTGTCAGACCTGCTGATGGACTCGTCTCTGTCTCCACACACCATCTCAGCACTGCGCAGCATCTCCAGCCTCATGGGGACTTTCTCAGGCTCGTGCCGGCCCAGGGTCAACCCTTTCACCCCCTTCCCAGGTTTCTACTCCTGCGATGAAGTGGAGGACTCTGTTGAGAGGAGTGACAGGAAAACCATCAAGGTGTGCAACAGTTTTTAGTCACAGATTTCTACTATATTCATGAATGTTTTTGATATTAGATCAGAGTTTATGTGGATTCCTCAGGCATAATGATGCATGCTCGTCGCAAACACACCAGGGTGCCATCAAGATGATATTGAACTCTGTTGTAATGTTCTCATTTAAAAGCACCACAGTGAGTTACTACTCTCGCTGGTTGTTTTGGGGCCTTTTTGTGTGTGTTTACATGTTCTTTCTGTCTGCGTGTGGATTTTCTAAATTTTCTAAAACTTCAGCTTCCTCCCACAGTCCAAAATCTGAGGTCAATTGTTGACTCTTAAATACCCGTAGAGATGACTGTAAGTGTGGTTTTCTCTTTCCTCCAACTCCCAACCTGTGTAGAAGGTGGATGGACTTTATATTTAAAACAACAAATGTAGTCCAGTATTGATTTCCCATCAATTAAAACTATTTTGGATTTGATTTCACTTACATGCATAGAACATGGAATTTGACTAAAGAGCAAAGAACCCAGTGATAACAATTAAACGTCATGCTTCAATTTTATCTCCTTGAAAGTACAAAGACGCACTTTATTTTCCCCAAATGTTGCAAGATGATTTTTATATTTATTTTTTCCTCAACACACCAGTTTCTTGTCTTTAATTGTATAGTGACTGTATAATTTCTTTATTTGGGCTTTATGATGTAGTTCTGTTCTCACTTTGCTCAGGAGTCAATTTACCATTTGCTCGTACTTAATGCTGTGATTAGGTTTGTGTGTACAACTGACATTTATGGTCATAATTTATTTCACCGCGCAGGGATTGAGCAGCCGAAACAGCCTGCCGACTCCTCAGCCCCGGCGGAGTTCCACCTCATCCTCCTCGCCGTTTCTCCCTTCCCTCGACTCCACCTCCTCACGCTGGGAGCGCAACAATGGCAAGAGACCTCACCCTGACCTCAACTTGACCAGGTATCAACACAAATGCAGCTGCCCACCCTTAGATCACCTGAGCTACTTGGTCACTTCGTTTCTGCCATTTCTTTAAGCTGTTATAAAAAGCAAAACAGTCTCACCCTTGCATAAATATCTATTGCACTTACAGTCAGCATTTTCTCTTGTTTCCTCAGAGTTGTAGTTGTAGTTGAGTAAGTCTTATTACAAATAGTGAGCAGTCACATTGCTGTAGTTTGAAGGTGTTTGTATTACACTGTTGGAATATGAAGCCAAATCCTGCTTTAAAGCAGACCCTGAATTCTGATCAATTACAACAGTGACTTGGCCTTTTTACTTTGTATGATAAATCTGTAAAGCAAAAAACAGGCAGAAACGCTGTTTCACAACTTCATTATTTGTTGTAAACTCACTGAAACACAGGAAGAACATACGAACTCACCTCAAAGGGACACAAACTCAAAGTGGGTCGATGTTGCTATGAGATTGGAGTCGCTCTTAGTTTGTACCTGTATACACGTGTTCCTATATGATAGCGCTGTTTTCTATTTGATTAAAAACCGATAAATTATGTGACAAATGAAGGGTTTCACGTTATAATAATGATTGTTAATGTCATTCCAGGTCTCTGTAGTAAGTGTAAAATGAAGCACTGTTCAATTGAATTTCTGGATGGACACTGTTATTTGTCTGTACTGTCTGTCTCCACAGGATGGCAGAAGAGGACAAGCTAGATTGGTTCATGAGTTTAAAGTTTCTCTCAGGATCTCTCTGTATTAGAGTGGTCTTACAAAATGCTTAAAGACATCTCTTACGATGCAAAAGTTAGAATTGAAAGACAAACAATTGTTTAAAACCGTAGTTGAAAATGATTTTTCTTTCTTTCTTTTTTGCGCTCCAGCTCAGGTTTTTCTAATGGACCCAGTGCAAATCTGCTTACCATTCCCAAGCAGAGGTCTTCATCTGTTACCCTTACATACCATGCAGGACCCAGGCGAGCAGGTAGGAAGAAACCTTAAAACTTCACAGGCATGTTTTACTGTTTTTTTCTTCGCTTGTTTTTTTGTCTTGATCGCCTCTCTTTTTCCACGTGCCTCTCATCGTGTTTAGGCACATCACCGAGCCTGAGTCCGGTCACCTCACCGAGCCACAGTCCTCCCGCAGCAGGGACAGGCTCTTCATCGTCCCTGGTCACCCGATCGCCTGTGGAGTTCCCGGACACGGCTGATTTCCTCACAAAGCCCAGTGTCAACTTGAACCTACACAAGCCTTTGGGCTACGTACACAGCTCAACTGATTTCCAGCAGGTCTGCCGGAGCTCTGCCCTCGCTGTCTGCACCAGGTGAGTCCTGCAGGACGGACATGGTCTGCTGCTGTGATCTGTGTTGCTCAGTCTGTAATTTCAGGGGTTATAGCAGTGAAATTAAAAGACGTACAGCAGTCACACATGTCTTCGATGGCCTTCTCTTTATTCTAGCTGTGGTCGTCAAATGCTGAAGGGAGTATCCAGCAGCGAAACAGGGGAATCTCATCCACCGTTCACCAGTGAGGTTCAACGCAGGCGCTCTGGTACAAACTTTTACATGTAATACACATTATTTAGGGTAATGAAGTCAGGTCAGGCAAGGAAGGAAAAAAAACAAAAACAAAACACTCCAGGTTGCAGTTTAAGGGATGAGTGCTGCTCTCTACTGGACTACTGCAGTAATACATGTGTCAAATATCCACTTTCATTCACAAACAATGAACTTTTCACATAATATACCATTTTCTCATTCTGTGCATTATCCCAAGGAAGGACTTTCTATTGCCCTTTACAGTGATCCAAGTTCATGCCCATTATGAATAATGCACATGAATAATTAAATTTGCACATCACACACATTTCCCAAATTTGCTGTATTATTCCAAGCAGCGATAATGTCAGTAAACGTAAAGTAAAAAGGGATAGGTTGTAGGTTTTCCTGTTCTGCTCACTTGACGGCAAGTATGTGTTATTGTAGTACAAAAAGGTGTTGAAATGGCTTTAGGAAAACAAATAAACAATTTAAACTAGTAATTACATTTGTGTGTCTCATGGAGGAATTTCAAATCTGATATGTACAGTTAAAACATTTAAATAGACTTCAAAATACACATTGTAATTGGTATTGCTAACTTAAACTCTAAGACCAGACTCAAAAAAATACTTTTAAGCTGCGATCACTTGTAATGGAATGGAAAGAAGTCAAATGAATAAAGAAATAGATGAGGTAGAATAAGGAGTAAAGACATGACTGGAAAGTTTATTGGTAACCTAAAGCTCCATATGCTTATGACAACTTGTGTGACTTTACATTGTTTTTTTTTATATGTGTGACCACAGCAGGTGAAGGGGTGGACTTCCCCACAGAGCCTCTAATCAGGGAAGAGAGTACGGAGGCAGATGTGAGGCCAGACCCTGGAGGAAGTCGAGGGCTGGCGGAGGAGGAGAACAAGGAGAAGAGCCCCGGCACAGACCAGCAGACTCAGGAATCAGAGGTGTGTTTCTACTTGTTGTGTGATTCTATGCCGCGGAACAAAAACAGCCAGATGATATTTGTGTGCAAAGTTCTATGAAAAGCAATATTATCCCGTCTACCACAGTCATGTTTTACAATGCAGGTTTTATATTGAAGGCAGGTATACAATGGAGTATTTTGGTATGTCCCAGACATAAGGTAATCAGTCTTGTTACACTGAACAGCGGGACTGCTGCTACAAGCTATGGGTATTTACAACTCTCTAGAAATAAATATATTTTGCAAGGATTAAGTGATATCAACACTGCACAGAATCAGTCATTTTCAGATTATAATGTGAAACACTACTCTACATTCCCTCTTCACATTTATACCTTATTTAACTGTACAGAAATGCTTCAACAGGGGCTAAATTCTGGGTTGGGAGGCCTTAGACGTGTGTGTGCTCAAGAGTAAAATCCCAATAGGTTTATTTCTCTGTGGACTGACATCTTTATTCGATAGGTGACAGTCAACCTAAGCTTCATATCTTGAAGTACTTTTACTATCAGCACCTCAGCGGTGCAATGAGAAAAGATGTTACACGGACCTTCACATGCAATATTGACATCATATTCACTTGATTTGTTGTCTCCAGGGTGAGCGGGAGTTCAGAATAGATCCTATGCTGGAGGAGCATGAAGCTCTCATGGAGAGAATGAACACCTGGAACTTCCAGATCTTTGACCTGGTGGAAAAAACAGGAGGAAAGAGCGGAAGGATACTCAGCTATGTAAGCACAAACACAAAACGGCCCTATTTAATTTCGAGTTTTTCAGTAATGTTTTGCACCAGAAGCAACTAGGAGTCACATAACTGAGGACATTTTTACCTTGGACAGAGCTGCTGTTTTCATCTTTCTTTTTTAACCAAGACTTAGTGTCGCCAACACGTCAGACCTGTAGACGCTGCAGCATTGTCAACCTCTGTGGAGAGTTGCTTAGTTAGCACCTACAGGACATGTGGGCCAAGAACCAGTGATGATGCAGCTTTTTTTATGTAGAAAACCATAGGCGACCGACTTTTTCCTTCAAAGAAATCAATAAGAAATCGAAAACAAAGACCTGACAACCAGGGCATTGGCATTGGTATCGGGGAAAAAAGTCATCAATTCACATCTTGCTGTCCACTTCTGATAAGTTGACTCACTGTGATACGATAATGCTTTTTCAATATTTTTGGGTTGTTCGAATCCGCGGCCAATTAGCCGATAGGCAACAAAGATATGTTTAAAACGGATAGATCTACGGCTCTGGCCTTGTAGATATCCAACGTTTCTGTTACATTTGTCTGAAATCGCAGTAAGTGAGAATGACTTTACTTTTTGAACTTTAAACCTTTTGACTTTTAACTTTAACCTTAACAACTTTGTCGAACATGAAGATGTCACCAAGGTCGTTTTAATGTATCTTCATATCCCATTGAACCCATTGATCAGTAATAACGTGGCTTATCTCCTGTGTGGAGCATTGTTCCAATAAAGCTGCTTGTGTTTCCTCAGGTGACATACACCCTCTTCCAGGATATGTGTCTGTTTGAAATTTTCAAGATTCCTGTCAGGGAGTTCATGACCTACTTCTGTGCCCTGGAAAATGGTTACAGAGACATTCCCTGTGAGTGTTGCACTGTGTATTGTCACAAAATGTCAAATAATTTGCATCAGAAAGTGTTTAGAAATGATTGCTGGTGTCCTTGGTATGAAAGGTTTTTATTAAAACTGTTGGGGGTGAATACACACAGATCATAACCGGGTTCATGCTACTGATGTGCTCCACGCTGTTTGGTACCTGACCACTCGACCAATCCCCGGGTTCCAGCAGATCCACAGTGAGCACGTGACGGGGAGCGACACAGGTAAACACCAATAATCACTTAACCAGAGCTGCACGCAGTGATGGACTCCTCGCCGCCAAGGGATTTTTATCTATGTGTCACTTGTCAGACTCTAAACTTGCACCGGAAAGAGCTTCACAAATGAGTAAACATTAAAAGAAATAAGTATGAGTGGACATGCTCACATGCAAACAAAATGCACACAAATATCCAGAGTAAATACATTAAATGAAACTGACAGGAACAAGATGTACTTGAAATTAAACGGAGCAAAAGTAGAAGTAAAACATTTCTTGAAGAAGATAGGATAATTTAAACGTAAAGAGCATCAAATTATAGGATTTTAAATGCAATGTGCTACATTAAAGAAACACCGGAGTGGTGAGGTTATGTTTACATTAAAGAGTATTGACATCGTTTACCTGACTTGTGGAGTGGACTTCCTCCTGTTGGTTCCTTTACATACCAAAACTACTTTGTGCCTGCTTTCTAAAGTCAGAAATATATTAATTGTGACAGATATGCAGGCTTTTCTTTGCTGATGATATTTTATTACTTATTGATTTTAATATCGCTTGGGAGTAAACACCAGCGAGTCCTCTGAGGCTGCTAGTACGACTGTAGAAATTACACAGTGTGTCAGTCAACACTAAGTTAACGTGTGATTTTGTTTAGCTCTGGAAGAACTTTCAGCTGATTTGTAAGCATTTGCACAGCCCTCAATTTGATTTATTTCTTCATTCAGCAATATTTGTCTCTTTTATTTTGTTTCAGATTCAGACAGTGGAATCTCTCCTGGCAGGATATCCTACGCTTCCTCCAAGAGCTCCTCAATTTCAGATGACAGCTATGGCTGCCTGGCCTGGAACATCCCTGCTCTGGAGCTCATGGCCCTTTATGTAGCAGCTGCAATGCACGATTATGACCACCCCGGTCGCACAAATGCCTTTCTAGTAGCCACTAATGCACCTCAGGTAAAAAAGCAGCATCTGCTGGTGTTTGAAGGTTTTGCAGGTAGAATCAAATGAAGTTTCAATAATGAACACATGCTGATGTTTTCAGAAAACGAAGGTCAGATGTTCAGCGTATGGCCTAATGCACAAAAGCATTTTACCGCAACTGCTGATGGTGGTGAGGTGAAGAAGGAGGGTAGAAATGAGCCCATATCTCCATGGGTTTCTAAAATATCTCAGAACGTCTTTGCAGACGTGTCAAAGTCGTGGATGTCTTAAACTGATCTGGCAGGTTTTCTTAATTTAGTCGCTGCAAATTAGAGAGTGCTACAAATGAGAATGAGCCTTCAGAATATTAACTTCGAGAAGAATCTGCAGTTTTTTTGTGAGCTCCATTTTGATTAGTGTATGAGGACAAAAGGATTGTTGGACTGGGACGAGGCCTGTGTTTAGGTGGTCAAAATGTCTCGTGACCGTTGAACGACATTCACCAAAGATTAACCATTTTTATCTGAATGTTGTTTTGATCTCGAGTAGATATGGTGCGACATGTAAACTTTTATAAGCTTCAATTTTAGTTCAGATAACACCAGTGCGTAGCCAAAACAAAATAAAAACACTGGACTAATTTCCATTGTTTTCATCACTTTTGTGAAAGTCACACAGGGTTCGTGTTTGTAGCTGTAAAAATGTAAAACAGGCAACTGCTAATTGAAATTTTGTGCAGGATACATGGGATAAGTGTGTTGCATTAGCCCACAACCCCCCCCCCCCCCCCCCCCCCCCCCCCCCCCCCCCCCCCCACATCAGCAGGTTTCTCTGTTTTCTTTCCCCCATGCTGCACCCTGAGATGCTCCCAGTGGTGAACACCTGACATGGCGGTTTCTGTCGCATGAATGAAAACAAATGTGTCTTAAATCCTCTGTACTCTACCTCTGCAGCATAAAAACAAGTATATTTACTCAGCTTGAGCCGTTATTCATTTGACCATGTAAACAGGCGCATTTAATGTTAAATGAAATGAACAATAAGATACGTTCATAGAAGACAACATGTTGAACAAGAACAAAACCAGATGGTTTTAAAATAACGTTTGAGTCTTTTCGTAACTTTGTATGTGCGTACACAAAAAAGACGGGATAATGGACCGAAACTTCCAAACCAGGGTTTTTCTTTCATATTTCTGAAGTGCGTGTAAAGACGTCCGAACTCTTAATACAAATGTCTGGTGAATTTGATCATATTTTTGTTGGTCATGTAAACAGGCTCAGTGAACGTGTTGCCCTGATCAGTCACCGACACGTACATCTGGATCAGTGTGATAAATCAAAGTAACATATAGTATGAGATTATTTTTATTATGTCAAATCAAGTCCTTTATTTATCAAACGCAACAACAATACATAGTATAATGTGCAGTGAAAATGCTTTGAGTACATGTTCCACACCGAAACAACAGTGTTTATAGGATAGAAGAATAAGAAATAAAGAAAAATGAAAACACAAATATAGAAAATAGCACACTATATTACAATATTGATAATAATAAAGGAAATTAAGGCCCACAAAAGATAAGATAAATATAGGTAGATTTGCATTTTGTAATATTTTGAAATGGTTTAAAGGTTTTTCTCCTGGTTGCATTAGAAGTAAAAGTCTCTCTTAATCTTGAAATAAATAAGAATTGTAATATTTTGGAAATCTTTCATTGGTCAAAATAACAGAATCCAAAACAATCGTGTTGCACAGAAACACCTATTACATAAATGATTTACAGAAGTTTCACTTATTTCAAGGATTCTTGTTGTCAAATCCATGAAGCTTTATTTACCGATGTCCAACATTGGAACTAATCATGAAATGATCTAAACAACCTGTGACCTGTTTTTCTTTTTCTACTTGGAGTTATCCACTCAATGTAGTGCATCAAACATCATTGTTTGCAGGAGGCCATCAACACTTGTCTCTTTCTTTGAAGCACAAACAGCCCTGAGCAAATGTCAGCACTGACACCTTGACCCGAGACCAGAACTGTGGAAACAGTCTGTCTGCAGCAGTGACTCCATCAGAAATGAGAGGCTCCTTTGGAAAAGTGTGTTTCCACCCAAAGAAAGAAAAACAATCACTTGACGGAGTATTTGTTTCTGCTTGTAATATTACTGCCAACGTTGCGATGTGATCTAAAATATAGTTTTACTTATTTAAGCCGTCTCTTTATAGTTCACACGAGTCAGAGTTGTTTTTTTTTTTTTTTTTTTTGCTTAAATTGATACGGAAAGTATTTGACATGTTATACGTGGTCTCCAGATTATTAGAATATCTATTAAAAGCAGTTTCAAATCAGGACACTTTAAAAGATTAAACTTCTCGTCACATGTCCAGTTAATCCTCCTAGTGGTCAGTTAAGCGAATGAAAGATAATATGGTCAAGCGCTCGCCCCAGTTTAAATATTGTATTTTCACAACATGTCGATAGCGATAGCATTCCGACTGTCTGGGTTTTGTCCTCGGAAAGTGGGTTACAGGAACCCTGAACATATTGATTGCGAATGGTGTTAACAGCCATCAAGTCTGTTAAAAAGAGAGAAAAAAAAGTGTGTAATTTATTTTTATTTCCAGCTGCTTTACACCTGCTTATCATCCGAGCTTTAAGTGAGCTCATTCTATTTCAAAACCAAACACCCTCATGTCCTCTCAAGTCATTTAATAAGCGCTTGCTATTTTTGTATCCTCTGCAAATTGTGTAACTCAAATGCAAACACATTACGTAAGCAATTTTTGTCAATGGCATATTGGGGGAAATGGCAGAAAACTCCCACGTCTTTTCTTCTCTCATGGCTTTGGCGTTCTCGACCTCTGTGTGCAGGCGGTGCTGTACAACGACCGCTCGGTGCTGGAGAACCACCACGCTGCGTCTGCTTGGAGCCTCTACCTGTCCCAGCCCGAGTTCAACTTCCTGGTCAACT
Organism: Lipophrys pholis; assembly: GCF_963383615.2. Lineage (NCBI taxonomy): Eukaryota > Metazoa > Chordata > Actinopteri > Blenniiformes > Blenniidae > Lipophrys > Lipophrys pholis. The sequence goes on along the minus strand of NC_137636.1, from coordinate 13,082,066 downwards.
TGGATCATGTGGAGTTCAAGCGTTTTCGCTTCCTTGTTATCGAGGCTATACTTGCCACAGACCTCAAGAAGCACTTTGACTTCCTGGCTGAGTTTAACTCCAAGGTCTGACATTGACAGTCGAAAAGTTCACAAGTCATGCATTTACTGAAGGGTTAATAATGGAGAAAAGTAGTTTAGGCCAGCATAATGAGGATTGTGATGATGAGTCGTAATACAGCCTCGACCTATCTTTATTTAACAGGTGAATGATGTGAACAGTCCAGGAATTGATTGGACCAATGAGAATGACCGGCTGCTGGTGTGCCAAGTGTGTATCAAGCTGGCAGATATCAACGGACCGGCCAAAGTCCGTGACTTGCACATCAAGTGGACAGAAGGCATCGTCAATGAGTTTTATGAGCAGGTACAGATGGCATGCTAAAGCTGCAAAGAGTGTTCAGGTGTCACTGATCACTTGGAACTTGTATTTATGTTGACTGTTGCATTTGAACTTTGCGGTAGAATTAACAACAGCAGTTAATACTCTTACATGCACACACATGACGGTGGGCGAGCTTGTCTCTGGCATTTGTTGGCTGGGATCAGCTCCAGCCCTTCACTGTGACCTTGGATGGAATAAAGCCAAATATAAGATGAATAGTTGGATGTGGAGCAGAATTGATTCACAATGACTTATGTCTTTTTTTTTTTCTTTTTTTTTTACTGTTTTGTGGCCAAGGTATTTAAATAAATGAAAGGTACACTTTATCCTCGAGCTGTCCACCATTTCTTTTGATAATCTCTAAAGAACTCCTACACCCTAGCTGTCTTCATTCCTTGCTATACCTGTGTGGTATTGTGACACTGGGCTCACACTGGGTGACTGGATGACGTGCACGGCTGTCACAGTTGCCATAGTAAACTGCAGGATCAGAGCTCCATTGAAGAAGGGTTTTTATTATGGAGGAGACACGTGTGCTGAACTCAGTGACTAAACCATCTCTGATCAGCTGCTCCCAAACCAAGAACGTGTTAACAGTCAGTACTTGTTCTTTTCTGTAACAGACCCAATGGGGGGGGGGGGGGGGGGGTTCCTCTTGACAAAATCAGGTGCATTGAAACCAGACAAACCAGTCAGATGGTGTTGTCTCTGTTTGAATCTTCTATGAAATCATATCTTTATTAAAGACTTATTTTCCTTTTTGTTTGTATAAAAAAAAAACTACCTCATACAGTAGTGACACTGGGTGGAGCTTGATTAGCAGAGTGATTGTAGTTTAGTGTCACAGCTGTTTCTGCAGGTATTTTGTATTTGGTATTTTCTAACCCTAACCCCCCCCAAAAAAGTCATATCTTCAGAGGCAATTAGGGTGCAAGTTAAAACAGAACCAAATCATTTGAAGAGCTGTTTTCAACTTCAGTTTCTACTCTTTGTCTGCAGGGAGACGAGGAAGCCAGGCTGGGATTACCCATCAGCCCCTTCATGGACAGGTCCTCGCCACAGCTGGCCAAGCTGCAGGAGTCTTTCATCACACACATTGTCGGACCCCTCTGTAACTCCTATGACGCCGCCGGTCTACTTCCTGGCTACTGGATCAACGAATCCGGGTCGGATGAAGACGACGACGAAGGCCAGGCGGACATCGACACAGATGAAGACGAAGAGGAGGACGATGAGCTCGAAGACGAGCTGGCACCAAGTAAGTGTTGTTGCTACTGCAGTAATACCGAGTCTTATCAGCGAAGCGCTTCCTGCAGTTACGAATGCGTGTTTCTCTGCGTTGTAGGAAGGAGGAAACGCCGCCGCAGGTTATTCTGCAGCATAATGCAGCACCTGACGGAGAACCACAAGGTGTGGAAGAAGATCATCGAGGAGGAGGAGAAAAGCAAAGAGCTGGGCAAACAGCAGCAGCCGGACAGCCTGCCCGCCTCCCCGTCAGATGACATCCAGGTCATTCAGGAGGAGGAGGAGGGGGAGGAGCGTCAGTAGCGAGAGGACAGACTAGAGAATGGAGCTGCGTGAGTTTGAAACGTGACGGAGAGGCAGTGTAAGGACACGAGTCCCTCAGACCACAAGCCTTGTCACCAACGTAAAGACAAACAGTTGGCAAATGCACATAAAACACATGTTCCATCTCTCTCTCTCCCTTCCTCTCTGTCCGTCTCTCTCTCTCTCTCTTTCTCACACACACAGACATTGAAAGATTCACTGTGCAGACGCTTGAGCAGTCACATAGTTTTTTTTTTTTTTGTTTTTTTTTTGGAGAAACAAAAAGGCCTTACTACTGTGAGCGGATCCTTACTGCAACGGTGGGGGCCCAACTCCTATGCACTTTCACCCCATGGAGAGTCAAGTGCACCCACAAAAAAAAAACGGGCTCCAGAACTGAGGAGGGCGGTGCAAAAGAAGAGTTTTTGTGGGCGGGGTCCAGCATTGACTTACCCTCCCTGCTAACCTTGGCTGTGATGCTGCCTTGAATGCAAAGCGCTTAACTTAGGTACAATTTATGTAAACTCAAGAATCAAAGGTAGAGGAAAATACTGAACCGAGCGACATTATGAAGTGATTGATACCCTTTACCAAAGTGAACATTTCATACACGGAAAGACAACAGGCAGAAGCTCTTTCAGCCTCGTTGTCGGGTATATTTTTTAATTATAAGTACACACACACACACACACGCACACACACACACACACACACACACACACACACACACACACACACACACACACACACACACACACACACACACACACACACACTTACATACCTACATACAATACATATATATATCTAACAATATCAAATGATGTGCCTGTCTGAACCTTTACTAAGTCCATATTGGCCCAGAGCCTCGGCTTGTGTAGTTTTCTCTCCTTGCTGGTGACACAAAACACTGTATAAGACTCAGTCACAGAGACTTTATTGAAATGTCGACTGATTAATAGCATTATATCTGCATCATTTTTGATGCTTTTACTCATGTGTACCACCTTGCGGTTTTTTTTTTTGTTGGTTTTTTTGGTTTAACTCCCTGTTCTTTATTTTTTTGTTTGAGTGTTGAAATATTTTGGCAGGAATGTGATCAGAGAGAATGAGTAGGGAGAAAGAGAGCACATTTTTAATTCCTTTTAGTATGTAATTTGTGCTTATGTCTGTGTGTCCTTTTTAGTAATGGTTGGTTTTTAATCAGTGAAATGTCCTCTGGTGTTTTAACATGTTGCATTCAGATCAGGAGTGCTGTTTCAATGAATGGATTCTTCATTTTCCTTTTCTGATTCTAAGCATTTTTTATTTTTTTTTTCAAAGGTTACTCAGGATTCAGGCAAAGTTGAATAATTATTTTGCAAGAATTTATGTCATTACTATGAAATACACTTTTGAAATTAAGAAAATTCCAAAAAAAAAAAAAAAAAATCTGGGTGACTGAAATAGTTTGTAATCTCTTAATGAACAATTTGACTGCAAACAAATTGGAGCGACAGAGGAGCAGACGGTCTGTGCCGTCTCTCAGCCGTTCCTACACTGTTTGCATAACCTTTTTACAACCTCACTGGAGAAAAGCTAATCCTGATTGTCAGCAGACTGCAGCAACACGTCACACTGCACAGCTTTGCTGTTCTGTAACAGTGCATTGGGCTCTTTTTTTTAATTCAACGTTCTCCATTATTTTTAAACCAGCACTACGAAGCAAATCTAGATTTGCAAAATGGGCTTTCATTTTCCAATGTTTAATTTTGATTAATTTGATTTGCATCAAAAATCCATTACTCGGCCAGTGTGTGAAGAAGAGATCCAGGTTTTTATCGTCACTTTGTTTTTGTTTTTTTTGTTTTTTATATATATATGCATATATATCTGTTTTATGATGTGCTATGGGGACTGGTTAAAGAACTACTAGTTCTCTAATTTTGTCTCTACAAACTCTTGGCATTCCATTAGAAATGAGACACTTCATCAAAGGGAAGGCAGACTTGTCACCTTGATCATCTTTTCAATTCACAATCTCTGGAGAAAATGTTAAACAAGCAGTGTAAACTGAGACATTTGAAGACATAAAATAGATACGGATGTGCACATTTTAATACCAAACGAGTGTTTAGCCGCTGTACAAAAGAGTATGTGCATATAAATATATATTTTTTAAATAATCAAAACGAATGCATCTGTTTTCTACACACAGCTGACATAATGTACATTGCAATCCTGTTATTACCATTGTGTTTTCAGAGTTTTTATCTATTTACATGTGTGAAACTGTGGGGCTTGGTGTTTTGCCCCCCCCCCCCCTTTTTTGGTTCCAGCTTCTCCCTGATCTGTATCATAACCACTTTTGTAAACGTCATTATCTTTCTCCATCACTGTCGTTTCACTCAACCGGACTAGTGCCAAGCTTCACCTGCATACTTGTAGTTTGTGCGAGCGACACACTCTCTGGGCCCCAGAGAAACACACCTCCAGTCAAATGTTGCACCGGCGGCATCAAAGTGGCAGTGACGGGAGTGGGAGTTGGACTCCGGTTCAGAGCCATACGCATCCTGACAATCCTGTCTTCTCTTTTCTCTCACGAGGACCCCATGCTTTGTCTCCTTAAAGCCTCAGTTTGCTCCTGAGCTGACGCATTCTGGCTCGTTAAGTTGTAAAAGTTTGTCGGCTTCTCACTGTGCAGTCTCTCCAACCAGTGTCCTCTGATGATTGTGCCATAAATACATCTATGAATGGTCTTTACCCGTATGTAGCATCGATTATACATATGTTTGCCTAATGTAACCATTCACTCTTATCTACATTGTGAGGGCAACAAATTTTTTTGTTGTTATTTATAGCTGTCATAAAACACCATCCCTAAAGTATCAGCATTTCTCATTGATTTTTCTTTGTGTCTGTCTGTCTGTCTGTCTGTGTATTCACAATATACAACTATGTTGTGTGTGTGTGTGTGTGTGTTGTTGTTTTTTTTGTCCATACCACTTCAAATAAATATCAAAAATCCCAAATACACTAATTTCTCACCCACACATATGTTTTTCACTTGGAAAACCTCCTGGACAGTCATAACATCTCCCGCCACCTTAAAGCATCACACTTAAGGTGAGAAAAGAGTGATTAGAAGCCGTCCACAGTTTACAGTGTGGAAAAACTCCCATCTTAATGACCTACTGAGCATCTTCGTTGCCAATTCTACAAACTTTGCAGTTCCACACAACAGATTTGCATATTTCTGTTCATTTGTGTGTTTTGACGCTATTTGTAAACGTCCGAGTTCACGTTCAGCAGAAGAGAAACCTTTTCCTGACAGGTTAGTGTGAACAACCTGCAGTGAAACGCAAAGTCGGCGACTGACTGGTGAACATTTAGAAGCAGAGAGGACACACAAGAGAGTGACTGCGGGGTTTTGTCGGGTGATTTGGGAAACGCATTGCACCAATTCTAACAAATGTTACACCTGAGGTGTTTTCAGGAAATATACGTGAACAGCTAAGTAAATAAATAGGAAATGGATGTTAAACCATGCCAGCAAACAAGGTGATAACCTGAACGTAATCCAGCGACCTGCATAAAGCTGATATTTGTAAGCACGCATAGTGAATATCTCACCTCATTGCTCATAACTCATTATCTCGTTTTGAAGCCAGATTGGGGATACTGTTGCACATATGCAATATGAGTCAGTAGGCAGTCACCACTTGAATATATTTGTATGTGTCCAAAAGAAGGTGTCTTATTGAAGGGAGGATCATTTCAAATGTACACACGCCGCTTTAAAAGACTTCATCGATGTTGATATGTTGAATTTGTTGGACGTCTTAATGGTCAAATGACTTCTTTGGGATCTTAAAACAAAGTAATCCAAACCTCTTTGTACATTTTAGTCTCAGCAAATTTGCAAGAACTAATCCAGACATGCGTGTGGGTTTTTTTTTAAGAAAGACTTTATTATTACACAAAAAGGTTCATGCTACCAGTATTGCAAATAAGAACACGTGTTAACGGCACACATAAATGCAGTACATTGTTAGTACTGATAAGCACCATTCAGCAGAAACCAGTATTGCATAGTCAGTTTCTAGAACTCCGCCAGGGTTTCATTCACTTTCTAAGAGGAAGGTTTTCCCTGGAGCAGGATCCCTGGAGGTGAGGTCAGAGTCAATCTGAATGAAGCAATGTCTGGTCCGCGTCCAGTTCCAATACGTTGATCAGAACTTTCTTGGAAAGTCTGCCAGTCCCATTTCGCCAAACACGTATGAATGGCTGGTGGCATTTGTCTGACCTGAGACTGTCCTTAGAATGCAGGGCTATGAACCACCCCGGGTGTACATACTATCAATCATTGACACATACCGAATTCATCGCTGGCGCACCAAGGTTCATAGACTTTTTATATTTTCTGGGCTCGGAGCTCAGAGAACTAAATCAACATCACACTTGTGCTTCCAGGGTGGCCTTTCAGCACTTGTTGCCTCCCTTGCTGTCTGAAAGTCTTGTGCAAACATGGATATCGCTCAGTTAGTTCAATAGACATCGAAAAAAAACTGATTCACATGTTATATGCAGAGAGAGCACCTTTGGAACAACTGTAATGCACTGATACCGGACGCTACAGTCCAGGGCGATACAGTCTTGTGCCATGCGGCTGCATTGCTGTGCAAAATAGTTCAGCTCGCGCTCAAACGACTGAACAAGCTACAAGAAACGCTCACATGCCTACTTGTGATAAGGAGTGTCTCCAGAGCAGGAAAGCTTCTGCTGCCTGCGGACAGCACAGATGGAGTACGGTTTGGGCTGTAAGGTCATGCCCAGTTTGGGAGTGACAGTTGGGACGGTTCCTGGAGGAAACTGAAGATGAAACCTCTGCAGCAAAGTGGTGAAGAAGAGGAACATCTCCATTCTGGCCAGCTGTTCACCCAGACAGTGACGCCTCCCTGGGGAAAAAAAAAAAGAAAAAGAAAATCTGTTACATCAGGCGGCCCCACACACACACACACACACACACACACACACACACACACACACACACACACACACACACACACACACACACACACACACACACACACACACACACACACACACACACACACACACACACACACACACACACAAAACCAACAGCTGGCTAATTTGTTCCAGACATTTGGAAACATGAACACAACAAAGGAGAAAATAATGGGTTTAAATGAGGATAGTGTGCAGTGCAGATGTGCCCCCCCCCCCCCCCCCGAAAAAAAATAAATAATAAAACTAAAAGTTTTCTACCAATGCTCACAAAAACACCTGAGAAACATAAAGGTACCAGGAAATAAGGCAAGAGAAGAAAACAGATGTGGCCAATTGCCAAAAAGGAAAACACGGTAATGCTGATTTAAAGATGAAGAATGTTGTATTATATATGTTAATTTCCATATCGGAGGTTCGAAACAAAAACAACAAGCCTACACATGACCTAGAAAAGTGCAAATCATCAAAAAGAAAACAACCTCTCATTTACTTGAAAACCTCTGTCTCTTACACCTTGTGAAGGAGCATGAGCACACTGTGAGGGTGAATTAGTAAAAACATGCACGTCAGTGCTGCAGGAATTGTGAGTCTTGAGAAGAAGAACATCAACCTAAAAAGACATTGTGTTTGCAGGCAAGAATTTTGTATATTTCATGTAGATTTGAAGAGCCAAAAAGCAGGAATTCAGGTTATTGCATTTTTAAGTTGCAACAAAACTGAAAGAAGAAATGTGCAACTAGAGAACATTGTTTTTGAGCACGGAGGCATCACTTAAAACAGAATAATATTGAAACTGTACTTATTTTTGTAAACTTTTACAGGTCTTGCAAAACACGGTGAATAATTATTTTTTTTTTTTATAGATTTGTATTTTTTTGCACCAGTTGTAGATCCTTATGTTATATTAAAGTTATGGCAAACCCGGATCAAATTGGGACATATGTGACCGCTGAAATATGGTGAGTTTGACACCCTTTTCTACATAATTATATTTTAATGAATGGCTTTGGATGATTCCCCATAAGGTACGTATCATCATCTCCTCCAGCCATACTACTTTATAAGCAGCATATTATCCTACCGTCTGATATCATAACAGGCTCTTATCAAAATGCCTAAATCCATCCAAGAAACACTGTTATTGGACATGAGTGGGACTCATTCAATAGACACAGCCAACTTGAAGAGGCTGGTGGCAAATTACCACCACCCGGTGGAACATTAGTAGAAAGAGTGTTGGCAAAAGAGTGACTTCCTGAACATTGGCCTATCAGAAGAAGGAAGGTTTAAGAATAGATGCTTGAAGAGAGAAGTTAAAACGACCTCTTCCAGGTAATCTGAACTGCAGGGTCGCGTCGAGGACCAGAAAAAAAATATTTCTAATTCTTCTTAAGACGGGTAAATATAAATGAACTCCATTGAAGTGCCTCTGTATAGAATATATTAAAGTTGCACATTATGTTTCACTTTTTGTCAGAAAGATGTGAGTTTTTCTAGCCAAATAGGAAGTACAAATACTATCAGACCTCAGATCTTTTTGAGTACATATACTGAAAGGTATTGGTTGAGTCTTGCGTGTTTTATCCGTGTATCGGTAAGGTTTTAATCCGAGAGTATGAATGAGAGACTAACCCAAAGAGAATGGAAGGAAGGCCTCACGCCTCACAAAGTTGCCACTGCTGTCCAGAAACCTCTCTGGTAGGAAAACACCGGGATCGTTCCAGTACTTCTCATCAAAGTGGACTGAGTACAGGTTTGTGATCACCATGGTGCCTTTGGGAAGTGTGTATCCGTTGACTTTTGCTTCCTGCGAGGTGGCACGGAAAATGCCAAGGGGCACAATGTTGCAGAAGCGAAGAACCTCGTGCAGGACAGCTTCCACGTAGGGCATCCTGTGCTTGTCCTCCAGTGTGGGTGCCCTCCCATTGGTCAGCACGCTGTCGATTTCCCTGTGCACCCTCTCTTTACAGGGAAAAACAAGAGATGACCGGTGAGCCAGGTGTAAGAGTATATGTTCATTGAAGCAGCTGTACAGTGAAAGTGCATTAAAATCCATTTTTTTTATGGCGACATCAGATGTAAAATCTCCCATTGGGATGGTGCTCTTGCTACAACTGACCTTGTATGTTGGGGTACATGGCCATGTACAACATGGCCCAGCGCAGGGTGTTTGTTGTGGTCTCTGTACCAGCAATAATGAGCTCACCCACTGAATAGATGAGGTTTTCATAAGAGTATGAAGACGTGGGATCTCCTGCGCTTTGCTCCAACTCATCCAAGTAGGCGTCAACATAGTGACGGGGCACTTGGGGCACTCTGCCCTTGGAGAAACCCTCTATGACCTCCTGTAAAAAGTCATAAACCTCAGCAGCGTTGCGGAACAGCTTCTGGTGTTTTCCAAAGGGCACATATTCAATCCAAGGGAAGGCATTGTAGAGGAGGGCCCAGCCGCTCACCGCGAGCTCCACGTTCTCGCTGAAAATCTCAATCATGTGCTGGAAATTGCTGTCGTCATATGTGAAGCGCTGTCCGAATATTATCAGATTGGTGATATTGGACACTGCGTTGGTCACAAGGTGTTTGGGGTTGAAAGATTTCCCCTTGTGTTCGTCAATAGCATCAACAAAGAACATGCACTCCTCCGAGATCTTTCTTTCAAACAGTCTCTGGCCGCTGCCGAAGTAACGGAAAGAATTGCAAGCCAGCTTACGGTGTTCAATCCATCCTTTACCATATTTACAATTGAGAAGCCCTTTGGATAGAGAGGGGAGAGAGAGAGAGAGAGAAAAAGGGTTAAAACATTGGAAATTCAAATATTGTTGGAAAAAAATATCTGCATGCATTCTATCACAGCGTCTTACCACCCATTTTGGTCATTTTCTTGAATAAAGGCAGTGATGGCCGGTCAGCAAACACCTCACTTTGGTGATAAAGGCATTCCCTGACACAGTCATATCCATTTAAAACCACCGTCATTATCCCTCCTAGGTCAAGACTGAAAATCTGAAAGGTGCACATTGCAGCACAAGCACTTTAATCATTTTGTTCCTTTTTTTTTTTTTTGTACTTCTTTTCTTTCAATAGCAATGCATTAGTCAAGGAATGAAAGGTTTGTGCAAAAATTGCATGCAACTATTGCTGAATTTGTGTGAATGAAAAAAAAAAAATCTCCCTCTGCACACAAGGGAGGGGCGGTGATTTAATCCACCTCCAACCAAATACTGTGTGTGTGTGTGTGTGTGCGTGCGTGCACGCGCGCGCGCGCTGCAGGGTCAAGCTCCTGCACAGTCTGCAGAGCACCGAGAAAGCAGTCGTTACCTGTCCGTGAACTTCGCTCTGCTTCTTGAGGAAGACGTGCGGCTCGGTGGCCAGAGAGAAGATGTTCCCTATCACCGGGATGGGAGACGGACCGGGAGGGAAGCCCGGGGGTCTCCTCTGCTTGACGAGCTGCCGGACCAGCAGGAGAGCGAGGATGGACGCGGCCAGGCAGCAGAGACCGAGCGCGGCGCGCGCGGGCGACACCGGCACCAGAACCAGACACGGAGACTTGATTGAAACCATTTTGGGAATTTAAAAAAAAAAAAAATTCAAATCTCTCTAATCCTACAGACACACTGCAAACCTCGGCTTCTGGTGTGAGGAACTGAAGCACATATGTATCATCTTGCACATTGTCGATCCCCGCCTCTAAGGCGAAGATTGGCCAGAAAGTCAGAGTCAACTACTGGTGAACTTTTTTTTTCTTTTTTTTTTTTTTTCTCTCTCTCTCGCTGATCAATAATGATCCAGTGGCCGTTGGGATGGATGTTGACAGTCAGTCTGCAGAGGAGGGATCACACCATAAAACTGCACGTCATGCTTTTTCAGAATTAAAGTTGTGAAATGCTTTAACAAGTTTGTCTAACGTGGATATTTTTGAACATGAGCGAAAATACCACTTGCACAAGGACCAAACTATTATAGGTTATTTTGTAACATTATGTCCCATTATCAGACGTGGATGGAACACACATACTCATATTACAATACTTAAGTCGTATTTTGATTGTACTTAGTTACACTATATAAACTAAACTTTAAAAAACACAACTCTGAATATATAATATAATATAATATAATAGAACTATTTGAAATGTATACCCACACACATCATTCAAACCTCTTACCTTTAAGTTTATTATATTGAGCAGAGAAAAGTCCTGCTTTGCGTCGACATTTCTTAACAAACCAGATTTTACGGAGAGACATTTTAGAGAAATGTGATTTGAACATAGATATTTGAAAAACACTCGGGGTACAGTGCAGTTTGTAATACAGTAAAGCAGAGGGGAAAAGTAACTAACATGAGTAGTTTTCATCTATCTCGAGTATTTTCAACCATAATCCAAATCAGTTCTCTTTCCACCTTTTGCACATTACATCAGAATTGAGGAGGTCGTACCGAACAACTGGGCTCTTGTCCAGCCTTTTTTTTTTTTTTTCCTTCTTCTTCTCAGAGAAACCTGAGATAAAATACCACTCCCAGTTTGCAAAAGTTGTTGTTTTAGGGACGTATTGGCTACTAGGAAAATGCTGGGCGCTGTTAAGCTCAATAGCAGGCTCTCTGAATAACAAGTGGATTTTAAAAAAGGCAGTTCAGCATGAACATGACTACAACAGGACAATGTGCCACACCACCCCAGAGCTCACATGCAAAGAACACTCACTACTTAGCACAACAATCAAGGCTTTTTAATCATATTGCACTGTTAATCACGTTAAACATTTATGAATCGAAAATAAATCTGATATATTTTTTCATTGGTTTCTATAAAGACAAAGCATTGCGGCCTGGCTCTGGTGGTTGAACTTGTACTTTAGATGTCCACTTACAATGTTGAGACTTGGCACCTCTCTGGCTTTTCACAATTGTGCTGAATACTTTAGATTGTTCTTTTGGCCAACTTGGGAAAGGGGATATAGGGCACTTTGTCTTAATGTTGAGTGTATTGCCAGAACCATAAAGTCTGTCTGAAAAGGACTATTTCACGGAAAAGGGATTATGTCGTTGGCTAAATTAAAATCTCAGCTGGCACGCACATTGTGGATTTCAGAGCACAAAGTAGCTTTGAATGAAAAAGACCCGGCACAGACTCAAACATATAGGAGGGAAAAAAGGGAGAAACACTGTTGTGGCCTGATGGAAGGTCAGTAGAACAAGTTTAACAATGAAATAAATTGCATCTCAAACAAATAGTGTTTCAGTGGTATCCACAACTTATTTCAATATGGAAAAACATATAAGATGTGCGTACATAAAGGTCACATTAGAGTCTGTGAGATTGCATCAATAAAACCTTTAATAATAATTCCAAATGTGATGCGATTTTTGAAAGGAATGGATGGATGGATGGATGGATGGATGGATGGATGGATGGATGGATATTAACAGCAGGATATTCTTTAATTTAATAAAAATATTGAAATGAATACATGACTAAATAAATGAAAAAAAAAAAAAGCTATTTAGATTGATTGCATAAATAGATATTTTAAATAAATATAACCACTGGTAGTTTGGTATTTTTCTTTATTCATTACAGTTATTCTGATGCATGTGATATTTATAATGCCGGGTCAATAAATTACAATATTCACGTCATCAGCCTTCAAACATCTACCCTGGTTTATACTTGAAAATGTAGATTGCTCCAAAACCAATATATAAAAAAACAAAAAAAACAAGCATTGATTGGTTGAAGCTTGTCAAATATGTTGCTAGTGTAATATTTACAATTGTTTTTGTATGTCTGACTATCAATGCTATTTATATTTCTGTAAAAGTTTCTCCTACTGTTTGTTTTATGTTCGTTAAAATGAATTTCTATTTGACTCTTTTTTTCTTTTTTTTTTTCTCAAGCAGAAAGTTGATCTTCAATTCCACTCTGCGGATCGATGCGGCCGTGCTCAGTTGCGTGTCCCTCAAGCCACAAAACAAAAGATGCAAACACATTTACACATAGAGTTCTAAAGTTGAAAGTAAAAATGTTTTGAGAAGTGATTTTAAACAAATCAAACAGGTCCTGTTCGGTGTATCAAGGCTGAATTCAATGAGCTGCTATCAGTAATGCATATCTGTCTGTTACCACGTTTTTAAGCAAATAAACTTTGAACCAGCAATCTGCTGCAGGTTCCTTCACCTCTGTACGTTAAAGATTTGGTCATGCACTATATTTAGAGGTCGAAGGTGAAGGTGTGCGCCACAAACTTGCATACTTGTGTCTAAGGGTTTTTCCTTCACTAATATTTTTAAATAAGTATCCAGTTCATTGAGCGTCTAACGATATACCTCCAGCGAATCCATCATTTGAAAGATAATTTATCGAAACGTTTGAAACAACTCATTTCATTCAGTCAGCAAAATAACAAAGTTCCCATTGATCTGCTTCCTGCGAACACTGTCTTTACGCTTAATAGAGGTGTAGAACGGAGAGGGAGTGCAGGGAAGAAGCCATGCACAGAAAATCACCTCATTAATGTGGCTTTAAACTACAAACAATTTCCACTTTTGTGAAATGCTGCTTTCCACTTTGCTGTGTGATCAGTTCATCATGACTCGCTCCTCATTAGACATGAAGTTGTTTATCCAGCTGTTACTTCCTGCTGAGGCAGCTGGTAAGCTTCTTTTTTTTTCTTCTTTTTTTTCTTTTTTTTTCCTTTTCGATGCCTCAATGGCCTCTACAGACCTCTCCCAATCATTCAGATTTGTTAAGGCTACCTAATGAGGACATTCTTGCAAATTACTTCTTTGCTTCCTGCCAGCTCCCCTGACTCAAAAGCTATTCTGGAAGCATTAAACACATCTGTCAGATTTAATCAGAAAATCATCTTCTCACTGTTACATTATCTTGTTAGTGGTTGGATTAAATCAAAACATGTGAAACACGAGTGTCCAGGTGGTTAACGTGAAACATGTTTTGGAACCGCGGCATTCAGACAAAGCGGAGTCAGCACATTTCAAAGAAATATTTCACCGATGTTGTTTTACCCCACATTTTAAAACTCCTGGAAATCAACAAAGTAACTGTACAAAAAAACCTAATGTCGATATTTGCATAATGAATAATGTAGGATGAGAAGTTTAGGTTTAAAAATTGAGGATAAATTCTGAATATAGCTGTAAATATGTGTACAAAACGGTGTAGTTAATGAATCAACAGTGAAGTACAGGGAGGAGATTATATTGTCCTTCTCAGCTTTTACAAACATTTCATATTGTATTATAACATTGATTTAAACTTTGGTTCAAAAATAAAGTCATTCATTCATTCGACTGTAAAGTCCAGTGTGAAAGATGAAAGTTAAAAAGCAAATAACAAAAATATTTGTCCAAATAGAAATAGCCTAATTATGACAGTCACATCTTATAGTCGGTGAGTAATATTAGCTTAGATTTGATGTACTTCTTATTTACAAGTGTTGTTATTAGTATTAATCATACCGACCTTTGCTGCAAGTAACAGATTTTACGATTTGGCAGTAGCACCAAACATTGATTTTACAACTTCTTATAACCCTCTGCAAGAATACGATCCTATTTAAAATATGTGCCTTTTTAGTCAGGTTCACATTTCTCCCCCAAAATGTTATGATAAACGTATGGTACATAAACTTAAAAAAAAAATCTGATCAAATGTGACATTTGAAATATCTCTTAAAAAGTCCCTTGTGTTGAAACATTGGTGTTTCAAGGATTTTAGTGAACGCTGCATCAAAGCTCAAGAGACAACTATTATCGGTCTTCGCTCTTTGCTTGTTTGTAGTATGGGATGTTTGTGGTGGACCTGGATTAGACTTTAAATTATACAGTTATGTGTTTGCAGAGTGTTCTTCCTGTGGTGCCTGTGTGACAGTTGATAACGTGAATCCCACAGTGGATCATCTACCATGACCCTGGCGACTGGAAAAATCAAGTAAGCTAATAACTGACATTACCTGTCGGCACTAATGTTATTTTTCCTGGTAGAACGACGAGTAGCCGAAGCACTAAAAGGTCTTAATCCCTGTGTAACTTCAAGGGCAGGTGTTTAAATGTTTGGTTTGGTTTAGCTGCAGGTGGAGGCTCTTGACTGAAGCACATTATTCTGAAAGTACACCAGACTGTTTTCCCCAGGTCATGTGTACATCCTCAAGGTTTTTTTATTTTCTTAATATAGTTTTATTATTATTTTTCCTCAAGTAAAACTACACCAGTAGATTGATGACTGATGATCATGAGACAAGTTAAAATACATTGGACTTCTTCAAAAGAAAAGCCAGATAGTAAAGGCAGTGGTTGCATTTCTGACTGCCCAAACCACAATTAACTGCACTTATAAACTTCAGTTCAGGTGTAAGCTGTGTCTTTTAATAAGTCGTAATGGTTTTCTCCTTCATGATCTCTGTCTTTTTTCAAGGGGAGGCCTGTCCTGAACTTTGGAAAAAACAAAACAAAGAAAAAAACAACCAAAACACTACTATCTATCTACTATCAAAACAATTTGGACTCTCGGTTGGATGTTCACATTATATTTACGTTTGTCGAGTAATCGCCCTTTAAATTGGTTGCAGATTGATTCTATAGCCGCAACCAAACTGCTTGTTTCGATTTAGGACCGGCTGTACTGCACCGTGAGCTGCTTATCAATGGTGCCTATTCAAATAATGCAAGTTGTTGATACGTGTCTCGCTTTGGAGGATTTCTCATTTGAGTTGCCGCAAAGAATGGCGTCGCTTCTGTTTGGGAAAAAGACACCAACTCAGCCGAGACTGTCTGTGACTGACGAGAGCTGCAGCGAGGAGAACGCTGCCCTCTCTGTCATGAATGCTCTCCAGTGTTGTCATTAATTTTCTAGGCCAATTCATGCCTAACATGAGAGAATGTGAACAGTGTGAGCTAATTGCAGTCTCGACAATGCACTTTTCCCCTTGGAATGTAATTTTTCTGCCTCAGTTGGTGTCTGTGGTTCAAGCAGGCGGCGGTGAACCGAGGCTTCGGAGCAGCATTGTCCAAAACAACGTGGAGAGTACTCGGCAGTTTACAAAACGCACAACAATCTGACACTTTATAATAGAACCGTGACACAATTCGTCAGATGTTGAAAGTCACAAATTAGACACTTTATGTAGTATTTCAATACGAATACATATATATTTTTTTTATTTTGATGAGTGATGCCAATTGCTGGAAGACTTACTTGTGGATTCGAGTTTAACTATTTAACTGCAGACCTCTTTCTCTTCTCCCACAATTCTCCACAATCCTTGAAGGACTCTGAAATGACAGAATAGACAAATTCATAGAAAAACACAATTTACTATCAGAAAGTCAATATTTATTCAGAGTTAATTGGTCATTAGCGTGAACTGAACTAATTGAAGAAATGGCAATTTTCATGGACAGAAAAATCTCAGCTGGAGATTTCATTGATTTTAAAAAAAAAAAGCATTTTATACCATAAATCATGACAAACTAATCAATAAATTGGAACAAAATGGAATTAGGGGAGTTGTACGGAATTGGGTGAGAAGATATTTGGAGAACAGGAAACAATTTGTGAAGACGTTATTCTGACTGCTTGGATATCGTGAGTGGCGTCCCACAGGGCTCTGTGTTAGGACCTAAACTGTTCATTATGTACATCAGTGACGTATGCAAAGTGTCTGCACTCGTGAAATTTGTATTACTTGCTGATGATACAAATATCTTATGCACTGGTGAGGATTTGCGGCAACTTTTGGAATGAATCACTTCAGAACTTAATTCAATTCAATTCAATTCATAAAGGGCGATTGTCACAATCTGTGGCGTAAAGCTGTGGAATAAATAAGGAATGGAGATAAAACAAATATCAAGTATAAATCAGCTTAAAAAAAGATATAAATGACTGATTCTTAAGAGGTACAATAGTTCATGATTGTGACGGTAAATGGAGAGTATTGAATCTAAATGTATAATAGTTTATTGTAAACATCTGTGCAACTGTTGGTGTTGAGTTACATTTTAGGAGCGTTCTGTTGAAGGGGATATATGAGTGTTTGAGGGGTTGGAGTAAATACGTTTTTACTTCTTCCGACTCCTTTTCATTCATGCAAATGTAGATTAAATGGATTTTGTTGTTTCTTCTTCTTCTTTGTTTTATTCATCTAAATGTGTGTTTTCTATCTTTTTTTGATGTTTTTATGTTTAAACAAAAAGATTCATTAGTTTATTCATTGTTTTTTCTTGTCAGTGAAAAATTCCCCACTTGATCGGACACTGGACAAGAGTCGTTATCCTAAATAAATGAAATTAAAACCTCCTGGCAAAGCAATCAAATGAGAACAAGATAATTAACATAAATCAGGAATCTGTTGCTCTGAAATCTTTAGTCTTTCATGAGCAGTTTCTGACAGTGTGTGACGCTGTTAGAGACTAATTTAGTGCTTCTGGTCCGAGGCCTGCAGGTCTGCTCAATAGTACTAAAAGGCTCATCTACTCTAATGAGTTTCCTTGTGACGCAAAGAATAACTGGGAGGCAGGATGCTTTATGATACATCATCCAATATTGTTGCATAACAGGAATTAGACGATGGCCAGAGACCAACAGCCCAGTAATTAGCACAGAGAAACCGGATGGACATCAGTGAATGGAAGGTTTGGTTTATTGACAGAGAGCTCAGTGCAATGCTCTTCCCATATAAATCAGGAAGAACACACTCTTAGTCCACTCCTCTATGGTATGCAAATCTGCAAATCCAACCGCCATGTACTGTGAGTCTGGATCAAATATTTCCACAGTGATGAAACACTTTCACGATGATCAAACCAAATCAAGTCAAATCAAACTTTATTTTTGTTGCACTTTTCATACGAAGGTTGGAGCACAAAGTGCTTCACATGCTATAAAAAGAAAAAGAAAAAAGTGTGTGTGTGGATGCACACACACACACACACACACACACACACACACACACACACACACACACACACACACACACACACACACACACACACACACAGACACACACACACACACACAGACACACGCACACCACCAAACCCAACTGCCCGTATCAAAATATGAAAAAACTGATGTAAGCTGCTGAGTGTTGAAAGTAACGATTCTTACCAGTATACCTATCAAGAAAATCTACAATCATTTCTGAATCGACTTTGACATTGTTTCTCCTGCTTAAAGTCCCTGGTAACAAATTGACAAACACATATGAACTTGACCTGTTCTTACATATTTCCCTCTTTCTTCTTTGAAGTGCCTGAATGGCACGGCCCATCTCTCCTCTGTCTGAATAACTTCACCCCTATACTCCCTGAACTGAGGTCATTGGGTAAACATGTTCTAACTATCACCAGATTCCCAGACCTGTGCTACAGCCAAGCTTGGGAAAAGTTTCCCCATTCCTGTTACTGTAGGTCCTTGGCCATGCTGCTCATTTTCAAGTCTCCTTTAACAACATATTCCAAACCACAAAAACCTGGACAAGCTTCTCTTATCACAGGTATTTATTATTATTATTATTATCCTCACTGTGATGGACTGGCAGCCAGTGTGTACTCTGCCTTTAACCATAGTCATTTGGGACAACTCCGACCCACCGCGACTCTGAAATTGATAATGCAGCTTAGAAGAGGGATGAATTAATGGATAATGTGTAACTTTATATTTTATATTGTGATAACTTACACCATGCAAATGCTTCACTTGATGTGTTTGTGTAGTTTATTTGTTGGGTCTGGTTTTGTATATAAACTCTAGATTTTATGCTTGTTTATTTTTTATAATATGGTGATGTAAAGTGTCTTTGAGTGTCTTAAAAAGTGCTACGCAAATAAAATGTACTATTATTATTATCATCATCATCATCGTTATTATTATTATTATTATTATTATTATTATTATTATTATTATTATTATTATTATTATTATTATTATTATTATCATTATCATCATCATCATCATTATTATTATCATCATTATTATTATTATTATTATTATTATTATTATTATTATTATTATTATTATTAAAAACTATTATTTGATTGTGAAAGCAGTTTTAAGAGATTTTCAAGAGCCACATTGCAAATTGTTCATTTTTTCCCCACACTTAAGCACTGTGGACTATAAATGTGTGGTCGTGGTTCCTAAATGGATTTTAATCACACATCAGTCATGTTGAATCAGTTCTGGGTATTTTGGGGGCCAATTTGGTTCTTTCATTCCCACATTTGGCATTTGACCCACCTTCACTTATGACAATAAAAGTATAATTTTAAGTTGATTTGATGTTGATTTGAACCTGTAAGTTATGTATAACCTGTAGGATGAGTCTGTCGATATCAGTGAGGAATTTTCCAACTTCATCTCTTCTGAGTGCCACTGTCTGACCTAAAGAATGGCTGCAGTGCACCGAGCTGCTTCGAAATACTTGATAACTTTTTGTGAATCAAACACATTCCCGACCATGGTGGGTGCAATTTGCATACGGCTTCTTTTATTGGTTTGCAGAAAGAGACGTAGGGCGTAGGATTGGCCGGCTGTTTGAGGTAAAGCCTTTCTCCGGCCAATAGATGAGGAACAAGTGCTCACTCAGCTGATAGAGAAGCCCATGGGGGACATATATAAAACCCTGTCGTATGGGAGTGCTCAGTGGACTCACAAGTGAGTCTGTTCTTTAAATCTTCATTACCAGAGGAGTTATCATCTTTCGGTAAGTACGGAAAAAAAAAAAATTAAATAAATGTTTCTTCAAATTTGATTTAAAAAAAAAAAATGTTGCCTTTATTGTTTGACATGATAAAGTAAATTGATATTACTCTGCTGTAGTTTTCATGATGCTATGTAGGAGACAGCAGTTAATTCTGTGAATGAATAGAACTGCTGGCAAAGCATCCAGCGTCAGTCAACCTGGGATCAGCCTCTTTCTGCCTCTGCAACCTTTTGTGGCTCAACTAGCAAAAGGGGTGAGGGAGTGTGTGAGGGGATTCATGCAGCTGTGGATGCAGGCATTACATGGCAAATTAGTTGAAGGGTGAACATAAGGTGGACGTTTTAAAACGGCTCCCTCGTTATTTATTGCCTTGTGTGGTGCTCCCTACAGGAAATCATGGCGATGCGAAAACCCTGGACACTCCTCATTGCTTATGCGCTGATCATTTGTCAGATTTGTATCTCACAGGCAGCTCCGTCCAGGTGAGACAGTGGCACCACTCATGTGTGCATACACAAGCGAAACTTTGCCACATTCACTAAACCTTCTATCGCACACTGAGATTTGCATTAAATCAACTCCTAATGACTAATTCAACAGTTCACTTCAAATGTTTAGTTGCATCGGAGTGTTTCAGGTTTGCTGTTATTTCTCCCGATTGTTTTCACGTTGATAATTAACACAGTGTTTCAAGAGACGTAGTGACAGTGAAAGTGTGATTGACATCCGGCAATCAAATGTGTCTTTTCAGAAGTAGTAAGGAGTCCGACGGCGTCTCGATATCGAACGACGACGCTCAAAGGTTACTCAGAGCGATCAAGGAGTTCATGCAGATAACTGCAGATGAGCAAGATCATCAAACAGCTGATGGAGACAGGTATATCTGCCTATCTGTCTGTCTGTCTGTCTGTCTGTCTGTCTGTCTGTCTGTCTGTCTGTCTATCGATCGATCTATCTATCTATCTATCTATCTATCTATCTATCTATCTATCTATCTATCTATCTATCTATCTATCTATCTATCTATCTATCTATCTATCTAACACAATGCATCACAATCTAATATAGGAGCCCAAAAACTTCAGTGTGTGTTCAACTTGGGCTTTGATAAATGTCAAGGTATTTTTCAAGGTCGTACATACAAACATCTCGTGTCCCTCACTAAAGGTCATCGCATGGGCTTCATTCATTCATCCATTCATTTTGATCATGAAAATGTGCACAATATGTCACAAACAAACAAAACAACATATCAAGCACGATGTCATCCATGAGGAAAACATGCACGGAAGTGTTAAGTCGACTGACAGACAGCATGACAACAAGCAATCTATGCCTGTTGGAGTTTTAAGCATGCTCTGGAAATCTTCAATACATTTTTATTGTGAATGTATGACATCTCATTAGAAACCCACCATGCATGTAGTTAGTAGGGATGATCTGCATGTTACTGTAAGCCCGTTTCTGCATGTTTGTCTCCATCTCTCACAGCTTGGATAGACCCATGTCTAAGCGATGCACCGGCTTAAGCACTTGTATGCTGGGCAAACTTTCCCAGGACATTCACAAACTGCAAACCTATCCTCGCACTGACGTGGGAGCGGGGACCCCTGGCAAGAAGAGAAGTCTAGCTGGGCCTTACGACAACTACAGCAACTCGTATCACTGAAGCCATCCGATTCTTACCATTTACTGGCACTTGTTTGATCCTATCCAACTGTGTTTATAAGTTAAATTGTTGGGACATGTCTCTTTATATGACTTTAAAAGTTTCCCTCTGTGACCCCTGAACCCTCAGGATCTGTTTTTTCTGTTTTCTGATTTTCTCTTTTTGCGAACGATGCTTCTTTATACAATAAATTCATATTTAACTCGAAAAGAATCTTTTCAGTCACGACACAAAATTTTATAGGAAAATGAAAACATAAAATGGTAAGCATGGCTGTCTAAACATTCAATCTGAATTTAAATTCCATACTAACAGCTTGTTTTGGCTTTTGCACACTCTTTCATCAAGCAACACAACAGCACAAAAGCGGGGATGCAACACAGCCACCTGTGTGACCCACCGCTTGGCCGACTTCCTGAGTCGGTCAGGTGGGCTGGGAAACAGCAACTTCGTCCCCACCAATGTTGGCGCCTTGGCGTTTGGCCGACGGAAGCGGCACGGACCTGCGTGAGCACAAGACCGGATGCCCGGTATGTCATCGCACTGCACAGAGTGGAGACGGGCAAACCGCCCCATCAAGAGAAATCTCTCGAGAGTTCTCAAAAATCTTTGCATATCTGTTGTTTTGCAGCCATGGGAACTAAAGTACATTATACAATTCAAAGCTGTTTACATTTTAGATTTCATAAGATTTGACATAATGGTCAAAACTTCATGCCGAATGAACAAGGTGAATTTGTTTCATTGGATTTATTTTTGACGGCTTCAACTTTTTTTTTAAAAAAGCTCTTTGTACTCCACACATAATTCAGGAATCACTTTGAACGTCTTCTCCGTTTTCTCTCCTCTCCAGGACAAAGCGTCTCCTCTCAAGTGACGAAACATCACCATCAACTTATAAACTCTTTACAAAATGAGTGTCACTTATCACCACACAGTAACACGCTCTGATGTTTTGCCTTTAGATTATAGGCAGTTATCTGTATTTGTTGTCTATCTGTGCTAAAAGAAAAAAAAAAGAAAACAACTGAAATATCCCACCTATTTGTGGTTATAGACATATATAAGAAGAAAGTCTTTTGGAAAGAGGGAGGCGGAGGAAGGAGAGGTGGTTTCTTCCTCTCTATTAGCTCGTATCTCGCTGCACTTCTGACCTGTGGCTGCAGAGCGTCGATCTCGGAGTCTTATCTGCACCGTTACCAACTGTGGCTGTCTCGTGCCTCGATGTGAAACACTTTATCACATGTCATTATAGTAAAAACGTAGAGACACTTGAGTAATTATCTTCAATATTGTAATAATTGTGATTTGAAAGCAGTAATAAATGGTATTTTAGCTACACAAGGCTCTGGTGTCTTACTATATAATGTTTGATTTTGTCATGAGTCGAAAAACAGATATCTGCATAGACTCTATGGATTTCTTCTCCACGAGGGCGTATTTGTTGGTTAAAGCAGCCACTTTGCAATCTCTACTGGGAGATGAAGGATTGAACTTCCACAAGCATGTGTGCAGCCGATAAGCCATCTCACTCTCCGCTGCGCAAAACCAGGAGCCTTACTCAACGGCGTTATGTAATCAGAGTACTCACCTTGCTGAGCTTTGTCTTCAGTAGATCATTACAAGTGTAACAGGAAGTGTCAATCTTCACTGGAATGACAGATATTTGTTGTTATACAAGGCCATTCATCTTCTCTCAGACATATCACACATTGAAATACAGTCGCACAAAAACATAGTGACATTTAAAGTTACCAATGAACCAAAAATGCATGTTTTTGGACGATAGGAGGAACAAACACACACATAGGGAGAACATACAAACTCCACACAGAACGGTTGCCAAGCCGAGGATCAGACTGGGGTGATCTTACTGTGAGGCAAGGGTGCAAGCCACTATACCACTGTGCTGCTCATGTTGCCACTTTTTCCCCTTTAGAACACAATAGAAAAAAAACCAAACTTGTATTCAGTGCATAATTTTAGAAATGTACATTATTTTCTCCAACAACTTCCGAAAAAAGTTTTTCTCACAGGTATTTTCACAGTGGACTGGTCAGAGGGCCTGGCTGCTTCAGTCAGTTTGATATAGCTGCTGAATTCACATCAGTGCCGATCAACAGGGCAGTTTGTCTGAACCAAAGTGTCTTTTTTTGAAATTTCAAGAATTTCAGAACACATTCATGACAGCATTGAAAAAAAATTAATAAAAAAATTCTAAATATATATATTACCAACTATATTACCAACGCTCAAAGTTCATATAAACAACTTGCCATACTATGTCTGTGGATTACAACGGAATAAAAAAAGACAAATTAAATTTTAAATGGAAAAAAAAAAAAGTTTTCCCGATGACGTCGAAAGGAGGAAATGGCTGCACGTGAAAGTCACGAAACCTCGTGGGGCTCCTATTTAATAATTTTAAAAGGATCCTGATAAGTGAGAAAATACTGCAACACACAAAAAGTTACAGGTTTTCCCGTGAGGACAGCTCACTGTGGAGGATATTCTACACCTGAGGAGGAAGTGGACCAGGAACCAGGTCGTGCCAACAGCCCGAAAAGTAAGATCACTTTTGTTTTGAATTCTTTTTTTCCTTTTTTTTGTCGCTTTGTTGGAATAAATTTCATTGACTTTGAACGATATCTTGTGTATACATTTTTAACTCTGGTTTTAAATCGGATTTGAGTACCAAACATCACAAGACATTTTTGGGAAATGATTCAAAAGTTGCACGATAGTACTTTGTTGGACTTTGTCAGCTCATTTGTTCTCAGATTTGATAAACATATTTCATCGTTTAAATGATATGTGTCACGCTTCAGTCATGTTGTGACCATAACTATTGGTGTTAAAACAACAATTACTTGTCTTGTTGCATTAAATTTATTTTGAAAGTAAATGTCAACCTTGGCATTTGAAATAAATGTTTGCTGCATTTACTCCGTGTTAAATACCTTTCCTGACTGTTATATGACTGATAATTCCTGTAAAAGCTGCCATGTTACATTATCTGGAAGAGATGTGTCAAACATGTGGCCACAGCTTCATTATTTGCGATCTAAATATTGAGAGTTAGTTGGTGAAGGATGAAGTGTTCAGCACTTCAGTCAACATACGCCTGAAGAGAATTCTATTACACTTTTTAATTATTGAAATTTCAGGTTGTTTGATGTTTTGGTAAAAAACATATAGGATACAGTTTTATCTATTTGCACTGAAACAAAGGGAAATATTTAGAGTTGTTATTATGCTCACCTTTTAATAGTTGGAATCCAACCAGGCTTCATGTGGACTCTGAACTAAGAATGTTTGGACATCTTTATGAGCTGCAACTATCATATTATATAATGTTTCTGACATCTGTGACAACTTGTGTATAGTTTTGGCCTCTAATGGCTCCCTTTCCAATTTCTTTTCTCACTTATGGTTTAATTATGGACTAAAATAAGTTTTAACTAATGTTCTGGCTTTTTGATGTCTGTCTTGCATCCAATCATCCCCTTTTGTAATAATTAAATTTTAGCCACAGTTCCTTCATGGGAGCTATCCCCAGGAAGCCATTGTTACTGGCATGAAGGCCCCCTGGAGTATTATCACCATTTCTCTGGAGTTCCTGTGTAACAGACCCTGAGCTTCATGGCGACTAGTCTTCTTTAATTGATATGCTTGTTCTACCGGTTGTTTGACTTCTCCATTCATGTGTCTCCTCGGGGACGGAGTGTTTCTGTCATCTGAGTTTTACATATTTTTGCACATCTGCGAGCAAGCGACGACTCAATTGTGAATCTGTGACCGTCTATTCAAACTTGATAGTGTTTTGGAGAATTTATAGATGACCACCAAACATAATATTGCATTTTTTTCCTCCCTGACAGCCCAATCTATACTTTGCCATTTTAAACCTTTAGTGCCACCCTTTCATCTCGTAAATAGTGGAGGTAGCTGCAACACCTCTACTGTGTCAAAACAGTCAGGAAAAAAAAAAAGAAGCATTCAATTATTTAAGTTCATGTTTCAGCCTAAGTGTTGGGTTTCGCTCATAGAAATTCACCAGTATGTCTTTACCAAGCACAGCTGTCACTAGACAGAAAAGTGTTCTTGGGTGGAAAGGAAGTGAACCAAACATGCAAACAATGAAAGAGGCTTAATTACCACGGGATGAGAACTACTCAGTAAGTTAAGTTGATAAAAGCAAATGTGTAAAATATAAACGTAAACATGTTGCACTGGATTTTAATTCTGACCAACACGTATATAATTCACTGGTAGAACCTTGAAAGCAAGACCTTTTAGTATTACATGAAACACGAGCAATTTGGACTCGAGGAGCATTTTGCAAACTGTCGAATTGGTAAGACACTTGGCTATAAAGTGATCACCTAAAGAGGCCGAATATTTCAGAGGTCATTTTTTTTTTTTTTTTAATCCAACCCATCTGCAGAGCAGAGTATCAGCAAACCTTTGAGAAAATCAGGAGGTCTCTGTGCACAAAGGGCAAGGCCAAAGGTCAACATTGGCAGCCTCCCTGATGATGTTTGTGGATAAGCTTTTGAAATTGTTACAACCTATTTTTAAATAAAATTACAGCTACTGCCAAGCTACGAACCCTTTTTTTTTTTTGGTACATGCTGTACATCAAATAAACATAAGCAGTTAATAATTTATAGCTTATGTAAAGTCTAAAAAAAGGCCTCTAATCGGAGCCGACAAGCCTGCACATGACTCGTGACTGAAACGTGCTCAGAGGAAACATGTGTTTGAAATGTGCAGAGCACACCTCTCTCCTGAATGCTGATCGACAATGCACACATCAGTTGATTAGATAGAGGAGCGTGGCGCTCGCCTTGATTGTGAGTAGCCATGTGTGAACTCCCAAACAGAGCTAATGAAAGACACAAGGGCTGGTTTTAGAGTCGGTTCTGCCGTCTCGAGAGGAACTGTTGGAAATGTCAGATCTCTGTGAGTGTCTGGGGACGAGCATCTGTCACTTTTGCCTCATCACCATCTGGTTCCCACACTGGGTTTGAGTTAAGAGTTGCAGTGTGTTCCATTTCTTAGGAAACAAAGAGTCTGAAACCCTTGAATTGGTTGTTCGTGCAGGTTTATCTGCGCTGTGTTGACCACATAATTTACAGACTCTGCTCTTGTTTGACAACTGTTTAATTGATTACGGGGTTTGTTTATCTGCTGCACAGCATACTGTTGCATAACGGCGCGTTGCACAGCTTTCAAAGAACACAACAGTGTCATTTCATTCTTATTTTGAATTATATCACTTTCACACCTTGCATTGGGAATCAGGAGATACCAGTCTATTGTTTTGAAACTTTCCTCACTAGTCGAATTGTTGTTGTTGACAATTTTTACATTGGCGCTAATGCATGAAATCAAGATATCTACTCAGCGTTGACCTTTTCTTGACTCTCTTCCTGTAGTCTGAGTATTTCCATTATCTGTTGAGCTGAGCAGATGGTGCAGCCTCGCAACCCGTGCCAAACGTGCGGCCTGTCTATAGTAAAACTTGCCTTTTACCAATTGTCGGTGTTGAGATTTGTTTGGTTACTAGAATTAAATTACTGTAAGTAATAGATTACTAAAAGTAATAAATAACTGCAAGTAATTTCACGTAATTTTATGAAAACTTCAAATTATTAATGGTTTGATTAAATTTAAATTGCAATTGATTAATTAAAGTTACAAAATTATTAAAAAGAATGTATTAATTGAAAATTATTAACTTGAATAAATTAGTTATTTATTAATTAATGATAAAAGGGGCACCACCAGAGAATATGGAAATAGCTAGTTGCCGAACTATCAGTCTCGTTTGAAAAGGATGTATTTATGTTAGTTAACATTTCTGTACAAAATATACCAACACTTAAATAAAAGGGAAGGCGTGAGAGCCGAGCACAGACTGTTACAAACCAGCGAATGTCAACAATAAATACACAATAATCACCAGGAACCGTTCAATTCAGCTAACAGGCGTTTATTAACAAAAATGTATTAATTCACAAATAATTCTGAAATCACCTCATAAATCAACACATCTAGGTATCAAACAACATCTAACACAGAGATCTAATCCACCAGATGTGTGTGTGTGTGTGTGTGTGTGTGTGTGTGTGTGTGTGTGTGTGTGTGTGTGTGTGTGTGTGTGTGTGTGTGTGTGTGTGTGTGTGTGTGTGTGTGTGAATGGGTGTACCGACCTCGAACGTCCACACCCCGTGGCTTCTTGACCAATCTGGTCTCAGGTTCAGAGAGCAGTCTCCTCCTCTCGGTAGACGTTTGGGCCCAACGTCGGCAGGAGCTGGTTTCAGCATGCTGTGAGCCTGCTCTGGATAAAGTGGGCTTGATGGTGAATGAGTTAACATTTTTGTAGAGTTTAAAAACAGAAAAAAAGAGTTGGTTGAAAGAATTATATTCCTTGTTGTGTAAAGTTACGTCCAGAGCCTCCATCCATCTTCTAAACAAGCTTTATCCGAGCGAGGGTTTGCGGAGCGCTGGAGCCGATCTCGGCACAGAGACGGGCCGCCACACACACATACGTGCAGTTTACAATCACCCATTACCTTCAAATGCGTGTGAGGAAAGCGGAATACCTGGAACAGCCCAGCACAGGGAGAAAACCCCACACAAAACGCTTCCACCCAGGTCTCCAACCGTGGCTCACTGGGACTAGTGCTTTTGATTGATTTATATATTCATTGATTGTTGCTGTTATATATTTTATTGAACATATTTTGGATCTAGTTTCAGATTATTTAGAAACAAATGAGACTTTTCTGTCTTCTTTCATTGTTTCAGTGAGGAAATTATCTGTGGCCTCCAATTCGGCATAATATCAATATGAATGAGCACAAACTTGAGAAAGTTTTACTTATACACCCACTTTGCTTTTAGTAGCATACCGCCACCATGTGGTCACATTCGTGTAGTGATACATCATACATCATCACTTTGTTCCTGGTATCGTGTTAGTGTGTGTATTTGACGATATTTCTTTAAAAGTCAAATGGTTCCAGTTTCCTTTTTCTCTTATGGGGTTCCAATCAAGCGAGAGCTACAAAAACCTGTGTGTAGAACTGACCACGTCCAGGTGACCTGATTTAATTTGCTGTGTGATGCCCCTTATGTGGACGAATGACACTATGCAGGTGTATTCCACTCGAATATTTGTCAGTGACGTTGACACAACATTGACAGAAGCCACACACACTGATGCAACAGGAAAGAGGAGTTTCTCACTTGTGCTACAGGTACAGATATGATCGACTGCATTTTTGTTTTCCATTAGGAAGAGCCATCTTTATGTCTCAAATGCCATGCTAAGATTAGTATCAAGTGGATATTGTAGTAGGACTCGTTCCTTATAGAATTTCTCAAAACATACAAAGATGAAAAATTGTTTGTGATTCACTCCGATATTACTTTGAGTTTACTTTTAGATTTTGTTCAACCTTTTTCATCTCCTCTTCTTTTTTTTGTAGAGCCACTACTTCATCCTGTCCATACAGTAGTTTTATGGGGTCAGTACTGAATTCAGTGAGGCTGTCGATGCTTAACGGGGTCTCAAGGTTCACCAAACACACTTGGAGCCTTCCCATCTCTGAAAAAAAACACACATTCTTCCTGCTTCAAGAGCCTTTTCAATAATACAACAGTTTCATATTATATTCATAATGCGCTACGGTGAACACTGTATCCAAGTCTGCTGGGCTTAATTTAATGTAATTTCAGGGCCTAATTTGGCTTCCTACATGTCAGTGGTAATGAAACTTTTGTATTTGATGTAGATTCTCTCCAGTTGGATTCTCTCAAAGACTTCCCAGATGAACTTTAGGCATATCATTAGATTCAAAGGGGAAAATAATCCCCTGGCTTTTAATTGTGCAATGGAAAAATGAAAACTTAGATATCAAAGAAGTAAAGAAATACAGGACAGGACTGTGGAGGTGTATAATAGCCTATTATTTTTCTACCTTTTACTGTTCCAACATTTAATAAATGTCTTCCTGGGGAAATCGCCATATCATATATATCCCATTGAGTTCTTATCAAAGTGAAACATTTGATTGATAAAGGGATTAACACTGTTTGTCATCTGAAATCTGCTGACTTTATGAAAAAAAAACCTCACTGCTGAGCAGATTAATTAAAAAAACAAAAATCAAGGCTTTTATTAAAACGGCGCAATGTCTCTTCTGGTGCTCTAGATGGCAGCAGAGAGCCATCCATCGCCACTCCCCTGCTTCATCAATTTCATATTTATGGGGTATGAATAAAAAACTGTTTGCTATTTTCTTTTATTCTCTGTCAAGTTTGTGCGGCTCATAATTAATGCAACGGCGTTTCCTTTCCTGTTGTAAAACCATCCAATCAAAGAAATCCTTCAAATACCCAAAAGAAAAATGAGGCGAAAACCAAATGAAACTGTGTCGGAGGTGAGGATGAGCCGTGATACTTTGGGTTATGTGATGAACACATTTCACGCTAAATGGCAGCATGTTGTTTCATCCAAAGCGGTGAGATTTATCGATACGTCTAGACGTGGTCTGTGAATATTTCTGTATCATCATGATGGGACGTGGAGCAAAAACGCCGGTGCTGCTTCTCAGCTCGTCGGTGTCGATGCGATCTCGGTATCGTTTGTATTGCAATTATTCTTCACTTGTGTGGTCGCTAAAAATATACATTTCAGGACATTAATTCGGTGACATTTTCTTTCTTTCTTTTTTAAAAAAAATATTGTATTTAGAATTAACAGTTTGATGTGAATTGGTGAGTGCAAATTGTCCAGTTGGAATGAGTGTGTGATTGTCTGCATCTCTGCTTTCTCTGTGATGGACTGGTGATCGGTCCAGGGTGTACCTGCCTTCCTCCAGCTCCCCATCACCCGGAATTTGGTAAAGCTGTACAGAAGATGAATGGAGAATAATCATATCTTCACAAAATACATGAACGCAAACTGTTTCATTAGAGAAACTACAGCCCTTTAAAAAAAAAAAAAAAAGTAAAAGAAGCAACCTTTCACAGCTTCTATAAACTGGAGTCATTTCTGAGGCCTATTTACTATGTGGAATATACAGTATATTTTTAAAGACAACATTAACATGTGTAAGGGCTGTGTTGTGTACTGTGGGATGGAGCTGCTCTCGCGTTCCCTCTGAAGGCCCTCTTTGTAGACATAGGAATGCCCCGTGTGTACTCTGAAAGGGAAAGCAGGCCGTCTGTTCAGATACGCCGCCGATCTGTTTAATTGTAAGTGACGGAGGAATTTATAAAAAACTATGTTTGATAAAGATGCCTGTCTGATAGTCTCTTAAAGGAGACACACACACACACATACACACACACACACACACACACACACACACACACACACACACACACACACACACACACACACACACACACACCATGTCGTCCTAATTGTTCGACGTCTCATTAGGGCAGCGCCATGGGACCTCGCCATAATGAAATGGCTGTAATGCTGTGGCATTCAGCGCGTCTCATGTGTCTTCTGATCATACATGCATATGTAGGGGCTGCGGTGGTATTCTTAAAGCACAGCTGGCTTTTTTGCTCGCAGCTGATGTTGACTCATTGACCACTTTAATAGACCAAATTGTGTGGAGAGTTTCTGCAGCTTTCAAACATTTGAAAAAATCAAAATGTAAAAAAAAAAAAAAAAAAAGTCCTTTTAAAATGAAGGGGCAGGCAGAATTCTTACACAGTTTGATTTTAATATCTTCAACCTTTTGTTATATTTTTCCTTTTTTGTTTTTGAGGAGGCTCATGACATTTATCTTATTTCTGCCAGATCGATATGAAAAGGAAGAAATAATGCAGCTATGGTGCACGGAACCATCTTAAATCATTTTCAGAGCTTTGATTGGCGTGGGAGATGGAGTCATGAAAGACTGAACCCACAAGTTTTTTTTATGCCTACTGGACAGTCGTGCAATTAAGTTGCTATTCAAACACTTGGCTCCATTGTACAGGTTGGACACCATCACACATCCCACCTTTGCCCCGACATTAAACAGCACACACCACAGATAGATGTTCACATGCCTCTCATATTGTCTTGCAGCCACACTTTTAACTTCAAAGCCCTGCTCACCCTTGTGTCTCAGGAGGAATGGAGGCACCACAGCAGCCAGCCTTCGCTGCTTTGCCATGGTTAACTATGGCCGCGGGCTGGAGCACCTCCCCACGCTCCTGATACCAGAGCAAGGGTGGTGGAGAGGGGAGTCAGTGTCCTGTAGCTCCACAGCACACTGCCTTGTGCCTCGCCACCACATAACCTGTCCCAGTGAAACAGGGTTGCATTATGCAGCCCCGTTACAAGACTGGGCTTGTTTAAAACAGTGTATGAAAGAGCACCTTGCATACCAAGGGGTTCTCCGGGAGATGGACTCATTCCTAATGAGGACAGTCACACAAGCGTTTTCATTTAGGACGGGATCAGAACGGTTTGAATTTTGCAAAACTTTGGCAGATATCATCACACATGCAGTTTGGGGAGGAAAAAAAAACAACAACTTTAAAATAATATCAACATGTGCGCCGTGTTTGTAGATACATTCAAGCTTTGCTCTGGTGTGGAACGTGTCCTCCCTGTTGAAATTGTGATGTTCAGCTCAAAGGAACAATGTGGTGGATTTACTTTATTATGAACAAAGCCTTTGTCTGAGGTGCTCGCACACTGAACGGGGGTCCAGAGTCCAGGAGGAGCTTTGAACTGTCAGGTCAAAGACATCACAGAACCGACGCGCTGTTTCGCATTCATCTTGTACCTCACACGCGAGGCCCGCCACATTTGTCCTTTTGATTGTCCTCCATTTCTTTAAAGGTCTGGCTGGAACCATAGGTCATCTGGTGTCTTTTATGTCGAGAAAAACAAATGTTGTGTTCTTATTCTTGCTCTTCACTTCAGGCGAAGAACTACACAGGGGTGAAAGCTTTCCACTTGTTAGAATGGTGCCCTGCTGCCGAAAAAGGAACAGCAATTGAAAATCTGCTTTTCATCAAGTCTGCAGATTAGACTCTGAGAGAAAGGAAAACATTTTATTTGAAGAAAGAAAAAGGCTTCGGCCATATCAATAGAAAGGTGGGCATGGATATGAAATCCACTGCCATGAAATATGCAAAGCAAGCCCACCACAGAGAATAGCTGAAAACACAGGTTCTTTTGATGTTAAGTCCTTTGGCTGTGCATGTCTTCATTCAACTAGCCTGTGGATGTTTTAACCTTCTGTAAAACTTGCTCCAGCACTGCACTCTCCCTCTCTACATCAGAGTAATGTGGATCTGCACTTCTGCCCGTGATTTTTATTTCATGAACACTGTATTTCTCTTCGCCCGACTTTACGAGTGCCCACCGCAGCAGTTACTATTCTCTCTCCGCTATTCTCTTATGACTGTTGACACAAACCATCTGTAAGGACTGCTATTTCCATGTCAGTTGTACGGTTCTCTCGCCCAGTGTTTTGTCTCATTTGTGTTATCTTGGAAAGGTGGTGAAGTTCACTGCCTTCATTGTCACTAAAAACACATTCTTTGTTTTTTTGTTTTTTTTTTAGTAATAATACTGTGTGATGAAATATGCATAAAGGAAGATTCAGTGCTTAAAAAGGAATAAATATCTTCTTCTGTCAGTTACAATGTTTTTGCCGTTTTGCCACACAAATAGATGCACACACACACACACACACACACACACACACACACACACACACACACACACACACACACACACACACACACACACACACACACACACACACACACACACACACACACACACACACACACACACACACACACACACACACACCTACTGCCCTCTTTTAAACAAACAAAGTAATTCAAATGGGACTAATAATCAATCAAGCGTGGAACACGTATCCTTTGACTCCAGGCTGTTATTGCTCGGATGAGCTTGTGTGTGTGTGTGTGTGTGTGTGTGTGTGTTGTGCACTATTGACCGTCTCAGTTTTGATGATCCATTCTCAGATGAGAGGAAACGTATAAGCACGCCGAGCACCACAAAGGGCAGATGAAACACAATGCTTTACACGCTGGAGCAGATAATTACAGGGGAAATATCATCCTCACTCAAATCTGTGCTTCTCCCCTCATTTTCTCTGCGATACACCCAAGTTTCCTTTTCAGAACTGTAAGGACCAGGCAGAGTCCCAGCAGTGAACTAGACACTGCTGGTCTTACTGAAGAGAAAATAAGGATTAGTTAGTATTCACTGGACATAACAAGGCCTTTGATGTAGCCAGTATTCTCTTTACTCACCAGGAGCATCAACATTTAATGAGACCTGATATCAGCCTTTTTAGGAGCTGTGAATATTTCAGATAAAAGCAAATTGTATTCACCAATACCAACAGACCACGAGGTGGTCAGACGCTCATTGTCACCTGTGTGTTCTAAGTGATGTGCCGAAGCCCTGGCTTTGTGTGATGGGACATGTTCATTAAAACGGACCCATTTCACTCCCTCTTAATCAGCAGCACATATGTCATGGGAGCATAGTGCCTGCAGCTAAAAACTAGTGCATAATTTATAACTCCAGGTCAGGCTGTGCAATGAGTGCATATTATCTCAACAAAGATGCATTACTCTCCCATCATTTCATATTTACTGTTATGTCTTGATGCACTGTTCATTTAGCGCACAACAGTGCCGTAGCTCCTTAAAGAGGAGATCCCAACATGTGAAAATGTGAGCACCTTGTTACATATTTAGTATACTCGGTACACATTCAAATGAGACCTTAATACAGGCACCTTTCTCTTTTCAAGGTCTTCAGCATCTGTCTAACACAATTTGTGCGTGCGAGTGTGTGTGTGTGTGTGTGTGTGTGTGTGTGTGTGTGTGTGTGTGTGTGTGTGTGTGTGTGTGTGTGTGTGTGTGTGTGTGTGTGTGTGTGTGTGTGTGTGTGTGTGTGTGTGTGTGTGTGTGTGTGTGTGTGTGTGTGTGTGTGTGTGTGTGTGTGTGTGTGTGTGTGTGAGAGAGTGGGAAAAAGAGAGAGACGGAGAGAGCAAGAGTGAGCAAGAAAGTGTCACGGTGAGCTGTGACACTGCAGGTGTTTAAACTGTGGTGATGTAATTGGTCACAAGGGGAATAGAAACAAGAGCTTCACAGTCCTTGATTTGATCCCTTGGTTATTGATTTCTCAGTCTGCTTCTAACAGAAATAATTGCCACATGTAATGTATTATTCAATTACAAGACACTGCTCTCAAGTTTGGGTTTGATGGTCCTTTTTGAATCGCTGAGACCTATAGATAATTCAACACTGTCAGCCCATTAAGCAGCGCGAATATTAAAAGGTGTGCGTTAATCCTGCCTATTTATTAGCAACTGTGACATTCACCAGTACTCAAAGTTTCCCATTTCCATCCTTTGTATAGCTGAAGGGAGTGGGCTTAACTTTGGCTCAGTGTCAGAGATTCTATCATTGTGACCCTTTAAATCAGTTTTATAGGCAGGGAAACGATCACAACAATTTTTTGAGGACAAATCAAAAGCATGGGAACCATTGTGCTCGACCAGTCACTAGGTGGAAAAATATTGGTGAGATGCATAATTATTAATCAAAAAACTAAAGAATTCGTTAAAAAAAAGTTAAGATGAGAGGTAAGATTGGACTTAATCCCACACGGGGAAATTGAGTAGGTTAAATTCACCTTTTCAGTTTCATCCTTCTTTGTTGTTGGTGTTTGCTTCTTACCGTGAGGAATTCTTACTTTGACTGCTATCATTAGGTCAAATAGGATCACGACTAAACTGGATGTAGAAAAAAAAAAAAAGCAGAAATATTAGGATGTTAGTGTGTACGATCACTTCGCCTCTCATAATGTTGCTTGATTCTTCTGTCTGTGCTAATATTTTGTTACATGGCGCACGTTGCATTTTGTGTGAACTCAGATTTATCATCACGTTCATGCTCAGTGGGTTCTGTCTGTGTGTGTGTGTGTGTGTGTGTGTGTGTGTGTGTGTGTGTGTGTGTGTGTGTGTGTGTGTGTGTGTGTGTGTGTGTGTGTGTGTGTGTGTGTGTGTGTGTGTGTGTGTGTGTGTGTGTGTGTGTGTGTGTGTGTGTGTGTGTGTGTGTGTGTGCAGCTCATGAAGAAAGTGCTGCTTTTGTGAGCTTAATTTACACTGAGATATTTATGTGCTGATGTTTATGGGGTTGCCAGGATTTCATGATTGGAGCGGGTGCTCATTATTTGTTATAAGAGGAGTTCGGTTTTATTCCTGGTAGTTAGTTGAGTTTGGTTTCGATACAGATTCTTGCACTTTTTTAAATTTATTCAGGGGGTGGTTAAAAAAAGAGAAGAAAAGAAAAGCTCACCGTTCACACAAACTCCAACAGTAAATGAAACCTACACTATTGACCTGCTTCCTTTCTTTAAAACCATACTCAGTGATTCATTCAGCTCTGAAGAAAGCTATCTTTTTTTTTTTTTTGGTGTGTGTGTGAAATGACTATCTCACCATTGCTGTGCAGCACTGTGTGACACAGTTTTAATGATCAGCCATCCAGCACTTGTTTACAGCCTGGCTTCCCAGTCATGTTCTGTTAATACCCACTCCTGTTAATATTTATCGTCAGTCTTAATTGGTTTGATGTCACTACACTGGCGCTGCTGTCGGCTTGCTTGTTGAACTGGCCTCGGTGTTGTTTCAAAGTCTTTATTATCGGGACAGTCAAGTCCTGTTCATTAAAGTTTCACTTTCCATTTTCGTCAGTGCGGAGCCGATTCCGTAAATGCAAGGCAGCTGTGGAGGAGTCAAACCCTGCAAGCGATCACAGGGGAGGTACATAGTCTGTATAAATTATCAGGAATATGAACCCGATCGAAGATGTTAATTGCACCAATGGTTAGTTATGTGGGGAATTGCCATGCATTTCATGCAGCGATAATAAAAATGAATTTTTGAACAAAGGGATCTTAAAATAATATCTAATCTACAGAGAATACCCACATCAAAGGAATAATTCAAAGCTTTGAAATTTATCTTTGTGGTCCGAAATGTTAAGCACTAGCCCTGCGAATATTGTACTCAATTCAAGTTTGTCAAAGGAAAAAAACAAAACCAGAGTTAATTAACAGTTATTACAGGCCTTTTCAACTTTAATTTGACTTTCAAATATTAGCTCTTAAATATAAACTGTGCTTCTGGCATCTGCAAATTAGCTTAGTGTATCTCCTCTAATTAGGCCTCATTGAACCCATGGTAACCCACACACACAATAAAATTAATAATTCAGCAGCATAAGATGTGTTTAAGAGCAGTCATTAGATTGCATTTTTTTCAAATTGTGTTAATTTGATACACACCACCTTTGCAGTTTAGTAAAACCATAATCTTAGGTTAGGACCCTATTCAATGATGAGGTGATCATGAATATTAAAATGCCAGTATGTTAATGGCTTTCATTGGGGTTTGAAGACGTTCTCATAATGAGACAAGACTGCTGTTTGGGTCCTGAAGCCCAATTTGTTTAAAACCAGAACTATATCACCAAGACCTATATTTTTTATCTTGAATTAGATCAGACTTGATCATTGTCTCATTAGCTGATATTTACAGTATCTAATATTTAATTAATTCTGGTCTTCAATTTTAGAGATGTCGCACTGCAGATTCAGATATAAATCATTAATTGATATCCTTAATTCTGTCTGTCGACCAGTAAATAAAATCACATGAAGGCATCACTCGGTTTGTAGTGTGTATGGTAAATTAAAATAAAATGGGGGGGGGGGGGGGGGGGGAGAAAGTGAAGCCGAGGAAAACCTGCCCCTCAGCCCTCACACTTCTCGCTCCTCCACCCACTTGCCCTCCCATCTCCATCCTCCTGCCATCGCTCTCTGTCAACAGTGATTTTGCCTCTTGCCACTGATCAAACGCACCTGCCAAGCCCCGCTAACATTCCCGAGCATGTTCACTAATTACCCACAAAGCCTTGCAGATTTATACTCCTAATAGGGGATTTGCCTCAAATCAGGGGCAGGGTAGTGCTGCATTACAATGGTATTTATTTGCTCATTTGGGAAAAGAAATCCCAAGAGATAATGTACATTATACATGTTTTAAGGCAAATAAACTTCTAATATTTGCATGGCTGTGTTACTCTTCTGAGTGAGCCCCCCCCCCCCCCCCCCCAATATTGTTCATTTAATAAATGCTAAACAACTCCACTGAAACGGGTTGGAGACATTGTATTAATCATTTCTTGATTTACATCAAAGTTAAAGCACTTGTTCTCTACAAAGACACTGCGTTACGATCAGTGAGTTCAACAACAAAGCTCGGCGCTCTTACAATCCTCTTGTTTCCAGTATAATTACACAACAAAGCTTTTTTTTTCTAACTGTGCACTTATGGAGTACATGATGGATTAAGAGCTTAGCAAATTACCAATTACTTTTATGTTTGAAAAGCCCTTGGTCTAAGAGAGCATCGTGGAAGGAGAAAGAAAATGGTTATAAAAGGGGGGAGAAAAAGCATTATAATGATTATAAAACATTGCTGGTGAGAGTTTGCTCTGGATTACAACAGAGATGACAAAATTGAAATTTTAAAACTTGCATGTCAAATTTCAAAGTTACTTATTTTGTCAGATCATATGTTGCCAATTGACTTGAAACAAAAAAATTAAATCAACGTTGTAAAATGATTTGTTCTATACCTCATGTTTGTACTTGACTCCTCCAACTCATCCAGACTTGCTCTTATAACCAACTTTGGATCTTTTTTTTCCTGCTGCATTTCTTTCAACCATTCACTTCCTCTCTATATGTACATTTATAAGCTATGATGCAGGTATAAATGACTTTCCTTGTCAACCTTTGGAATTAATATCACTGTAATTTTATAACTTAATTTACAAAGTTTTCCACAATTTACCTACGAATGAGCTGATAATTCATTTTTGAAGCAAATGTCTTATATTACCAAAATATTCATTAGCCTTTGATCAGGTACAGTGTTTTTTCTTATATTTGTGTCCTCCTTTCACGTTTCTTCTTCTCTGTACTTGAGGTACCTCGTAAAAAAATTTGATTTCCAGGTGTTTTAGTTCCAGTGAGCGTTTTAGTTTATGTATTTCATCAGTCAAAAAGTTTAGAATGTTCTATTTCTGGGTCGCCACAAGCAGATCATCTGAACCACATCTTTGATTTTGCCCAGGTTTTATGCCAACTACAGCAACTAGAATCATTAGGAGGAATTCGGTCTCCCAAACTTCTATTTACAGGAAAGAGTTCTTCACCTCGAGGGCGACACTAACCCTATGTCTGCAATTTAAATCGGACGATTAAAAACAACTCACTAATGATAGGTGTCCTTTGTTTCACGTTTGATTTTTTTGCACATATGAGCTGTTGCCACGTGGAGCCAACTGAAATGTGAGAAATGTACTTAGTCTGGATTGCAAACTAAGTCATGGCACAGACCTTGATAGACCTGGATTTTCACCTTGATATGTGATGGACTCCTGATGAAAATGCTTCCTGGATCACCCACATGAAGGCACATGAAAAAAAAGAAACTAGAATCAGGTGATAAAACAATAGAGTTTAATGAGGGTGGCTACACATACACGTTAAATCATTTCCACACGATTCAGATTGAGACAAATCGTTCACCGCATCGGATTCAAAGATTTCCGTCTCTTTGCTTTGAAGGTGATGAAGTCAGTTGAACTGTTATTACAACATTTTTGTATCCCGAGAAAAAGGTTCAACTTCGCCCCGAGTCTGACAGAACGCTCGCGATTGAGGGTTTCAGCTGAGCCTCGTCAGTTGGAATAAGCCTCAAATATCATTTTCGTCGGGAGAAAGCAGCCACTAGGGAGAGTGTTTACTGTCTATCCATTTAAAAGAGAAACAAGTTTTTCCTTAAGCCCGCTGCTTTCTGCATGGTTAGTTCTCCAATGCTGCTCTAATGGAAGGCAGCCCACTCTGCAAGTTCCCAGCAGCAGCAGCAGCAGCAGCAGCAGCAGCAGCAGCAGCAGCAGCAGCAGCAGCCTGGCGTGGGGAGAGTGGGGAAAGTGTGGTGGACGAAGTGCTTCAGTGCTCCGCAAAACAAGCAGGGCTGACTTGAAGCTAAACGAACACTTTTGTCACCGCGCCGTCGTTAGTGGGGGAGGAAAGGGGGGCCGAAAGGCGATGAGATAAAAGACACTGTGTTACGCCTGTGTTCATTTTTACGCTTCGACAGTCATGTTTCATACACAGATTAACGTGCAGGTGAAATCTACCCATCACAGTGCACTAAACCCATAACTACATTTCACAATTTCAGGCTGTTTTGTTTTTTCTTCCCCCCAGACTTTTATTTTTTTTATTTAAATTTTTTTAAGGTGAACCAACTTAGTGAGTTGAGAATTCATTCTATACCAATTTCTACATTAAATCATCCTTTCAATTATGAACAGACCGATTTGTCTGAAACCTTTATGAAAATGCTTTCATGCTTTGAATGCATTCATTTTCTATTATTACCGCCGACAGCCGTGCCACAATCATATTATAGTTCACCCCAGCTCCTTTATAGTTTCTTTTTCAGTGTGTGTGAAAACTGTGAAGCTAAAGTTGCTATTCCATTTTCTGTTTTTGATCCTTTAACTAAGTGATAAAAGATGACATTGGTGACCCCTGAGAGGCATGGGAGGATTGTGTTTGAACAAGGACAGAGGATGTCAGTATTTTAATACCTTTTTTTTCTTTTGAAAAATCGAATCTTGGTGAATGACACATGAGCATTTGCAGAATTTGGAATAATTAAAAACAACCCCAACGATATTTGTATGAAATGAATACTTTAATTTCACTTACTTCCTTTTTTTTTTTTCTTGCTCAGAGGCACATTTTTCCTCTGTGCCACTTGTAAAAGTTATTTTCCTCTTTTGTGTACCAAGCAGAATGAGACTCTATCTGACGTGTTATGATTTCAGATATTTAAATACCGTCT
The DNA here is from genome assembly GCF_963383615.2 of Lipophrys pholis. Lineage (NCBI taxonomy): Eukaryota > Metazoa > Chordata > Actinopteri > Blenniiformes > Blenniidae > Lipophrys > Lipophrys pholis. Next base: position 13,041,674 of record NC_137636.1, on the reverse strand, counting down.
GGATTCTTTTTCCACATAATAGATCATAACTGTTGCTTTCATTTGAATATCTTTATCATAAAAAAAACAAATATTTATGCTTTTTTTTTTTTTTCTCCAAATGTTGGTTGATCATAGATGACATTTTGCTGCATTAATTTAAGGCTGACTGCAAGAGGCACAAACAAAAACATGCACTGACACACACACACACACACACACACACACACACACACACACACACACACACACACACACACACACACACACACACACACACAGAATAAAAAAAGGTTGTTGCCAGTAGGAGAATAAGCAATGGAGACACCACATGTCTGTAACCTGCCACGACTGATCCCCCCAGCCTGTCTTCAAAAGCAAATGAAGAGCCTTAATAACAGCTGCCATAACATGAGATCTTTTTAAGTGAGACGCCCTCCTTCCTTTACCAGCCGACCCCCCGGTGAGCGAAAACCTTCTACTCACCGATCAATAAACTTAGTCTTCTGAAGACAACCGTGCAAAGCCACAGTGCTGCTCTTTCTGTCTGTGAAACAAATTAGAAACAAACATCGCACTCCTCATTTTTGCTTGATTCATTAGACTAAATGTTCAGGATTAATTCCTGTGCGACTGTTGGTTTGGGAGGTTTACATTGCCAGTGACATTTCCGTGACATTTACTTTCTTTTCTGACCCGTAAACCTTCAGATTATCGAGAAATAACACTTTGCAACTAAAATGAAAATAATTTGTTTCTCTGGGTCGACTCAAGTGTAATGCCCCATATGCAAAGGCACGTTATTCTGCTGAAACGGATGTCATTTCTCAGCTGCTTTGTGGCCGAGCGCGAGTGCAGCAGCGGGAACCGTGTCGTCGGAGACCAGATGGTGGAGCCAAAAACCCAGAAGAGAGCAAGTCTGCTTTCTAATTTGTTCTCATGCAAGTTTCTTGGATGCCTCTGTACTCCGTAGTGTCTTTCCGTGGGTGTGTACCCTAAAAGCATGCGTGCATGTGTGTGTTTACCCTCGCCTAAAAACACTCACTTGAGAAACAGAGAACAGGGCTCATTTTCCCAGCGAACCCCATCAGCTGGTTCTGGGCGACGGATGAATAATGGCTGAATTCAACTGTGCTGAAACAGAAACACATTCCACACACTCTGCGAAGCTAATAGCCAGAGCAAAACAACCACATTTGAACATTTACAATTAAGAAAGCTCAGTGATTGAATATCTGGGTGACTGGTAAGTCACGCTGCCTTGGAGTGAAATAAAATGCGGCTCCTGGATATTGCTGAATGCTTCACAAAACCCTAACTATGTTTTAGATGTGCCTCAACAACACTGGGAAATGAGTCAATTTGACAGGGAAGCAACATTTTGTTTGTGATGCGAGAGCATCGGGAATATCAGCATTGACATGTCTGGAAGGAAAATGTCTGAACGCACCACTTCTCTTGAAGCTTAAAATTCAACACATACATTTACAGATACTTCCGTTATCTATATTGAATTTTTAAAGATTTTAATTTTTTTTTTTTTGCCATTATCACACAAAAATATATGTATTTGTCAGATTTTGCAGATTCTGAACACTGACAGGTGTGAAAGATGTGCATTAGTGTAGTGTTAATTATTTTTTATATATTTCTGTAGCCCTACGTACACTCCTGAGCATGTTTTTTTTCCCTCTTCTCTAGTTTTCTAGGTTTTGCTCGTCTGGAGCAGTTTGAGTTATGAGGCACGCACAAAAATGTTAAAATATTGAGGTGCTGAGAGGGCAAAACCTCATCAACCCGGCCTGCTTTCACTGGGCTTTAAGTAGACATATATTTTACATTAAGACTCCCACCTGAACATATTTCACTTAAGAGGTCAGGAATAGAAAAGAAGTGCTGAACGAATCTTGCCTTTTAAACACGCGTCGTGTATCCTGCTGTGGAAAAGAAGAATAGCCCCACAGCTTTCTACGTTAACCCTGTCATTATCTGTGTGGAGATACTGAATTAGCACACCTAAATAATATAAACTCCAGTAGAAGGACAAGATGTGATTCAGATTGAAAGAAAAGAGCATCATATGTGCAAGGTTCATGCTCTCTTGGTGAATCTAAAAGAAAAACATTTGGAGGTTGAGTCTTGTTTAAGTGGGTATGGTGCAATATAATTTTGTATGAGGCAATGATTTGTATTATGCTCCAAACATGAAATTAACTTTCACGATAAACTGAAATCTAAATTTGAGTTTCAGATTTAAATCACAGATTCCCTCTTTCCTTCCTGCTCACAAGTGCACATCCTGCCTTTTTTATTTGATTCTTAAAAAAAAAAAAAAGAATCACTGATGAACCACTACCCTCTGCTCACTCTGATCTGAATAATTCTGCTTCCCTATTTCGGTCTATTGAAAATTCCCCCAGTAACAACAGAATCAGGTGGCTATGCGGTTCACGCACTTGAAGAATCACAAACAATCAAGTTGGCAAAGAACGTTGGGAGAAACATCTGCGGATTCATTCATCCATGGCCTCTCAGATTGCCGTGGCCATCACAAGCCCTAATGGCTTTACCTGGTGGCCCTTCATTCACGGGCCTGACATTTCATGTAGTTAGATTTGGCAGGTGTTCATTCCGCAGCGCATCAGTAGCTTACTTCTCCATTTTATCAGCCCCTGGTTAGAGAGCTGGCCAGAAAATAATTCTGCAGCAATTACCATATGTTGTGATTGTGGTTTTGGAGCAACACTACAACATCTGGGTTATACTGGCATCTGGGGCGCCCTGAAAGAAACTTCCCCAGTCTACATTTCCTTCCTTCGCTTCTACTGAACAGGTGCTCCCCGCAACACTGCTCTCCTATAGAAGGGCTTTGGGCCAACCACACAGTTCCTCCCTGTTAAAGCTTTTATGTGCACCGAGCAATGTTTGTAAAAGGGTAATTACTGACTTGTAGAGTGTAAGAAGCTTGCACAAATGGCATCTCTTTGTGGTCGGATTGTTTTCAATGAAAAGATAACTACTTGCACTTTAGCTCTCCGTGTTCAGTGGAAGTATACCAGCGGTAATTGCATGGCCCGTTAATAAATGTCACAATATTTGCATGCATCATTGGGATTAGTTTGGACAGGTGAATATGAGAATAATCCCATTAGCTTTAAGACTGTAGGCTGTCTTTAGCCTGTCATGAATACACACACACACACACACACACACACACACGCACACACACACCACAGAAGGCCCTAATAAATGATGGCAAAGTGGCAAATGAAAAACAAGCCACAGGTAAATGAAGCCAGCACATGGGGATTCCCTTGCTTAAACAATCAATTATCTCTTTAAGCTTGCAACATCTATCAACATTTGTCACAAACCATAGAGCGGAGCAGGTGGTAAGTGAACACACCGTCCACCAGGGACCGGGGAGAGCAGCCAGCAGGCTCCCAGTCCGGGTGGTGTGTGTATTCCAGTGTTAAGTGATGCCTCCCACTGCAAGGCTGCGCTGGCCTGTCACACCGCCACTCAGACCCTCAATGTACATGTCATTATTGTGCAGCAGAATGGCAACTGTCACAGAAACTGGCAATCTTGGCCCAAACCAGCTCCACTGCTGGAGGTGTTTGGAAATGCACACTTTGATTTTCTTTCCAAATTAAAGGCTCGTCTCTGCCATTCTGTTTTTCACAGCCTGCCTGAACTCTGGCCAACTATAAATTTAAAAGAGGTTACGGTGGCCAATACAGTAAATCACAGGCTTTACAGGACAAGACTTGGACGTGGAGTTATTTCATATTTCCATCTTTGATTTATTGCATGTGACAACTACAAATGGGAGGGCGTTTAAGTCAATCATTCCACCGATGTCACCTCACTAATTGATCAGAGCTGGAGCAATTAATATTTTAATCAACTGTATTCATAAATCCAGGGACTCCATAAAGCAGACAAATCCCACTTTGCCTTCCATATTTAAGCACATGTCAATAGCAGTCATTGTAAAACTAACTAAAATCACAGTGCTCCCAGCATTTTTGATAGTTGAGTAAAGTCAGCAGGTGCATGTTTTTCCACAAGTTCAGCGTCTACAATCTTTCATTTTGATAAAGTTCCTCAAACATTTGTCTTGTTTTCTATGAGCGTCACCACATCACTCCCTGTAGTTTCTGGGGCACGTAGGATAAAGCGAAACGAGCACAAAGGAGCGGGGGGGGTAAAAATGAAACGCAGCATAGCTGACAATCTGTTTTCAAGAACTGGTAATTAGGAGACCAACACATTTTAACATCAATGGAATGGCACTTGGCCCTTTAGAGGAAGGAAACGGAAAGAATTAAACACTTAGAGCATGACCACAGCATCGTGTTGGAATAAATGGGGAGAATAAGTCAATTAAAAAAGAAGCCATTTCAGTTCATAAAATATGGGGTAAACACTGGGTGAGCTGCAGAAGAATAATCAGAATCACAGTTTGTAGAGCTGTAAATTTGTCAAGGGACTGCAGAGGAGACAAAGACCTAGAAATTATCTCAAAGACTGTTGAAGAATAATTAAACTTTCATGCTTTGTGAAATAATTGAATTACCCATATAAAGGCACTCTTTACTGCTGGATTTCCACCACAGCGTCATTCATTATAAACACATGGAGCAATGCACAGGCAGGCTCTTTCTCTTCAGCGTACGCTCGTGCCTCTGCTCTCAATTCAACTTATCCGGATGAATTACATGTTCCTGCAGATACTTGCGCACAAATATATCAAGAACTCCTGGATGTTTGATCATTTTTAAGAAGGCTCCTTGAAGAAAGTCAACTGGATTTAATTTCCCTGATATGGAAAGTTAGAATGTTGTTGATTTATGAAGCTGCCACTTGTACTTGTTCAAAAAAAAAAAAAAAAGATAATTCAGAAAACGGCCTGAAACCAAGGGGAAGAAATGTAGCAGTTGTTTTAAAAAGAAAACAAATGGATTTCCTTAACTAAGTCCAACGTTCAGTCAATTCATCTATTTTCAACAATGTGTTTTTTCCCTTATTTAAGCTAACATATTCTTATATATCAAACTCTCTGTACAGCGACAAAAGGATACATAAAATTATTCAATATTCAAATTCCTCTGTGTGTGTGTGTGTGTGTGTGTGTGTGTGTGTGTGTGTGTGTGTGTGTGTGTGTGTGTGTGTGTGTGTGTGTGTGCGCGAGTGTGTGTGTGTGTGTGTGCGTGCGTGCGTGTTCGTGCAATCGCGGCGTACCGATTGCTGCTTGAAGTACTGTAGATTGCTGGCTTTGACATTTTCCCATTGTGCATGGTGGTGCAGCAGGCAATAATTAAATATCAGGTGCATAAGCTGCTCTTTAATTTGACATGTGTGCTTGAGGCAATAAACACATGTGGTGCAGTGGGGGCTGCATAATTGCAGAGGAATAAAATATCATATCAAGAGTGAGAGGATCATTGTATCAGGTACCCGATGACAGCTCGTTTGATCATTATGCCAAGGCTAAAGAGGTTGGCTAATTAGTTGTCATTAAAACTCACCCTCTAATCAGGGCTCGCTCTTGCATAAAAAATGTCCCCATCACATGATAAGTGAACAATGCCCTTAACCCTTTCAGGCCGATCTCTGCGCTTCCAGCTCCCCGCAGCCAGAACCACTGGCACATTGGAGCGACTTTGCGCTCTCATTTCTTTCTTTAAGTTGGAAGAGAAAGAAGGCGCATTGTGACTTCTAATATGGAAGATTTGAAATGCTTTTGAATAGAGGCATTCTGATATCCTGAAGGTCATATTTACAATTCACTTGAGCTTTGTTCCTGGTGTGACATTCGAGATGCTTGAATCTTTGGACCGACGGTAACACGTGGGATGGTAGAAGACAGAAGTAAATCAGTGAGCGGAGATAAAGAAGCTCTCCACTCACAGCAGCACAGATGCGTTATAGCAGCTGAAGTGGGAATGACTTCTTCAGACAACACCCTGGTGAGAGGCCCTCTGATGTCTCAGGAACCATGGGTGCCTCTTGCCATGACTTTCAAAGATGGCAGAAAGTGCTCCGGTGAGAGGCCGATGCATTATTAGCTGACAGCCTCGTATAAATAATAAGGTACATAATGCCAAGCGTGAGTGCTTGTGTCTCCACAAGGACGCTCAACAGGTGCACCTCTCGTTGCTACATTTCCATTTTGTTCAACAAAGAGCCCTCCTGCGCGAACAACTTCTGTCTGAAAGCTTTGCCTGATCATTCTTTTATGTGCCACTTCCCAGAATGCACAACATTCACAGGACCTCATGATAATAGGCTCGTCGGGACACAGAGAAAGGAGCGAGACGCTTGTCAGAGTGGATACATCCTTCCTGACCCGAGGGAGATGGCTCAGTGCACGACACATCAGTTACAGGACACTGAGAGACCCCCCCACCCCCACCCCTCTCCGCCTCCCCCTCCACCACCTCCCCCTCCTTCCTTGTCGCAGACTAATGGTTGTCAAGTTAGCGAGGGCCCGCGCTCTCGTCTGGGCCCGGCCTGTTGTCATGTGGAATCCATTAGAGGTCGCAAGCACACAGGGCGGGCGGTCGATTGATAAGGCAGGAGGAGAAGTGAGGCAGAAGCAGAGAAAGAAAAGAAGCTTTTTATCTTCTGACGGTACTGTACTCTCCACGAGGACTTGTTAAAGCCAGCTGAACTGGAGTGGAAAATTGATGGAGATGTCTCACATTATGATTGTACTTCTGTGGCAGTGGCTTGTAAGTTTTTATTTTGAAATGGCAGCAAAAGTGAAGATATTCTCCTGTGTAATCTAAGACATGTCAAATGGATAAAGACAAACATACATGGCACAACCTCAGGAAAAAAAATAAAAATGGCTTGACATTACTGCACAAACTCGCCAATGAAAGCACTTCAGGGCATTACTGTACACACTGTCGGCTATGTTTGCAGTAAACATGCTGGTCATCTGTTTGATCATTCATCTTGTTTAATCTCCTCATGAATTACTTTTTTTTTATTTAGTTTTGTCTTCCAGGAAAAAAAATGAATAAAACCCTTCTCAACTTTTTTCAAAACAAATTTCTCCAGAATGGATTCAAACTACGGAAGACCTTCACTGACAGCACACTGAGTCGTTGCTTAATTAAATTAATTAACAGAATGAATACATTTTTACTGGGAAGCCGCTGCGCTCCCAGCACTCCTCTATATGCTCTTCCTTCACATGCTTCTGTTGCTGTTGTTGTTTATTAAGTGTCTATTCAGCTGCTCCCCTTTACATGGTTTATCACTGCAAGACTTTAAAAAAATAACCAAATCTATTGGGCAAGTTCTAATCTAGACGCTCCACCTGCTGCCACTGTGATTCTCACCCTGCTCTCCAAACTCGAGGTCAAATGGGATTCCTGTGTCTAAAGTGCAATGATGACTAAACAATTTGTTTAACTTTTGTCACATCAATCTTGAATGATTATTAGCATATCTGTCTCTAAACTAACTGCAATTAAGGGAAACAAAACTGCAAAAAGCCTGACATATTTGGAGTTATGCAACATAATGCCTCCAAGTGGGTTAAATTGATCACATTTAAAGAAGCTCTACAGACCTTTACAACCTCAAAACCCAAGGATGCCGTTTTTAAAATGGCTTTCATCAGCAATATACATGTTGAACATACAATTTTAACCTTTATTGTTGACTAAATTGGCCAGATTTTTATTTTATTTTTATGGCCTGTCCTGATCGTCATTTACAAGTGATGTTGATTTTTATTTATTTATTTTTTAACCTGGACACTATTATCTTAAGTGGTAGCTTAAACAACAACATCATATATTATTAAACAGTTATATTTCGAATTGCTTTCTGTTTATTATTATTCCTCATCATAATTAAATTTTATATTATAATTATTAATAAATTCTGCCTTTTTTATAATTGCATTTTTTCCCCTTTTTCTGGCTCTGACAAATTGATTTAAGTATTTTTTAAATTCTTTTCACTATGTTTGCTGACACGTGTGACTGGATGCAACAATTGATCATTGTGTGTGTTTGCTGACTTGTGTGAATGAATAGAGCTGTTTCAGATTTTTGTCTGAAACGCGTGCTCTCCGGGGGTCTTTTGAACGATGCTGCTGAGCTACCTATGGTAATTAGAGAGCTATGACCTTCTCATTAGAGCCTGGGGACTGCTCTTTCTCCCCAGCCCTCCCCTCTACCTCCACACAGGCCTGCCACAGGACAACCATGATATCAAAGGGAAATATTATTGAAGCCTAAAATTAGAAAAATACACAGCACAACCTTTGAATTACAAGCCCCAGTATATGCAGAGTCAAATGAATTCTTGTGCTCGCCCCACCTTAAACCCCTCCCATCTTACCCCACTGTAGCTTCATTTTTTGTTTTTAATATAAACCTCCAAAGGTTCAAAGTAGCATCTCAGACCAAAGCCATTTTCTTTTCTCTGATTGAGACAAAGAACTGTTGTAAAATGTTAATTTTTTCAGACATGCCATTCATTTAGGTTTCCTCCCTTAAGAGTTAAATGCCCTGCACTAAATCTGGTGTTATCTACATTTTTGTAATGATTTAGTTTGTGTGAGCCTCTTGCTGTTTACCCAAAACAATTATCAATTCAAAACTTGTGAAAGTAAAATGAACAACTCTCCTGGCACAGAACTGTGTCTGCATATATATTTATATGTATATACAAAAATGTTACACGACAATGCTTCCTGCATGCAATGTCTTATCAGTAGGCGCAAAGCAGAACATGTTAATGACAATAACAACTTGTACCAAATCACATTCAGACCACATGATTTATTCTGGAGGAGCTGAAACAAGTTGTCCTTCTTCTTGCCAATAATATTAATAATAAGTACCCTGTCCAGCATGGACAAGAAGATCCAATAACCTGCAGTCAGCATCTAACCTGACAAGCTTTTCTTTAGAAATCTAAACAGAAAGTATCGTATAGACTGCTTTATGGAATTTGTGGTGAAACATTGTGCTTTTGTATCCAAAACAAGAATAGTTATCCAAGTGCAAAGGCATGATAGCCATGATCTTTTGGTTGCTGTGATTGTGAGTGCTGCCTTTTTATTACCACAATGTCGATTTCCTTCCCAAAAAACTCAGAGCAGCTGTCGATCATTAAAGAAAATACTGGGACAAACTTGTTTTATATTGTCTAAACTTTTCGCTCAGGTTCCATTTGCTTGACGCGGAGGAGGTGGGACGAACATCATGACTCCAACCAGCCCTGAGGATGACTAGAATGTTTTGTCTATATTAGTAGGAAGTAGTGAGAGCATTCATCGTTTTGCATTCAGAGTACAAGGGAAGCTAAACAAAGAATGCTATGTTGTAGAAAAGGCAATAAAAGAGACTACGCTATTGAGTGAAGCATCAAACAATTAGATGAAATTACATTGATATATATTTATATCCCCCCCCCCCCCCCCCTAAAAAAAAAACCCCAATCACATATTTTTGATACAGTTCAGTCAGTTGAGCGAAGCCCCGATACAGACACTGGGTACTAATAAGGAAGAAGTGAGCGCTATATAAATATTGCAAGACTCTAAACCTAATAGAACAATATAAGATAGAGACGCTTTATTATTAACATCTTATTCAAGTTGAAGAATATTTTTGATATATCTGCATGAAATATAATCCTAAAAATATTGCCTGACTCTTTAACTCCGGCCACTTTAAAATGTTTTGGTAAAAAACTTAATCAGGAGAATTAAAGTGGTTTATGTTTAATACCTTGATGGTATGAAAATATAGATAATTATAGTTGCTACATTATGGGGGATAATTGGAAAGCTGTGAATAAGAGCCGGTGTAAATGTGAAATTATTACACGATAAAAGACCATTTTCCAGCTTAATCCATCATCTTTATTGTGGCTACATGTGTTGATTGGAAATGACATGAGGTTAAAATCACTTATTGAATCTAATCAGGGCATAACTGATTGTCATTATGGAAGTGGCAAGGATTTTTTTTTTTTTTGGAGTTGTTTCGGACGGTGTTGGCTTGATGGATATGAGCGTGTAATCTTTATCCCCAGGTCGTACCAACCGGCGCCGATGTGACAGACACATGCCAGAGCTGACACACAACATACTGTGTTGAGAATGAGAAATCAGAGTCGCGCCCCCCCCCCCCCCCCCCCCCCCCCAAACCGAGTCATTAGGCTCCTCGGCACCTGCAGTTTCCTCCTACGTAAAGAGCTGTATAAATTAATCACACACAGCCTTATGCACTTTGATGCAATTTATAATGCACATTAATGAGGGCTGACAGCTGTAACTAAAAGGCAGAATGATCACTTACAATTCAAATAAAAATCACAGTGCAATAACAAAAGTCATTTGCATGACTCTTTTTTCCTGTCATGCTCTATTTTCATCTTTATCCAGCTTTGATTCCTGCTGTTTTATCAGAGGCCAAATGCATGTGAAAAGACTAAATGATCTGCAAATTGGTGCGATACTTTGGCTGTGTCTCACTCCAGAGTATGAGCTCTAATTGTACATTGTGTGAAGGTATGGCATTGGATGATAAAAAGGCTTTTCTCCACACCTCATTTCAATCTCAATGTCTTATCAGTTGCCTTTGTTAACTTCCTGCTTGTTGATGGCCATTCACAAGTTACACCGTGAGAGATTTATTACTAATTGCTTTTTTTTTTTTCTTCTTTTTGTATGTTTCATCACAGGGACAACTTTTCTTTTGTTGGGTTCTATTCCCCATGCTGAATCAGAGTGGAAATAAATTTACAGCCAAACATTGTGTTCTCATGAAAACATCACGAGGAAAAGCATTTGAGCTGACCTTCAGAGGTGCTAATTAAATTTTGGGCGTGTGGCGATGGTATAACTGATTTCATTCTTCATTATGGCCTGTAATGACATTTCTCAGCTGTCAGAAGTATCGCGGGCGGCTCGCTTTTGGATGAATTAACCATTATACCACCATAGAGACGGCATAACCATAAACAAGGAAGGGTGGGGGAAAACCTTTTTGAAATCAAGGACTAAAATGAAGAGTTTACTGTAAAGATATTGAAATAAAATCCCCCAAAACATGTGATTTCTTTTTCAGTGTGGCTGCTTGATTTGCAGTCGGGGGTGGGGGTGGGTGTGTGGGTGTGTGTGTGTGTGTGTGTGTGTGTGTGTGTGTGTGGGGGGGGGGGGGGGGGGGGGGGTAGCGTGTGTGACTTTCCTGACTGCAAAGCAAGCATGTATGTCTCTGTGTCTATAAAAGCTTTTAACAACATCCTAAAGATTTAATTAAGAAGTCAATGTAGGTAGGTCAACTGCAATGCAGAATCTGAAGTGGAAGACATACATTAACGGCACAAAGAACCCAGCTGGTTCTGTGAGAACAAGCACAGAGAGGAGGGATGTCCCTGACTCTTGATTTATGTGCTCAGCCTTGTTGCAAAAGCAATGGTATTTAAATTACCAGTTCATTTGCTCACAGTAAGGAAATCTTGTGTTTTACTAGAAGTGAAGGAAAAAAAAAAAAGCCTAAGTCACCTCTTATCATCAGGTCTTTAATAGCTGAAGAGTTCTATAATTAAAGTGCTACGATAAGTCAAGTGTCATCAGAACATTTGATTTATTCTATATATCTTACAATTGCAGTTGAGCGATATAGGATTCACTCAACACATTAAAAGGCAGGCAAGAGCTCACTGTAACATAATATAGCATAATAGTTTATTTACATTCTGCAGCTGAATAATTTACATGTGAACTAATAGTGCATTATCTTCAATAATGTCGTGTTAATTATTAGGTTGTTCGAGTCACAATTACACTGCTTGTTTTAATTATGTGCAAAGAACCACAGTCTTTCAAATCAATGTGAGGTTTATAGTAGTTATTCATATTTCCCCCATGAAACGACTAAGAAACGAGTGGGGAAAGAATGAATTGTAACATGAAACATTAAATGAAGATAAAAGCCCGAAATACTAAGTGCAACACAACAATAGATTTCTTTTTTCAGAGACTTTGTGCTTTTCACGTTTGATATGATCTGGAGGGCCTCTCATCTACAAACAGAGGGGAGGATAACGAGACGAGATGCGGGCCTAAAGGAGGAGGAGTGACTGTTAAACGGTTCATTCACTGCAGCGTGGCCGTAGAGGGTGCTGGTTCCATTTCCCACCACTGCGCGCCATCTGCCTGGCTGTTGATCGCTTTCATTTTTGATTGTACTGAGGTTCTAATCCCACAATGTCCCGTTAAAAGAAAGAAAAAAGAAAAGCGACCTGCTGCAGTCCAGTTTGACGGATGTGATTTCAGTTCAGAAGCAGAGTTCACAGGATTCTTCTTCTTGTCACCAAAGAAAACAGACTTGCCATCATCCAAGGTTAAACTGTATTGATTCTTCTGGTTTGGGACATATTTAGTCAACAGCAGTTCTTCCCAAGTTTAAATTGGAAATAACATCCTGTAGATATGTATAAATGCAAACGTCCACTTTGGACCACTGTGTCCCATTTTGTTCCTCAAATTCATTTAGTAAATTATTTAGTATTTTCTGGGTCAACTGTACTTTCTGCTCCAGATTAAAATAAAAAACAGGGACAGTGTGCTTACGTGACAATGTGTTACTGTTCGATATTTGGGTTTGCTTACTCAGGATGAAGGGCTTGCAGGCAATCCTCTAATGGCTGTGTGGTTGAACTATTGTTGGTTTGGTAGCGACATTGTTAACATATTTCACTGGTGATCTCCATCAATCTGTTTATTATTTCCACTTTATCTTTCCTCGGGTCGCTGAAGCCTATCCCAGTCACTATGAGAAAAAAAATCCTACGTTCGCTTAAGACCGGTTGGTTGGAATTAACAGATTACAGCCCTGATGCCGACAGGAAGAAAGGCCAGAGTCAATCCCAGGTTCTTCTGTTTTGAGGCGAGTCGCTTCACCACTTCTCATGGAAGCCTGTCATGTTTCATATATCCATTATTAATATTGGAAACATTCAAGCATTTAAAGTAACGCCCATTGTGTTTAACATCACCGGGGAGATTTTTTTGCATCGGATTGCTTAATGTCAGGTCATTTTTTGATCACAAAATCTCAACAGTACCTTGAGGGAATCGTTTTTATATTTAGCATATACAGTATAGCCAATCACTGGACTTCAAAAACCCACTGCTTTCAAACTCTCATAGACCAAAGTGCTGTACGTGCCTTTCAGAAGATAAAATACAAATAAAAAAAATATTGATGAAATCTATACATATTTCAAATACTGTGTTGCATGAGATAACAGTATACAATAAAATGTTACAGTGATAAAATGTGTTAAGGAGACTGGGACCAAGCATTAGTGCAAAGCTTTATTTACCTAGGGAGGCCATTCCAAAGCTTTTAGGTGGAGCAACAGAAAATGCTCAATCACCACCTCAATGCTCTGGATGGAGTATAAACCGTTTTAATTATCTGAGCTCATACAAATAAAATGAGGCTATATCCTTCAAACTTTTAAAAACAAGTAAAGTCTTGAACAGAATTTGGAACTTGCATTCAGGAAATGTTCTTGCCTAGAGGTCAATGAGCAGTGACCTTATGAATACTTGTCAAAATGATGTTCCCTGAATCGGTTCTGAGAAAGCTCCCTGGATTCAACTTTCACTGTTTATTCAGAGATAAACTAATCAGGCCTTTCTCGCTAAAGGTTGAGTGTACCTTATTCTGGTTGGTGGAAGTATTTTCTTCATAACTTATTTGCAGTTGTATAATGCAAATTATTTGCAAATCCAGCTTGCAAAATCTTTAGATTTGAACCGATCTTGTGTTGACAACAGCTTCATGTTTTTACATCGGTGTGAACATTTCCTTTATTGAGGTATAGAGTAACTTCTTCTGGACGGACTAGCCAGAGATTGTAATAAGCGATAGTTGAAAATTTATGGAGAACTCGGGGTGGGTTTCTGGGTCATGGAGACCTCATGTCCTCTTTAATGCTACTTCATATGAGGCTAACCAAGTGAGCCACCAGTGTCTTTGTTAAATATTCATCTCCTGTCAATAATTAAATGCTCATTATTTGAACCTGAAGAGTGCTGTGATTCCAAATTTAATGTGCTTCTAATGCATGGGCCGATAAGGCACGCCTAATAGCTAGGCTGCATGATGAAAGGTGGATGCGTTGAGCCGTGCCCATTCTTCTTCAGTTGAACAGGTAAAAAGAAACCATGTTTCAAATGAAAAATTTACAGCCGTTGTCCAGACTTTTTTGAAGAAAATCTGAGGTTTTGTATTCCGTGACTGAACAAGAGTTTGAACAAATGTCAGAGAAAAGAAGCTTGTTATCTCGGAGCCTTTAAATTGAGTCCTCTGTGAGAGAAAAAGAGGAATTTTTATTTCTTTTTTTCTTTTTTTCTTTCTTTCCTTGACATCTGGTACTGGGACTGCCACAGCACAATCAACCACCCACACAGGAAATAATGACACATGAGCCAATTTAGGTGATAAGATACAGCCAGGGCATGAATACACAAATACACAATAAATATGCAAACAACAAGATTTGATACCCAAGAGCCAGGAGCTCACACGATAATACAAGTATTGTCCTGCAGCTATGTATCGCTCTCTAACAGTAGTGCTATCAATTAACTGCAGGAGGAAACAGCCCATCTACAGCTCTTTTTTTTTTTTTTTTTTGCATCTTTTTTTAAAACTTTAGAAGACTTTTAAATACATAATCATTCCTTCTTTGATCTGAGGCATTTTTCATTGTTTGTTGTTATTATGATGTGCATTATGTACAACTGAGAATTACCCAAGATTTTTTTTTATTTTTTTTGTTCACAAATGTCTTCGAGTGTGAGTGTGTGAGTGTGTGTGTGTTTACGCGCACATTGTGTTCTTATATGGCTCAAGGACCTGTCTGTGGTGTAAACACAGGCAGCGTAAACACACAGGCAGCTTGTCGTCTCCATTGTTATTATCCTGTTTGTATAATTAGCTTTATAAATCGCTCACATCAAAGGCACTGTCCCTTGAAATACTTCCATGCCTCTGTTCCAATAAATGAGAATAGAGCAGGAGGGGCTGATGGGATTCCCCCACCCCCTTCCAATTGAGACGTGTTTAGCTTGTACAAGACGTTCGGGGTTTTTGCAGTGAAATGCAGTGATCTTCCTCTTTTTATAGCTCTGGATTACAGAGTGACTCAGGAATTACAGTCCTTAAATTGGGTATCAACTATGAACTGCTGGTGCTCTGTTCTGTTGGATACACAACAATAGAATGCAAGGATTTTCAGTATGACGTCATTTAAGGCGGTTGATACCATACATAGTGCCTGATCTAATTAAGATATGTGTGTATAGAAACACGGCTGCACACAATCTATGAAGCACGTTTGCCTTGATGTATATGGAATATCAAAACACATCGTTTGCATCAAGAGGTGCAAATCAGCTCAGCCTTAAGTAGACCGGCTACTGTTACTAGAGTCAGAGGCAGTTCTTCCACTGGCCGCCCACAGCTTTATCATAAGCATATCCCTACCTTGTAAACATCACCCTTATTACTTCTTCCATTCTTTTCTCAATCCCTTATGTCGCTCTAGACCCCCCCCCCCACACACACACACACACAGCTCCATGATAATACGCCATGTGTCACACTGAATTTTTGTCGTTCCCAAATTCAGATTTATTTGCAGTGATTCTCCTATATGTTTGATAACTTTATCCATCAACACATGTAACTCCATGGTATTGTATTTCATGCTGTGCTTGTGGAGACTCCATCTGATCCCTCCATGGCAAACATACGTTGCACTCCTGTTTCTCCATGATGGCACATATGGTATTGTTGGTTGGTTGGTCATCTGCAAAATGCATATAAACTGAAAACACAATCGATTTTTGTATACAATTCGAATGTTTTTGTGTAGGATTTTAGGTAATCTGGCCCATCAATTTAGGAGTTGTCTTACAGGGCTCCTATAATTACTTTGTTAATTGGTGGCTAATTTGGAATCCAGAGGCTGTTGTTTAGACCTTGGATTGTCAACCATAATAACGGAATATTTAATACTTACACTATTGCGAACTATTCAAGCTATGGAAAATACATCAAGTCATGATGTCTTAGGGGTTTTGCAAAAAGGAAATATTTTACTGCTGAACAATAATGCTAAAGACAGTCACAAAGTTAATTCTTTGCAAGAGTATGTTTAAGTTTTTCGAAGATTTGCGGTTTCCTCAGGTGAATGCCTTTTAGATTATAAAACTGCAATTTATATATCCTATTTAATTTCTTCGCAAAGAAAAAGACTGTTTTATCCTCTTGTTGATCGAGTACTATCTTTTTTGCAACAGAAATGCCTAAAGAATTCTGTTTCTCTCAGGTATCAGGAGGATTCAGGCTTCTCTGTTGGCCTACAAAAATAAAGCATTCCTGTGGCAGTTTGTGAAGCTGGCCTCGAGATCTTGAGAGAAGCTGAGAGAGCATGTTTTTTTTAACTTTAACTTACCCAAAACATTAAAAAAAAAAAAGGGTTATCATTAGTCCTTGGTTTGGACAAATGATGCAAAAGCTGGCTCAGCTCAGACGTCGGGATGCTGTGGAGAAATGTGGCTTCAAGATGTGGTCTGATGATCCCGCAAGGGCTTTAGTTTAAAAATGAAGACATGATTATGTGTGAGGTGATCACGTCTCGCCTTTAATTACACTTTGTTCTTTGAAGTCTTCAAAATCATTGCCTGGATCTATAAAAACAGACAAGTTACCGCATATCACTGCAGGAAGGGACATTTTTCCTGTCGCCTTTTACCCGTTTCCACAGTGGCAACAGAGTTAATATTGCAGTGCTTTTGGATTAATTCCTCTCTCCCGGTTAAAAAAAAAAAATAACCCACAGTACATTTAATGACCTGTAGTAAGTGTAGCGTTGGGGAAAGTGCTGGAGAGTACAGTATGTGCTGATGCTGCTGCACTCTGAGACGCTGGCGTGAACAATGTTGGCCTGGCAGCTGCGAGTGATGAGAGACAGAAAGTGTCAGAGGGGGTTTGCACAAATTTGATTGACAGTACCGAAGCTGCCTCTGCCATCAATTTAATGGCAATTATTATTTAATGTATATTACTTTAAAAGCATATGCAAAATTAAGATTTAGGCACAAAAACACATTTTATATGGTATTTAAAGAATGATATGCATAATATATTGCTTGTTAATATTTATGGCAAAGAAGTTCAGGCATTTCTTGTCTTGAACTCGTCCTCCTGAAAGCGTTGGCTCTCATGATCTCAATTAATAACTAACAAAGTAAGAAAAGGAGGAAGCAGCACAAAACTGGAAGCTTTTTACACAGAGGAGAAAAACCTGCCAGGGGAAATTTAGCTCACATTCAGACTCACTTATGTGTAAGAACAAGAGGCTGGCCTGCATTGGTGTGTAATCCAAGTAAGCAGACTGGCAAAAAAAAAGCTTTATTCATCAAAATTCTGAATAGAGACATTATTTTGCTGAATAAATGTCAAATGCGATTCTAAAGATCCTTTGAATGAAAATAGAGGTTTTGTTTTTAGTATTTGTGTTGATACTTTCTCAAAGACAAAAGAAATGCAAATGTATAACTCGAGGGCGATTTGGGTGTATTTTACAGTTTCTCAGGCTACAATTGCTTGTCAAGGAAATATATTTATCGACTTTGAAGTGTCGGGTAGAAGGAATTTACACGTATTGTGGGGTGACGGGGAAAAAGGGGGTTTGGTTTTGTTGGTGAAGAATTAGAGTGTGGCCTCTTTACGTGGAAACAACACAATCATCATTTGAGTCACATATTAGATAATTGAAACATGCAAAACTCAGTGACTTTTCCTTATGAGGAGCATAATAATGTGTGCATTTCGCCTTTCTTTTGATGAGTGACAAGGTAAACATTGACTCTACAGTGGTAGAAAGTACAGCTCTGTTTTTACAGGTGAAATTTTTGTATTGTTTTTATGCCAAAAAGATCAATATACATACATAAACGGTGATAACATCCAACAAATAATTGTAAAAAAAAAGATGCCATTCCTATGTTTACATTGGCAAAATTGCTCTCCAAAATTACAAACCACAATAAATAGAGCATGAGACAATAAACATCAACTACTTGCTTGTAAATATTTCTCTGCTGCCTCTTTGTTTGAGTATCTTCCAGATGAGGTTTCAGCCTGTCAGAGTGATTGACACTTAGATGAGGATTTGATGGTCTGTCATCACTCACACTGAAACCCTGTGTTAATATAATTAAATTATAAATGAGAGCATGAATATTATATCAGTATGGGAGGGCTGTCAGGGATTCAGTGTTGTTTTCCAGCATCAACAATTCCACCATGTTAGTCACCCCTGTTCATCATCACTGAGGCACAGGGCAGGATATCTTGGTAAAGTGAATGTGAGTCGACGCCTCTGAACTCGTGTGGCCCCGGTCAGAATAGAAGTCATTGTGATCGCCACAGGGACATGAGGAGAAGACCAGTTTAGAGAAGGACAAGCACTGAGGTTACAGAATCTGCTTAGTTTATTTTCTGGAAACCCCCTGAGGGAGAGAGACCATGAACTGACAGGCCCTATGTAATTCTTGACAGAGGAAAACTTTGTATACAGACAGTCTCAGCAACATGTTATTAAAAAGATGAGCATGGCGGTGGAAAATAAATAAATAAAGAAAAAATACTGATTAAATTTTAAGCAGCCGGCGGGCCGATAGTTTGCCCGAGGCATATTTGTCAGTTTCAAAGGGTGTTTTTATTAATTTTGTATTTTGCATTTTGTTAGTGGAAAGAGCTTACTCCACCGGGAGCGCCACAAGCTATAGCCAGCAGAGCCTATAGCAGGGAGAAAGGAGACGCGGAGCATGCCAAGCAGATCCTGCACGCTTAAAGAAAGAAATCAGCCCGAGATCACCAGCACAACCCACAGACCCCCAACATACAAAACACACACACACACACTCACGCACACACACACACACACACACACACACACACACACACACACACACACACACACACACACACACACACACACACACACACACACACACACACACACACACACACACACACACACACACACACACACACACACACACACACACACACACACGTTCACATAGAAGAAATTAATGCACACATACAAGTCTTTCTTTAAAATGTGGATCCTTACTTCTATTTCACAGAACATTTCATTTTCTCCCCTGTTGGTTGCTGGTTATGTAAAGGGCTGGTTTCCCATTGTATGTGCTCACCTCCTTTGAACTGTTTGCACTGTGAGACCAAAGCTGCTGCTTAATTTTTCTGGCTTTCACATGAATCATCAACTAGTAAAGATCCTGTCTTTTTGCCTGGGATCAGTAGTCTTCTTTTTTCATCTTTGCTCTGCTGACTTAGCATAAGATCATGGCCACCCATAACCTTCAGAGACTTGAGGCAGATACTTTGATTTGAGTAATTTTATTACCTGCCCCTGCTCAGTCCTGGGAAAGGCATTTACTTATTGTCAGCACATATCAGTGCCTTACTCTCTACAGACTACAGGAGTGAAACTATAAACCAGCCTCACTCAGTGTTCATCATATGACACAAGCATGTGTCACATAAATTATACAGATACATTTGACTTTCCTGTCCCTGTTCAAGATTTTTTTTTTCTCCAATATGTTGCTGTCTGAGGAATATACTGCATTATTGTATTGTACAGTTTTAATACAGTACGCTGTCTGAGGGACCTACTGCATATTGTGTTAAAATTAAAGCATTAAAAGAGTCCTAACGCTCCTACCTTCTGTCAGCCTCTTGTTCTGATGACCCAAGCAGCTTTCAACAGCAGGACCTCCATAAGCAATACATATATTGTCATTACTGAACAATAAGCTGTAATAGAGAAGCCCGCAGCCAGGAAATAGTCATGGATTATGAGGGTTCCATGAATAATTGCATCAGTCAGTGTTTTATGTTATGTTTTGTTGCCTTTTTTTTAATCTCTATTTTATCTGTCCATTTCTCCCTATCTCTCTCTCTTGCAGTGGCCGACATATAACCCCTCACACATACTCCACCTCTTCACGGGTGATCCTGAGGCCAGGTGGGATATTACAGGCATAACCCCCACCCCCCCACCCCCCCACCCCCCCATACACATACAGGTTTTTATTTCTGTTGGATACGCCAACACGGAGGCCAAAATACTTTTGTTTTGCTGTCACAATTACACAGAAGATACCTTTGTAACATAGCAAGAACTAGTTTTTGAACGGATATTAACATATATCACAATGATCAAATGATAACGTTCACCATATATAAATTGCCAGGAAGAAACACTGTTAAGGTGTAAGCATGTGGAAGGCAGCAAGTAAAAAAGGACTACCGGTAATAGAAAAAAAACCTAAAAAAAAAACAACTCAATAAAAGAAACTTGGAATTTCACAAACTGCAGGCAGACGGTATCAAACAGCATCGAACACTGAGCAGCAAAGGCTGCCCTCAGGCTATAATTTGCAGAAGTTTTACCTGCTGCTGGCCGAGACTGAACACAAGTGTGAAGACAAAGCTTACCCTGTGTGTTTGTGTGCACGATTCCCAAATGCTGCACTTGGTAGTTTTTATACAAAATTGCTTGCATTTGGTTTCAGGTGAGCAGCCCCCCCCAGCCCCCCCCCCCACCCCCCCCCCCCCCCCCCCCCCCAAAAAAAAAAACCGCCAACTGATTTAACGATCTATAAAAGAAGTAGCCGTAGAGGCATTTGATGGCTATTAGCGGTTTGTCTTGCATCTTCAAAATCAACTTTCATTCCAAAATACTCATAAAGCATTTGTGTCAAATCAGCCAGACGAAGCAGTTTGAAAATCGATGCTACTTTGTTGTGTAAAGGTGAGGGAGTTAATTAGGTGAAGGTAAGGTGAGTGATGCTATGTACATACAGCACATACGACGGGGAGAGGAGCCAAGTGGGCTACTAATCATGCCCTCCACCCCCTCACGCCTGCATTCATCTGCTACCATATGCTTTTGAAGTCAAGACTGTCAGGAGGTCTGTGACACGCACTCAGTTTTATTGGATTTTATGGAGAGAGTGTGCTTTGTTTGTTATGCTTCATTTCGAATGAATCTCAAATGACTAAAAGACATTTAAATTATGTGTTCAAAGAAGTTTGCTCTAAATAGGACAAAGATGGAAGCATCTTTGTTTAATTAATTAATTTATTTTTTCTAATAAATGAATGCATGTCTGTTCAGATGTGGGCCAATGCATGTTAATGCGAACATAATAATATTAAAAACACTGACAAGTACCATGTCATCTATCTTCTGTAAATATAACCAGTAGTCTTTGTAACATTTTTTTATGGTGTTTCCTAAAAGTAGATTTGATTGATTTGTTAATTCCTAGAAAGAATAACACCACAACAAAGAAATATACTGATATACTGTCAATACAACACAACCAAGAAATATATTTAGATTAATACAGATTTTATCAAGCAATAAAGAACAATAAGGAGTTACAGTTAGACTGAAATTATTATGACAAAAGTCAGTAAATTACGACTAAAACAACTGAATAGAATTTAATAAAAAAATTATATGCGATTACAAAATCATGATAAACAAGGTTAATGGAATAATCAGGCTGAAAGCCAAAAGTGAGAAAAAGTGATGCCACAGACGCAAATGAGACTTTCTCAGTTAGGAAAGCAGTCGGACCTATTTAGGGGTTGGAGATAGTGGTTCATTAGTTACCTGATGATTCCTCTTTTGCCAACTAACCTGCAACAGCAGTGAGACAAACATACAACACAACCCGGCACAGGGCCTTTCTGTGGAGAAACACACAAAGAAAAGAAAGCTTATATTGTATATTCTATGTACAATAGCTGGAATATCCTTTTTTTTTTAATCAGTTTTGAAAAAGACTATAAAATGTCAGACGTATGAACGTCCATTGACACGTGAGTAATATAAAGATTTTTCAAAATTCCCTCTTCGGTCTATTTCTATTACAATGATTACATCAGAGCCTTTACACTATATAACCACCTCCTCCTGTTTTGTGTCATTGCTGGTCAACATGCTGTGTATTTTATTTTGTGGCACAACGCGCTGCAACAGGCATATAACAAGGAAGGCAAAACCAGAACATTCAAGATGCGCTGTTGCATTTTGCCACTTGGCTTGAGTTTTGCTTGCTCAAGTAATAAATTAAAAGTTAAACTGCATTCAGTAGGATTTTGTTTTGTTTACATACAGTACTAATTTTAATATTGCAAAAAGTAGAAAGGAAGCAATAGTATATGTAATTCTGAGCAGGGTTGCATAAACCCATCTAATGAATTTAAGCTCATTTTTATTAATTATTACCTCTTTTTTTTTCTGGAAAATGAGTTTTACCCTTTTCATGACTCCTAAACATAATCGCTCATCGTTGGCGCTTATAGCTTGCGATGTCACCAATTACTGCAAAATGCATACCTGCTATCAAAATAATAAAATAATGCAACATTTGTGCAAAATATGACCTCAAATTACACCCAATATATTGCTGACCTATTTGGAGCATTACCAGGGTTATTCCTAACACAATAAACCTTCGACACACCACATGCACAGTGTCATCTTTGGAACAATCATCTGCTTTTTTTCTACACTGGAATGAATTAATCTGAAGCATAGATTAGTTTCAATTGCTCATACCCATATTGTTTGCTTTTGAAAATAATTGCTTTGCACTGCTTCATAAAGCAATAGGTGGTTGTTAGCAGAAATGAGCTAATTGATCACAGGCTGTGATCCAAATCAAAGCCTTAGCAAGCAATTAATACCAAGCCTCGAAAAAGATTATAAATTAATGAAGAAGCCATTAATGGATTATTAATGACAAAAGAATTGCGGTCGTGACACGTTGTGTGTAGCTGATAGATGGATGTGTAGAAAACAACTTCAACCATAGGAGATCATTTCCTTTATGTAACAGCTGGCTTCACAATAGAATAAAATAATGAGGTGAGCAAGTCCCTTGAAATGTGCAGGAAAAATCCCAACACAATAGGTTGTTATCCTGGCAACGGCCTTCAAAATGATTTTGTGACGTACCCAGAGGAGCCTTGAGGAAAAAAAAAAACATGAGTAGTAGATTTGTTTTTTCTTCCATAATTGTGCATTGACAGTTTTAAAAAAAAAAAGTAAGAAAAAAGCTCAAACATTATTGAAATTTTAGATTTTTAGAATGTTAATTCAGTGATGTGCTTTCAGAAAGTCCAATTCTGGCTAATATGTCAACATTTGATGAGTGCAAGCTCAAAGCCCTTATTGCGCTGCCTGGTGTTTTGTGTTGTGGGGGCCGTCAGACTGAAGACTACACTGACCTTCCATTTAGTGTTTTGCTTGTGATTCCAAGATCCCTGGTGGAAATACGGACGATTTGAACATGCAATGCAGGGTTTCAAGACCTTGTTTCACTGCTGTGTCTCCCAGAACTCCTTCACTGTCTGCAGAACTCCCCTGCCACCGCTTGTTCATAGGCATAAAAAAATCCACAGATAGAGGAGAGAGTTCAGGAGGGAAATACAGACGCTGGGAGCCTGCTTGCAATCAACTGCACTACTGTTGTTGGTGGCTGACTCTAAATCTAGCAATTTATTGCATGTTTATCGCTTTTTCTGTTGCGCACACAATAACCGAAATGAGGGAGATCACAAAAAGCTGAGGCTGCAGGGCCATCAAAGTTATGATAATGCACCACATCTTTCCCTCTTCACCCCCCACCACTCACACACATTCAATTCACAAATGCCTTTGGAGTTCCTCATTTTTTATAATTTATTTCCGAGCCACGCTGTGGCGTTAAATGTTGCTCCTTTTTCTCTTCTTGTCCCTTTGGCAGGGGGAATTCTTTACTTAATTCCATTAACTTTGTATTGCTCGTCAATCTTTGGTGCCCTGACCATCAGTGCGGTGGCTTGGCTGTCTTTTAGCAGTTCTGCTTCAGTGCTCTTGGATAGAACATGACAGTTACATTAATGTCTTCATGTAAATTGCTGTCTACATGTAGGAAACAAGCAAAAGAAAAAAGAAAAAAAGAAAAAAGAGCACGAGCATGGCACATTCATCGCACCCATGACAGGAGGAATTACAACAAAATTCATTGTGTGGAGCCCCAGATGGCCAAGTCTGTTATAATGTGCTGCAATTTCAGCGAAGATCCAACGAGGAGGGCAGAAACCACTCACACGGTTCTATTTAACCACGGGGAAGAAAAAAATAAACGAAAACACAAGTCGTTGCTCTTGTTCCAACAATTATGTTGGAAAGTACTGTAAATGCATTTCTGAAGCATTGCCCACAGCATCAAAATGTCCCTGTGGATGGAATCCTCTGACCACTGGTTGCGCTGTAGAAAAGTGTTTTGATGAGAAAGTCGCTGAATATTACGCGTTTCATGCAGAGCTTCCACACAAGGATGCACATCATGGACATGAGGAGTGTTGATAACTTATGCGTCCTGACTGTGCAAAGGCATACTGTTCAAGTTTCATCGGGTACCTGTCGCATTGTATTTTGTTTCAATAATTTCATTTAAATACAAACATCCGCACAGTCCTAATGGAGAGGAAAGGAGAGGAAATGCTGAGCCTCGAATAGGAAAAACTGTGTCTGTGATGCGGTGGTCTAAAAGGCAGTTGTACTCTGTTGATAAAGTAAATCTAAACAAAATTCTTCTTCTGTTTAGGTTATCATTGTTACTTGTGGTTTGGTATGCTCATTTTCAATTTCAACTTTTCGCCAGAAATGGAAGCTCCATATTGGTGCGGCATTCAGCATTCTGGATCCAGATCAAGAATTTCCCTGGTTGGAACCCAATTTTAACCTTTCTGTTTAGAGTTTGCATGTTCTCCGTATTGCATGTCTGGACTTTCTTTTGAAAGTCTGATTTCCTCCCAAAAACCTGCATTTGAAGCTAATTTGGGACTCCAAATTGCTGGTAGATGTGAAGGTATGATTGTTTTTCTGTATTTGCCTTGTGATGGTCTGGTTAAACTTCTCAGAGTGTATCCTGCCCCACCCATTGTCTGCTTGGATCAGCTTCAGCTGCCCGGGACCAGAAGTTGGATAAAGAAATGTATGGAAGGTGGATAGATGAATAGATGCATGACAGCTTTTTATAAATTAATCGATTAAGGGGGGAAAAAATGCTTTAATTATTGTCAGGCGCAATCGGGAACATTATTCTGTGATATTTGCACTCAAAGACACATCATTCTACACTTTTTTCGTACTGTTTCCACGTCTGATACTCATCTTAGTGAAACTTAGTGAAGAAAAGTTCCCATTATGTGTCGATCAGTTCGCTCCGAAGACATTGCTTATCCTGGAAACGCACAAAAAAAACAAAAGACAGAGGGGCTTCTGCTGGGTTCAGACCTTACCTGAGGTGAAAAATTCACTTTTTAATGATTTCGTAAACAGATATACTGCAACTCTCTGTACCTTTGCATGTATGTTCACTGTAAGCAGCCATAGCCACTATATACACCAGTCAGCATTAAACGTTATGACCATCTGCATAATGAGGTGCAGTTAACCCCTTTGCTGCCAAAAGTCAGTGGTCCTCTGAAGACGTGCCGTTATCTGGCATCTCAACGTTAAACACTTCAAACTGCTTGTTGTGTTCTTAAAACCTACTGAAAGATGCCTTTGCATCAGGAAACACCATTTCCATAAAATGGCGTTTACATGGTCTGCAGCGATGTTCAGGTCGATGTCAGGGGTTAAGGTTTGCTAGTATAACATTGTCCAAAAGCATCACTCTGCCTCCAGTGGTTTTCCTTCCTGTGCCATGCCCATCTGAGGTGGCTGCATCTCATCACTCCAATCATACGCCTTGTGTCAAAGAAAATGTGATTCATCAGGTCATGCCACTTCCAACTGCTCATTGTTCATGAAGGTTTTGCAGAAACTTAATTTATTCTATTAGAATCTGAGGAGAGTTGGTACAAGCTGCATATTTGTATGCCTTATCGCCGAGAGCAAATATATGGAAGCATCACTAATCACAAGAGATTTTTTTGTTAATCAACCCATAGTTAAAATAACTAAGACATGAAACATTATGCAAAGGACAAGTATGATCTTCTTGTACAAGGAGCTTCTTGTACGAACACACAGTGTTGTGTTTTTTTTTTTTTTTTTGGAGATATAGACAAAGTAACACAAGCCGGCGTGTGTGATCTTGGGCATTACAGAGACACATACTGCTGAGGACCGTGGGCCTTTCTGAAGTGAGGTGGGCACTCTCGACTTCAAAGTACATCTAACACAAAAGTTGTGCTGTCAAGATGACAACACCATGTCCTGAAGACACGTCTACAGATGAGTGTCTCTGCCTTGCCTCTGTTGTTGTTGGCAAAAATTCAGGCGTTTTCTGACTTCACACTAAGCCTCATGTTAAAGCCGGGCTACCTCGGAGCCGCTCCGCTTCGGTGTCCCTGTCGTACCTTCTGTGATCTCGAGAAAAAATAAGGAGTGTGTAAGAAAAGCGTATTTCATCTGCAGCTAACCTAGATGGCAGTCATGGTGATTCTAATTTGTCTTTGTTCCTAAATTTCATTGAATTATTTAAAAAAATTCATCAAAATATGTTCAAGACCTGAAAAATGACAGTAAAACTATATATTTATTAAACTGATTTGACGTGGTAGATTAATTTTATCCACAAGCTTTACGGATTACTGTATCACAGTTTGACACAAATGGTGTTAAAGAGGGCAACTTTCTGGCACGGGGGGCTTTGTTGACCTAAGATTGAATTATGACATTTTTAGTGTGGTGAGCGGCAGAGGTGACAAGAATAAGAGATATTTCTATTATTATGCAATTGCTACAGCTTTCCTACAGGGACTCTAACAATATTCCTTTTACAGTGCACTATCCATCATGATAATGAATGGCAGTAACTTATCCTGGGACATAAATCTGGCAAGCTCCAACAGCACTGTGACACAGCATTTAATTACAACGCATGTCTAATTGAAAGACCTCCGGAAAATAGTGGGATGTCTCCCTGGCTGTAGCAGGGTTAAAAAACTTAATTAATTATGAGGCACCTCCCTCCCTCTTTATTCTGAGTCACTGGCGTCCCTGCCTCAGTGAGCTGATGACATTTTCAGCCTCCCTTTCATCCTTCAGAGAAATGAATGGCGTGGCAAGAGCGTTATCAAATGAGCTGTAGAGCCAGCCAGTGAATATGTCATTGAGTGTGACATATTCCCTGAGTGTGACTGCTCCCTGAGTGAATTGTGATTTATCTGTATGCCTCCCTCGTCATGTTAACGGACTTGCTACCCAGCACCCCCATTCCCCGCGCTCCACCCTGCGGTTGACAGGCTCCGTAGATCATTTGGGGGATCTCTAGGTGAGGAGCTGGCTAATGTAGTCTGGGACCCTCCTGAATAACAGTACCCCTGTGTTTGACCCCAGGTGTCCCACACTGTGTAACTGTTTCCATTACTAGCTGAACAATCCTAATCAATATATATGACACTCCAATTCTTGTACTGCTAAATTTTGCATACGCGTTTGTAAATAAGGAGAGGATGCGCTTCGAGCAAACGCCTCTACACTTCATCATTACATTATAGTAAGCAAAGGAATCTCCTAACTGGAAATTCCTGATTTAATCAAAATGGCCACTTCAGATTCACTTCAGAAGCTTCGTCTCGCCCACGGAAATATAACGCAGCAAACACACTACACATCTAAAACGGACTGTAATTATTGTCCGCATAAACTTGGAGGGAAGAGAAAGAGCAAATCAACAAAAAGAAAGAAAAGCAGCAAAAGTGAAATATGACAGAAGACGGAACATTTTTCCAAGCTTAGGTTTGAGGGCGCTGGGAAGCTTCACGAGCCAGTTGGCAGCTTTGTATTAGAAAAAAGTTGTGCGTCACAAAATCTACCTCTGCATCTGCCTGTTGGAAACTAAAACCAACCCCCCCCCCCCCCCCCCCCCCCCCCCCCCCCCCCACCCACCCCTCCTCCGCCACAGTCAGAGCAGAGGAAGAAATTGCCCAAAGCATGACTTCATTTATTTTTATGAAACCGGATAAAATCAGTCCGGTTTCCCATGCTGGATGTGTCAAATGCCAGCCAAAACAAAAGAAGAAGAAGCAAAAAAAAAGTTGTGTGCAGAAATTCTTGTTAGAAAATGTCTTTACAGTTGCTAAAGTAGTGATGATGCAAAAACTTACTGCACAAATAGATGTAGTGTAGCACCGTATCAATAAAGACTTCCGAGCTCTTTACATGTTTTGTTTTCTTTTTATAGGACTTTTTATAATTTAAGCTCCAGATTACATCTTATGTTCAGATAATAGAGCCACTAAACAGATTGTGTTTGACAGTGATTTTCCTCACCAAAGTAAAATAATTATGAAGTAGACTTAGGCCTGGTTTACACAACATTTTAACTGAAAATGCATGCTTTTTGCATTTTTGTTTCAGAAAAGCTTTGCGTTTGGATGGCAACATTTGAATTTCAGATTTTGGAAATTTGGAAATGCTGAAAACAATGTAGTTGGCATGCCAGGCGCCGTTGTTTGTTTCTGTAATGAAACCATTGACACATCCGCGAGAGAGCAATACCCTATCAACATTAACAATGGCGGGTACACGGACATTTGTATATCCAGAAGTCGTAGTTGGATTGCTATGACTGTGACTGTCAACTATAAAACAACCAAGTCCCAAGAGAATATGCAGTGGGACTCCAGCCACTCTGGAAGCAGCAGTTGTTGTTATTGTCGATCTACTGGCGCATGGGCATAAGAACTATCTACTACGACTGTGGTGTGCATGAACATTTTTCGCTGACCAAAATATTATTAACGCTACGAAAATAGCAAAAGTAACTAAAATATATTGGAACTTTAACTCATCTGCAAAGATAAGTGTGTGTAAATACTCTTTGGCAGGAATAGAAAGAGTACATTTACAAGTAGTGATATCTTCCAAACGTGGCACACTGACTTAGTTGTAAGCTTGTTAAATAAAATGTACATTAACAGAACATTAGCATTTTGGGGTATGTCATCTTGATCTACCTATGATTCCTACATGCCGAAGTGTCCTTGGGCAAGACAGTGAACCCCAAACTGCTCCCATTGGGAGCGACAGCGCCTTGCACGGCTGCAGCCTCCAATGGTATGTGAACGTGTGTGTGAATGGGTGAATGTGACGAATCATGTAAAGCGCTTTTGGACTGCTCTCTGCGAAAAGGCGCTATATAAGGGAAGTGCATTTACCATCTTACCATTTATTTTTCACCTCCCTGTTAAAATCGACAACATGTAGAATTTGAACTCTTGTGTATAAACGTACTTTACTTGTGCAATAGCAATAACAAACTTGCATGGATTTCTATCCCAGTGGCGTACCAGTTGTAAAAAGCATTGGTGCATGTAACACAGTAATATGCCGAGTATATTAGGAAATTGCAAATACTATTAGAATAGCAAGTGGGTGCTTCTACAGCAAAGGGAAGCCAGGAATTGCTATAAAGCCTCCAATATACTTACTAATCTGTCACATTTACTCTTTTCCTTAAAGCCCTATTTAACCCTTTTTGATTACTTGATTAAACATTCAGAATCTTCATATTAAAAAGAAAACAAGTTGCCATTGACGTCCCAAATAAAGCTTTTGTCAGAGTTCTGATTTCTAAAACTCCAGAGAAACTTTGAAGAAAGTTCCTTCAAGAACAGCTTTGAGCTGTTGACAAGGCACATCCTGATGTTGCACAAAAAAGAAGCACTTTAAAGTTGTTTATGTCAGTATCAAGTTTGTGTGAATAAGTAATGTATGCATCAGTCTTCTATTCAGTGTGCGAGCAGCACCTCTGTTTGGCAGAGACAGCACTTACATGTACATTAAGCCCAGGATTGTGGGGTAACACCGGGGCAAGTGAAGGGACTATAGAAAAGTGTCTGAAATAAATGAATAAAAAAAAAAAAGTGACGTGACTACCTAAAATATTCCTCTTTTTTTTTTTCTTTTTCTTTTTTTTAAACCAGCTCCATACATTTGTGTCACCTCCACTCACGCCCATGCCCTGGCCCTCCTGAGCTTGATTAGTGAATGCCTGAAACTGAGGTGCAGTGTTGAAAGGCTGCCAGCAGACACTCAACACCAAATCAAAAGCTTCACTGTAGAATCAAAAGAGTTCAGTCTTTCTCTGCATAAACATGAGAGCAATAGAGGTGGTGGGCTGCACTGAATGTGAGCCAGTTCTGACACCCTCAATGGCTCCTGCACGCTTCGCTAAGAGCCCTGTCAAAATCAAATGCTATATTAAAATTCCAGTTGTGTACTTTATCTCTCACATGAATACAATTAAAATTCTATTAAACTAATAGAAACGTTCATATAAAATCATTTGATTGAAACTTCTCCTCCTCGGTGTTATATCTCACATTTTAATGGGCCAAAGTCCACTCATTGAGATGGCTGGACGAATCAGGATATTTCAGTCTTGATGTTAGTCGGTAAAAAATTATTTTTAACTGTTTTATTCTCACACATTTGAAAAAGACTATACGGACCTATTGCAACATCCTATGGACAAGTAAATACCACTTACTACAATGCTATTTGTTAAAACGTCCCATAATATGATCTTGTTTAACACATCAATTGTTGGAAATTAACATGCAGGTTATATTTCAGATAATTTGCCTATAAAAATGATTATTGACTAAAGTCGAACCCGTTTTGTTCTATTTTGTTCTATTCATCCCAATCGTTTTCAAATGCTTGAAACATTTTTATTTATTTATTTCTTTCGACGTTTCATTTTGAATAACTGGCAAAAAAATTAATGTTCAATGATATTTCAGTATTTTGAGCTGGTTTATATTTGGCATACCTATTAAATGCTCAGTCGTGGCAATACTGTTAAATTACCTCATGTAGTGAGGAACAAACACAGATAATAATATATATAGTCACTTTCCCATTGTCACACAAATATTCGTGATTGGCTGAAAACAGGATGGGTGATGAAGTGTGAGTACATTTTGTTATTATCAAGAAACTATGTTTTGTTTTTGTTTTTTTTCACATATTATACAGTAACGTGAAAAAATCTTACTTGGTATAATATTCAACTCGGCAGTGAAAAGTACTTTTTTTTCCTGTTTGAATGTTTTAAAAGATCCAGAATCTAAAGGTACATTTCAGTCGATGTGTTTCACTGGAAAATTTGCGAGCCAGCCTTGGTTCTCCTGAACCACTATCACGGGGGTTATTAGAATCTATCTGGGGTTTATAGCCTTTTAATTGCCTTACATTATTGTCTCTCCATGGTTAGGTAATACACGTTGTCCTTTCTGGCCCGAGGGTTCCCTCTTGCATGCTCGTGAACCTTTATCTTTTGCACGTGTTGTTGAAAGGGTAAGTAAAGAGCAAACAGCATTGGGAACGGTCACATTAGAATAATGGCCATCAAGAGAAATTGGTCCCTACGCTGCTCTTCACTGTAGTATACAGACTTTCGCATTAGCGCCCGCTCCGTCGCCGGTAAATGTCATGCAAAGAGACAGGTCATTTACATTTTTGATAAAATGATCCTGCATTTTTTATTTGTCTTTGAAATTAAAGACTCCTTTAATCATTGTGGATGGAAGGGGACTTAGCCGACGTACTCATGTGTTTCTGATTGCATTAGAACTGATGTGGCGTGGCATGATGGATATTTAATAGTTGTGCTGTCCCTCTGTATCATGTCAGGAGTCTGACATACACAGATGCTTCGGAGCTCTCCAGCCCATACAGAATTGCTTTAATTATTAGGCCTATCATCTTGGCTTGGAGATGAGAGGAGGGTCGAGGAGAGCAGTGGAGAGAAGAGAAGGATGGGAGAGCCAAAGGATAGACGAGCAAAACAAGGCCATGTGAGACAAGTCAAAGGTTGTTGTCAAAGCCTCTAAATGAGTTTATCAGACACTGGTGCTGGTGATGTGGTATCAAACTGACATGCCATATCCTGTTTGTCTGCTGTACTTTCTTCTCCACAGGCCTCATAGTGGGGCCTAATTGCTCTGAGTATCTACAGAGGCTGCGAAGAGCCCACGGCAGCCCTGTAGTGCCCCAGGCAGTGTGCTGATCAGACCTCTCCCTCTGCTGCGCTAAACTGTCATCTTCTACAGCTATGTGTTTTTATATTGCAGCATAAAACTGATTTTACTTGATTAAAAAGATCAAATGTTGGCCGTGCCAATAAGAGTAACTCAAAAGAAGCACCACAATTGCGTCACCAGCGCCACAGAAAGATTCATCAGTGCACAGGCGCTGGCACGTCCATTCTTGATAATCCAGAGCCATAATGAAGGAACATAAAACGGCTATACAAATTTTCCAAGAATACTTTTTTATGGAAATAAAGAGGACAGATGAGAGCAGAGGCCAGAGAGTGATTATGCGAGGGAGAACAGCCACTTTTACGTTGGCACCTCCAGCATGCGGGCCATCTGCATAGAGGGCCTGGAAATGAGGATGACAATGCTAATCACTGCCATGGAGGCCTGACTGGTGTGGATGAATGGCCATCGCAGGCTCTAAACACACTGAGTAGCGCTCATCACACAATGTTTTTGTCTGGGCATGCCAGGTCCACAAGCCTCGAGCAGCCCCGCCCTTTTCCTGTACACACTCCATCACTCAGTGGCAACATGTGTATGGCTTCCTGTCAATTCAGGAAGTCTTGGTTCATGTCCCAGCCACATTAATGGACTAGGCACAAGATACTTAGTAATTTCCTATTTCCCTATTGAAGCAATTGTTGTTGGCTATTCTCATTCATCACATTCATCTCAAAAAGAAAGCGAAAAAAGGTTATTATCTGTTTCTTGTTTCTGTATTGGTTGTTTCTCACACACTTTCACCCCTTCATCCCAGAAATCCAGCAGTTAATCGATGTGAGGTGTTTTCTTCGGGTCACTGGAGGTCCAGTAGTTTTAGTTGACGGTATGGTTTGTGTTAACATTTATCACAGAAGGGGATTGTGGTGTTGGTGTAGCTCCAGGTCAAATCGAATAATCAAAGCAAGCGAAAGTGTCTGGAGAATAAGATCAATCTCGTGACACATGTAATTTAATGACTGGTCACTCAAAAAAATCAAATGAACATGGCATTCAGTTAACAGAAAACGTCCGATTGATTTCTTTATATCTGCAAAGGAGGTTTGAAGAAACACATTTGCATGAGCAAGAGAAGAACAGTGCCAAGACATTTTGTGGGTACAAAGAGGATTTAGAGAAGGCCCGCAGTCTAAACTTTTCATCCTGATGGTTTCCAGCTGTAGTGGGGGTATATTGTCATCCTCTTGGGGAAGGATTTTGCGGGTGTCCCCACAAGTGAATGTTGAAGAGGACCAGCTGCCTGGCAGCCGGGCTCGCTTTGCCCCCAGCTTCAGGGTGATGTGTGAACTTTCAGAATCTCCTTCGACAGAAGATATACGTGTCAGGCAACCTCACAGTCGCCCCACTAAAAACCACAAATCTTTCCCAAAACGCCCCTGAACATTTTGTATGTTTGGTAGTACAATGACTTAGTAGTTG
The DNA here is from genome assembly GCF_963383615.2 of Lipophrys pholis. Classification (NCBI taxonomy): domain Eukaryota; kingdom Metazoa; phylum Chordata; class Actinopteri; order Blenniiformes; family Blenniidae; genus Lipophrys; species Lipophrys pholis. The sequence goes on along the minus strand of NC_137636.1, from coordinate 13,008,039 downwards.
CTGTACATATCTGCAGAAGGTTTCCTATTAAACTTGTGCCGCAGTTTGGGCGTGTTAATCTTATCTGGATAAGCATTAATTAGTTCAGTTGATAGCTCACTTGAGTGGAAGTGGAAAAGAAGTTTTTTTTTCTAATGAAGACAGGATGATTACGGATAAGGCTGTATTCGGACATTGCTCGCAAAGAGAGAAACCGAGAGATGGAACTGGCATGAGATTTTAGACCGTCCTTTTCATCAAAAATAAAAACTGACTGCTCTGGGGAAAAAAAAAAAAAAAAAAAAAAAAAGAGAGAGAGATATTTACCTGCCAAAGCAATGTGTCACCGGGCTAGCAGATGAATTAAGGTATGAGGTTTGTATTTGTGGTCAAATTCAATATGAGTTTAATTTGAAGTTGACAGTGTTGGCTGGTCAGTCAGTTTCTGGTCAAAAGCTTTTACATCTTTTATGTCTTTACATACCGCTATTTCTATTAAAGGTTTTATGGAGCATATTGGAACAGCTTGGTATTCATTTTTAATGATGATCTAGAAACCATCAGAAAGTGGAACAAAGATTAATAAGACCAGATAAGTGGCTCGATTTTCATGACATTTCATTTACCGTGGAAATGTGCAATTTTCAATAAGAAAATCAAGATGTTTCGGCGAATTCAGAAGTACCATCAAGCTGAAATGGGCTAAAACAGAGAAGAGTAATGGGATATTTACCACTTAACAGAGATCATTCTTATTTTTTCAATTTAAACAATACATTTTTAAAAGATCACCGCCGCCTTAAAGATTAAAAACAATCATCCTGGCCATGCCACACTTTACTGCATCATCAACACAACTGGACTTTCTATTATTCTTTTTATTTTTATTTTTAGTATAGTCAATTCAACACGACACTCTAAATACAAATTTGTTGTTCATTAAGAAACAAATGGTATTTCTGTTTTCTATTAAAAATGGTTTTAATGGGGGGGGGGGGGATCTAATGTAGTGTTTAAAAGTAGTTTTTTTTTTGTTGCAGAAATAGGAATTATTTATTTATGTGTGGACACATAAATAAAGTAATTGCTGAAAGTTGTTTTTTAAAAAAGTTTGTCCTTTCCTAACCCGGATTGCTCATTCAAAGCGGAAAGTGGGCTTTTCACTGTACGTCTTGTTGTAGCGGGGGCACACTGCACGAGTTTAGCGTTCGCGTGGGCCCTGTCGGAAAGCACTTCATTCTAATGTGCTGTGGCTTTTCAAAGTCGAATCCCAAGTAAGAAATAAAAGCCCAGACAACTGCATTACTGTCCGGCCTGTCAGCTTTGTTAAATATAAGCTCCATCCTGCCTGCCAGAGCCTTAAAAGCTGAGCTGGCAGAGCGCAGGACTGGAAGTGACAAAAGCAGATAGCTGCAGCTGTGATTTTAGGGAAGGAGAATGGACACTTAAATGCATTTTTATACGTTTACAAGGAATATATTCTGTTCGCTATGAATCAATAATAAGCAGCATGCAGGAGACCTGAGATACAATTATCCACTCTCTAGTACCCCCCCCCTTGTCACTACAATGAGAATTAAAGTCAACATGCTGTCAGGTGCGATGGCACTCATGCTTCCCTCTCGCTGCAGTGAGTCTGTCTCTTGGGGCCGAGCGAATCATTTCCTTTAACAAAATCATAACCCGATATCAATAGATGGCCTAAAAATTCTAGTACAGATGTACTGAGTGTTTTGTAAAGGGATTTTCTCCAGCTTAAAATACAACAAATATAAACATGCTTCACATTCAACTGTCGTTCCAGTGTCATTCAATTAGAGCGTACCACAATGTGGATCACTGAGCCGAAACGCCAGCGTTGGTGTTGTCCTTTATCATACTCATAATTCATTACCAGTTCCGAGTTTTATCTATTTATCGTGCATAAAGAGCGTGCAGTCTTTTAAGTGCATCTGACAAGAGCAGCTGTTTCTCAGATTGGATCTTACCGGAATTATCTGTGCTTCAGTTGGACGGCTCAAGTCCCTCAGCATTGCGCTTGGATATTGAGATGTTTCATGCAATTATGAAAACCTCATTGCACACATAAAACATCCATAAATTCAATCACAGTTTGTCTTTAGGTTGTGTTGCACTACATCAGCGCACTGAGACATGTTTTCCTATTCAATGACTTGTTTGATCGGGAGAAGAATAGTGGAGAATAATGTGGAAGCAGAGACCTCCACAGGGGATGGAGGAGACTTCATGTCGGAGCCACGCTGGGACGCATAAATATAGAAGTAAATTGGCTCCAACTGCATAATTGCGATACAATGATATTCCCTCATCCAAGCGATCCTCTATAGATTTCACAGAATCTATACTCATGGATATGGACTTGTTTTGAGCCGTGGAATAAATAGCCACATGAAATAAATATGCAAATTCCAACTTAAAGACGAGGTAAAAATCAAATGCGCGTGAGCGTACATCATAAAATCAAAGCAAGGTTTTTAGATCCACAGTTGTTGCATTAGCTTGAGATGAAGACTAATGCTTTCAGACAAAAGACACGGTGCCGAAAACAAGCACATAAACAAAATACTAATGTCATTAATTAGAAAATTACTGGTGAAGCCACTGAAGTGCAACATGCTATGTGATACTCCTTGGCACCAAAGTAAATATATTAAATGTCTTTTATTGATTTATTTTTTATTTGTACGTCTTGCTTGTTTGTTGGAGAAATACTTTAGTTGTGTATTGTAGCTACTCGTGTCGCTCCTGAAGGAACCACTTGGCCTAGAGAGAAATTTGCTGTTAAGTGCCTGTGTCACTTAAAAAATTAAAATTAAAATACACACTCGTCAAAGCATTTTTAAAAAAAAAAAAAAAAACGTTAGAGCTCTGTGATGGATTAAAAGTTTGAGTGTCAGTTAAAAACATAATCAAGCTTTTAGGAGATGTGTTACAGGGAAGCTTGATTGGCAGGTGCCGGTCATGCTCAGCCACAGATTGGATTGCTTGACTATTAAATGCTGTGAAACACCTTCAGACGAAACTGTAGGTGTGACCATATTCATTTGAAAGTGCACACAGTTTTTTCTATTGAAAAAATGTTAAATGGTTGGCAAATTAAGTTTTTTTTTTTGTTTTTTTTTATGAAGAGTCTCATTCATTTTGGGGAATATAAACCAAAAAAATAAATAGAAATATCATTTTTAGGTTGGAAGCCTGGAGAAGATTTATTTGATGATCTGATCTGTCAGAGATCAAATGTTTAATCATTTGCAGTTGAATATTAGTGAAGATTGTTTTTTTATTTATTTTTTTTATTATTACTCCCTACATGAAGTCTTATACACTGTATATACATATAGTTTAAATCAGGACTTCTCAAGTTGATTTCACACTGCAACTATTTTGTCTGTAGTTCACATTTTCCAGGATCTTTCCTGTTGTTGTTGTTGTTGATCAAACACTTACACTGGTCCGTGTGAAGTGATTCCAGTGTAGCAGCACAAAACGCCTGAGTGGAACGGTCCAGCTACAATATGCTTGAAAGATGAGGAACTCGCCCATTTCCAGCCATTTACTGCAAACCTTTTCTACCAAGTGCTCCAAGCGGAGCCATTACACGATTGAGGTGAAAATATTTGCTTTTATCACCCATCTATTTGAACACTGGCCATATCCCCAGCCAGCAAAAATGCTCAGTGTGTAGCAATCACAGTCTGGCTTTGCCTGTCATCATTTCCAAATAATTTAGCAGCTGTAATTAGCAGACACTAGTTGTCACCGCAGTGCTTTGTGAACCCTTTACGAGTGGAGTTAATCTGTTGAAGAGACTGAAATACAGATGTGCATTTCAAATACATATATGTACATATAGTCTATATATGCATTACTGATGATTGCCTGCACCAGTTGAAAATACAAATGACCTCTGCCTGACAAATTAGAAATAAACCTGTTTGACAGGCCCCGTTTGGTTAGAACAAATGCGAGACATGAAAAATTGTTTGACACACTTTCATAAAAGCAAGTGGCGGCAACCCATCCTTTAGCATGTGGTAATGGCCTCTCGTTGTTAGATTCAATGGAAAAAGCTATTCATACTGTTATGTGATTGAAAAGAAAATTGAATCCTTTTGATGTTATAAATGTGTCTATTACCGCATTTGCGCACAAAATTTCTATGGAAATTATAGAGAAAGGAGTGATTCTCTGTAGGAAATGTTTGGGAATGACATATTGAATTCTATTCCTGCCTGAATATCAATATAGTGTTGTAGAACAACTCTAAAACTATATGATTTTTCACTGGGCTGAAAGGCTAAAATTACTGCACTATATAGATGAAAAAAGGTTAATGGTTAGATATTTCTTCTGTTCTAATGAACAGCCTCTTCAGTTTACCGCTGAAGTTATGAGAAACTTTCTCTTCTCCACGACGAGGCACATTTGCAGCTGCTTGTTGGAGTTCACCGGAGGTTCAGAGGTGGAATGGGTCAGCGTGACGTTCAGTGCCTGAGAAATGTTTTCAAAAGGACGCAGCCTATGAGGGTGACGGGGGGGAGGCTACACACACATGTGAGGAAAAGATGTTTTTGTGTGAAATCTACATTACAGTATAGCAATTGGAAAGGTTTTTTTTTTTTTTTTTTAGAAAATGTCGGTTGCACAGGAAGTGCGGTTCAACCTTTTTCACATGTATCTGCCACTTTGCTCTCGTGTCATGTTTGTTCATCGAAGACGGCTTTTTTGCAGTATTTGTTCCACACGTGAAGGGGCCTTACACGGTCCGACAGTGCTCACTTATTTAGTTTGTTTTATTTTAAGTGTTACTGAGTTAAACTGTGCAGTGAACTCTGACTCGCAGATTTGAATTGCAGCTGAAAACATTAATATACAAACCTGTCATATTTATACCGTCCACCAATTCTGTTTTTAATACACCAAACTGTGAAAGTGATGTTCAGTGACATACTCACAATACAACTGTGAATTGTTTTGATATATATTATAGTGAGTAACTGGAAAAAGAATGGGAATATCACATTTTCTAAACTTCTTTTTAAATATATAGGTTTTTCTATGTATATGTACACGTATTAATTTGCCTGATAATATTGATGATTTTGACTTTTTTTACTTACTGTTCTGTTATTGTATTAAAACCATTTCCTCAGTACACACTCGGTAGTGAAACAAGTGTGATCTCAGTATTCCTTAGAACGATAGAGGGTAGAGGAATATCTCGTTTCTTATTTGACTTTATTTACAATCAATCAGATTTTAACCTGTTAATGGATGAGACGATTCATTTGTTCGGATGTGGATTTTGGTCTTCATATCTGATGATATGGTACATGATTCTATTCATTTGACTTTATTTTTTAAAAACTAAGTAACTCTCAAGGAGGCTCTTTTGATAAAGTTTTAGCAGAAACCATTTGGAGAGTTTTTAATAGTGTAATATGTGATGCATGTGGCAAACTACTAACAAAACAGCCAAGAAACTGCAGAATCTGTATTCAAGGTGGTACACCTCATAATTTAACCCGTCGCTGAACACAAGCTGCTTTCTGATCACTACACCACAACATTATTCAATTGCCTTAATGAGTGCATTTAAAAACTATTCAGCTATGCTCATATTTGATGTTTCGGGCCTGTTGTAAAACATTTTGAAGTCTCAGCAAATGGTTGTAATAGCTTCCTTTCAAAATCGTGATAATGATTATGGATGTATTCAAATGAAATTAAATCTCAAAGACTGATGCAAGTCAGTGTGACTAACTCAAGCGCATCAATCATTTTCTGAATCTTACAGGAACAGTGTCGATTCACTCAGAGGTACTTTTTGATGCCGCACACAAAGAAAAAATAATTGCTTTAATTCAAAGGTGCACTTACAATATCAATCAAATTTTCAGTTCGGGATCAAAAGGACATGTTTGCATTATGCTCTTGAGCAAACCAAATCCCCGAGTTTGAGGACAGATTTCCCCAGAATGTTTGCTTGATAGAAAAGCAGATGGCACTTCATTTATTTTATTTTTTTTTAAGTCATTACATTAAAAAAATATGCAAAGTTTCCACCTGACAGCGCATAAAACCAAAACATCATGATTAAAAATGTGTATATTATAGTGGAGGTAGGATGTATGTGCTCTGATGAATTATTTCAGGTTGAAAATATAGGCACCAATTCTTGTCTTTGTTTTTTTTTTTTTTTTTTGGGTTTGGTATCTTTGCACTTTTGATCAAATTCTTATGCAAAACACTTCAATGCTGGACTAAACTATTGCGCGCCTCATAAAGTCGGCTCCTTTTTCCAGCGTACTATAGGAATGTGGAGGAAGTCGAGCGAAGTGGTGAATTTCGTTGTTAACATGAAGGATGTGACCTGAGGACAACGGGATATTAATTTGCATGTGATTAGCAAGACTGTGATTGAGTGGATACAGAAGTGGCATGCTGCGATGTGTTGTTGCCATGTCATGAGGTTGTCATCCGGTGTGTGTGAGCGAGCGAGCGAGTGCGTACCGTGCGCGCGTATGCGTGTGTGAGTTCGACTGTAACAAGCTCAGTGGCTGCAGGTGTGAAAGTAGCCCAGGCTGTGAACTCCACACACTCCTGCATCCTCTCTCTCACTTCCTCTCCCCACTCATTTCTTTTTTCTTTTTTTCTGATTTGGGTTTACACGGCTGCGCTCTACTCATTTGCATCTGCTCCTGACACTTGTACCAGCCACCAGCAGCTCTATCTGCCACACATTCTCTTTTTCTTTCCCTTGTGAGGGGGGGAAAGAAAAAAAAAAGGTCCAAATATCTTGGTTCACGACTTGTCCCCGTCTTCACCGTGTGATTAAAATGAAAATCAACGTACAAGATGTGCAAAATGCACTTTCTTCATGGCATGGATATTTCTATCAGAACATTATGTGCCTAACCTTTGTGAATATTTATAATAAGAGGATCACATATTTCTCGAGAAGCAGCACTACATTTCATGTTGTGAATACCAGAAGTGCACAAAGGGGGTATCTTTTGGCTTTTACATTGCCGGTTGAGTGAGCTATACGTTTATTTATAGTTGGGATCTGATGTACTGTAACTTACCCCACTGTGTTAGGGGAAGGAATTCAAGCATGGGTGCACAATGGAAGCCGTAATCAAATCTTTAATCCAATTATTTATGTAAGCAGCCGAATGAGCTGAATACAAGGAAGTGCTGCAATGAAACTCAAATAACACACAATATGATAATTATGAGCTCACACAGAAGACAAGGCAAACTGCATTCATTGCTGTGCTATTCTTCTAAAGAACAGTGTTTGGTTAATCACAACCTAATGAATAGACGAGCCTGTCCTTTGCTTTGCGCTACATTACTTTAAAATTGACCGTTTTCTTATTAAAAATTTTTCAACACTTCAAAATGTGGTGCCGTTTTAATTTCACTTTAGCAAGACAATTATAACGCCGACCATGACGAAGACGTTGCAGCTGTGCGTCCCTGTCACTAAAACCAGGTATTGTTACCTCTAAAAGCACGACATATAGGTGGTAAAGCGACGCGGGAAGACACTATAGGCTGTGTGAAGTTCCTGTAAAACATTTTACACTGTATAAGAAAAAGAATTAAGCAACAGTGAAGAACAAGCTGTGACAAGTCACAGGTCAGGCTAATTATGGCGTATGCTGAAAAATAAGCCTGACCCTGCGCAACTCATACAATCGTGCATTGATTTTCTAAAGAGAGCTTGTTTAATAAATTTAGCTACAGTAGCAGGACCAGGTGGTCAATCATTGTCCCATTCTCAAAGCCCTTGATGAGCACCGAGAAAGATCACAGAAATAATACATCATTGTTCTGGCTAATTACAGCATGTCACAGGGAAGAGCAGATTTGCATTTTAAACAAGCACTTGTTCTGATTGAGGAACAATTGTTATATATTTCAATAAATGTGCCAGCCGCGCAGAGGGCAGCACGTCTCTCTTCAAAGCCGCGGGAAGGGATGGAAACCACAAAGCTCCCGGTTTTACTGGAACATCATTCCATCAGCGGTTCAAAATACGCTTTAATATATGTTTGTTTGTTTTCATTTCTTTTACACTTATGCATACTTTAGTGATATTTTCCCCTCCCACCAACGATTAATTTAATCTCTCAGCCTTCTTCAAGGTCTTTTTATATCACCCCCCACTCCCAGTTCAAGCAGAAACGAGAGAGGGTCTGAGGAGAAAGGGAGAGGAAGAAGAACTAAAACAAGACGCTAGAATCAAATACCCTTTAACAGTTTTTGACTGCTTTTGCACTATTTTCTTAGAGTGGATTTGAAGCAGGGCTGGGCTGCTTCCTGAATATCTTACAGTCTCCTCAGTGTCTTTATCTACAATTCCACTTATTTACAGATCACTGGAGGAACATCTGCTCCAACACTTGCCCCAAATCCAAGAAGTGATGTTTTGCAATATACCATTTAATTTTTAATGCTGAAATTCAGTTCTCCTTCAAAACAGAAGAACTTTCATAGATAAGCTCCTTTTGATGACAACTAAACAACATCCAATAGCCTGGAAATATACTGGAATTCAAGGGATAAACAAAACTGCAGCAAACAAACAACTGCAGTTAATGGTAAACACTGTGAAAGTTGACAATATCAAGGCAACATCAAAGTACAAGCGCTACTATATCTTATTCGAGTGTGATGAGTCACAGTGTGTCGAGGAAAAAAACAAAACAAACAAACATTAAATGACTTTGGAGATTTAAAACTACGTTGTGTTAGTTTCACAGCAGAGACTCTAAAGGAAAGGTCAGGGATGCTCCACAGTAATCGGAAGAGGACCAGAAAAGACAAAGACGTCCACACATACAAACCGGGGACGCGGAACACCTGCTCCACAAAGCGGTTCGGAGCGAACCGTCTTGCACAATTACTGTGAAGTGGACGGCTGCCATTGTTACCGGCCCATTGTGTTTCCCCCGGGCAGAACGAGGAAAGTTGTGATGCACCTGCGAGTCTTTTCGTTTACAGCAGAACAGGCTGGCCTCACGCCAGCGCGCTGCACTTCAGCTACCGCCAAACACCACACGTATTTGATTTGTAATGCAGCATAATAGGCCATCAGCTTAATTATTACTGAGGCGTTATCGTCCTGAGCCTTCCTTTGCAGATTTGCAGGAAGGAAAAAAAAAAAGAAAAAAGAATTGGTCACAATAGACACATTTGAATGCGGCTTGACAACGGGGTATTTTGTCTGTCTCTTTAAGAAATCAACAAAGGTCTTTTCTTTTGTTCCACAATAGTTTTTATTCATAGGAGCTTAAGCTTGAAACAGGGTGGCAATAAACTCAATAATTCACAATTTCATTGATATTAATATGTAATTATATCTGTTAGCAAACTCACACAGCCTTATGATGAATATATCAATCAACAATGATGCAACGCTGCAAAGAAAGAAGGTTAACTGACATTTATATTTTTGGCTGCCCTGACATTGGAGAATGAACACAGTTCGCAGTGTTTTAAAAAACCCAGACCATTAGAAATGACTTCTTTTTTTCTTCTTTTTTTTCAAATCTGTTTTTATCTTATAGCAATTAAAGAAATCCAGTGCAACTCAACTCATGTTTATAGTCCAGTAAAGGGATTGCACAATGTGTGTGTGTGTATGTTGTGATTTTCTCCACTATCTATTAAGTTTTAGTGATTTTTTTCCAGTTACAAGACTAATATTAAGAAGGGATTCGTATATGAAAATATTCCATACAAATTGGGAGAAGTAGCACAATGCTGCTACTGTATGACCAAAGAACTACTCCATTTTACTCCAGTTCCAAGTGTGTGAGAAAGTTGTGGGGGACTGGACAAAAGCTGAAAACAACACAAAGAAGGCTGAATGTGGACTGGAAGCAGGAGGTCCGAGCTGTAGGAACAAATTCACAGATGGTTGTCGAACAGCAGCTGCTGCCCCGGCTTAACGTTATGTCTGGACATGGAAAACTTGAAATGCATCTACTACACTTTTGCAACTTTTTTTTTTCCCTTTCCTATTTTTTCTCTTGCGGTTTATGATTGTTTTCTCTTCATGAAGCCTTTTTCGATGGTTGTGACTTCAACTCAGGAAAATACGGTCGCTGCAGTACTTTCGCAGTCCACCGGTCAATCATGGTGAACTCTTTAAAACCAAAATAATGAATCAAATCATGAACATGTGTTGCAATTTAAACCCAGTGACTCGAACAACTTTTCTAAAACCTCTTTTATGTGCATTGTTGTTTGAATTCTTCATCTGTTAATTGAAATCAAATATTAATGAACGAGTGGTGTGCCACAAACAAAGAGCTGCCTGTTTTTTTTCCCCCCACTTTTTTATCGGTGTTCAAGCCTCTCATAGTTGATCAACTATATGATGTGTACTGTCTGTGGGTACGCAGTGAGCAGGACGGCCGTCGGGGGGGGGGGGGGGGGTTGTAGCCTGGATCTCTCAGCCAGTTTGTGCCAAAAAAGACAATTGACGAGGGTTTGGCCAAGACGTTTGCATGTGGTTTTCACAATCGTTTACTTTAGACATTTTAGTTTTTATTTTCTGGTTTGATTTCCAAAGCTTCTGTTGTTGCCCTGTAAATAATTTTAATTTTAGAAATATTAGAGGTACTGTCAGAATGATGACCTTTTATTCAAATGATGGCTGCCTCTTTCTGAAATTCAGTTTTTGGAGCTCTCTATTCCATGCTGTGTATATTAGCTATGTAGTAAATAATCTCTCTCTATAGTATGTTTCTGTATAACTCATTCATTTTGTATTATTTCTAGTATAGCGTAATGTCAGGTTACCATGCAATATAGGCAGTTGAATATTGTGAATACCATTTGTGATAAATATAAACACGTATGTAGAGTATGTCTTTTAAAATACCAGCGCTGTTTTCGCCTGCCCTCAGTTTACACTACTGCTTACTTATTCCGTCGGAGAATAAACTGCGTTGAAACACAAATTATTGCAGTTCAGTGAGCTCTTCCCAGTTTGTACATTGCGTACGTTGATTTTGTGATGGCTTTGCAATATGTTGTTCATCTCTAATTTTGGAAAGAAATGAATTTAACAAAAACCAAAATAAAACTAACACAAACAATCTGAGGAGCCAACTAAACCTTTTCTTTATAGTGAGCCAAACCATAAGAACAGGCTCTCCTAAAAAAGCCTGAATTCTCATAATACTAACTACTGAACGTCTGTATTTTTTGAAACACACCTTTGCAGCTAATTAAGCTTCGAAATGTGCATGATACAGTAACCTACTTTTCAGACTGTTTACCAGTCAGATCTAATGTTATTGTATGGCGTGAGTCAGGAGTTACACCCTGACCAAATGAAACGGTGAATAACGCCTTCAGACTGAAGTTTGCCGAGCATGTATGGAGCTGTTTGTGTTGGATGCAGGTCATGGAACTGATTCCATAACAACACGCTGTCTGTGCACTGCAGAGCGGAGTCACTTCGACAAAGTGTGAGCATTATGCACAGTTTGCCTACATTATTAAACTATTAAAGCTCTGCAACACTCATCTTTGTACCAAGAAATTCATGGGCCGCTTACGTTTGTTCCATGTTAATGCGACGCCGCAACTTTCCTCCAGATAGAATGACAATTATTTTTACTGTCTTGTATCTTTATCACAGTATTATATTTACTTTTACATCTGTGATATTTTCCGCCTTTTTTGTCTCTGTGATGAAGCTTTCTTGTTTTTGTGTTTACAGCTGTTGAGTGAAACCTCTCCACTAGGGAATTTAAAAGAGCTTAAAAACTTTCAGTCTTCCAATCATATATTACTGCATTTTACTGTGCAACTGCACAATCCAGATGCAACTTTTTTTTTTTTCTTCTTCGGTCGGGCACAAACAAGAATCACAGTTCAGCCTGTTCCCAGTGTACCTGCCCCTGTCTGGTCTTTTCAAATGTTTTGGTTGGCCCACTTCACACTGAGGATCCATTATAGCCAAGCTGCTCACTGACTGCAGCTCTGTTAAGGGAAACTAGTCAAAATAAAATCTTGAGTAAATAAAAGGATTTAATCTGATGGCGAGTTGATCCAACAGAGTGTAGTTGAGTTATGATTTGTCAATTATTCTTACAGTTTTGTGATTCTTAGCTGTTGCGGTTGCAAGTAGCCTGACACAGTAAATCACCTTTTAACAAGGAGTCTTTGACTTTTATTGAACCTGCACTCACAGTCTGTCTCTTTCTCCCTCACAGTCATTCACAGTAACACACAAAGCCATTCTTTATTTTTGTGGTGTACTTAACATTCACTTTTGACCTTACATTATGTTTCTCTGATTTATTCATTCCCCATATGTCTTTAAGACACGACACAGTGGTAATACGTTGGTAAAATAGAATGATGATAGACTCCACTCTTACCTTAGAGATGTTTTATTACTGCTGACAAAGGCTTTGAATAATTACTGGAGCCATTGTTTAAACTTAGTCATGATTTGAAGAGATTACTTGTTTTTTTTTGGGGGGGGGGGGGTTTCACCAGGAGAAAAATCTAAGCATTTTGAAACATGACTGGCTTGTGTATGAAACACTTTAAATTGAAAATTGTTTTTGGTACTTCGGGAAGTTTTCAATTTGTAACGAGGAAATTTAATTTGAAACATGTAAACATAGTTGCTGTATTTGGACGACCAGAGCCAAACATAAGTCTTTAGTCGCACATTTCTGTGCCGTAATCATCTGCCGTTCGCTGACTTTGACATACACACCAGTCTTTAGGGTTTTCACAGCAGCCTTACATAAACATTTTCGGGGATATTATTTACTGAATAGTAGTGGTGGTAGTAAAACTGTATATTCCATTAGTATGCCATTTTATTAGTTCAACTAACTGCTCCTGAACACAGATAACTGATCGCCAATCACATGTCAGCAACTCAATGTATTCAGACATGTAGATATGAGCAAGATGAGCTGCTGAAGTCCAAACCAAACATGAGAATTGGGAAGAAATGTGTTTATGTGACTTGCCAGGCTGGTTCGAGTCATTCAGAAACTGCTGATCTAATGAGATTTTCATGCACAGTCGTCTCTGGGGTTTTACAGAGAATAGTTCAAAAAGAAGAAACTATCGAGTATGTGGAAGTTCTCTGGAAGAAAATGCCTTGTTGATGTCAGAGGATAATGACCAGCTTAGTTCTCTATGATAGAAGTGGGGGGGGGGATTTACACCTTCATTTAGTTTGGTTTGCTTTCATACTGCACTTTTGAGAGCAGACAAACCGCCTGGACACTGTCATGCAAGTACAACAGCTACTCATATCGCCCAAAATGAACACTGACCAGAGAGGGTGGAAAAAAAAAAAAGTCTCAGTGATTGGTCCTGACTGAAACTGGAAAGCTCTCCCCTTTCGTCCGATAGTGGTGAGTGGGTAGCCACAAGCATCTGCAATATACAGTTACCAGACCTTATATCAACGAGTGCCTTCCTCTTACTTCTTCCTGACTACTTCTTCCTCACTACTCCACATCTGCCCGTGAAGCATTTTTCTACTTGATCTTTTTGCGTCAGCTCTTTCGGATTCGTGCTGTCAGCTTTGTTTATTTACTACATCAAAATGCACTGCGCTCTATTTCCGTCCTCTCCCTCGGTCCGGTGGATAGCACCTGACCCCTTCACACTGTTCGCAGACCGGACGTCAGTTCACTTGCAAAGGAACTGACACCCACATTTTCATTCGGACTAGACATCACCATTTTGGTCTGGACCAGAGTCCTGATTGGCTTTCACATCTGCTGAAACGGAGCGGACCAAACAGTCCTGGTGTGAAGCACTCTATATCACCTCTGTCACATGTTCACCTGATAATGTGCAGCCCTCATAAATACACTAGAAAAATGTATAAACTATGGATAAAAAGTCAGGCAAACATTTGTTTGGAAGATCATTTCTTTGTAAAAATGCTTCTTACCAGCAAGCAAAATTACATTTTGAATAATCGTTTCTGCTGATGCCAAAAAGCTTCTCATTGCATACCATACCTCCACAGTCTGAGACCAATCTCTATTCTTCAAAATGACAATGCTCGCGCCCGCCCCCCCCACACACACACACACACAGTATTTGGTTCGCTTTCAGAATTTGGGAGCGTAGAGTATGGAACTGCTTTCCAGCAGTTGTGACCTCAACACTGAGTACTTTTGGGATTAGCTTGGCCATGGTGTTTGAGCCAAGGAGACCAACACAAACATGGCTGGCTGACTTGCAGCACATGCTGGATGAGTATTGGGATCCGTCCCACGGCAGTGTGTGGCCAAGGCTGATAACCATCATGAGGCCGCTTGTTCAATTATTTGACTCTTAAAATGTGAATTTGTCTTGTTTCTGTGGACTGTAACATTATCTAAAATAACTAAACAGCATACAGAAGCATTAACAGGTTTTTCATTGGCGCAATCTAAATACTCAGCTCTGCTGTACATCACACAAATGTTTAGTGTTTATCCATGGCACTACTTAAAGGGAACTACTCTCCAATTGTATATTTTGGGGGGGGTGCTCAGAAGCATTGTTGCAGCAAATAATTCATCCACCAAAAAAATGACTCAGATTTTTTTCTTAATTTTTTCAGCCTTAAGGTTGCACTACACTAAAACAGAGGTTCTGGGAATGAAATAACTTAAGAAATTTGTGATACTTGACAAATTATTACTGTCATACCATTTTAACTCAACAACCTTGACAGGAAACAACAACAAAAAAAAAAACAAGTTTAACTTTTGTGAAAGTGGAAACAGTTAGGTTTTTTTTTTCTCTCTTTATAGTTGGGACTGAAAAAACAGACCCCACAGTAAACCTTCAATCTTTGCACACAGAACAGCATGCACACATGCCTGAATGTAAACATACAAAGCTTTCTAAAGGCTGCCTCTCTCTGGTTCCAGTTTCTCAATGAATACACATCAACAGTTTTCCCCCCACTCTTTGGCTGTGAGTGATGTCATTGTCAACTACCTCATGTTTGTTTGACAGCTCCTAATCACACCTCTTGTGTTTTGGGGACTAGCCATTCAGCATTGCAACAACACTGCTACTTCTATCTGTCAATCACTGTCAGTGGGTGATACTTTCCCCGGGGTGCGGTTGTCCATCAGGACCAGGCTGGACATCGTATTCACGAGTAGCCCATCAACTGCTTTTAGATTGATGCCATACAAACCTGACCGGCCTTTCAGAAGA
Organism: Lipophrys pholis; assembly: GCF_963383615.2. Lineage (NCBI taxonomy): Eukaryota > Metazoa > Chordata > Actinopteri > Blenniiformes > Blenniidae > Lipophrys > Lipophrys pholis. Next base: position 12,992,808 of record NC_137636.1, on the reverse strand, counting down.
TATGTTTTTTTATTTTCTTTCTTCAGAGCAGCCAAGAATAGACTGCTGGCCTTGTATTGACAATGCAGCAACACGATTCAAACAAAAACCCAAGTCTTTATACTTTATTTTTTTCTGAAAATGTGATCAATATATTGAGCAGTAGAAGTTGCTCCCACAAAAGCAAGAATATGTAAACTTTTGTTTTACACTATCTGTCTTTGGAAAAAACTTCAAATAGAGGATACATCAAACAGAGAACCAGAAGACTTTGATCTCACTCTGAATGCAATGAAGTTACGTTGCATTAAAATTTAAGAACTGGACTTGAAAATAGAATACCATAGAGAAACCTGTATAGAAAAAAAAGCCTGTGTATTGAAAAGAATATTGTATAGTACTTGTGGAGAGGGTGAGCATCAATAAAACCCGTGTAGCTCCAGATGATAAGAACAGATTCACTGCATGGTCCTTAGAGGTGAGCCGGGGTGAGGGTCCAAATGCTGATAAAGGTCTACTTCAGCACGTCATCTGACTTTCTAATCGTGTTCTGTGGTTTGTCAGTAGGTTTGTTCGTTTTTAACATTACAATTTACAGTTTTTTAACAGTGTAATCAGGCAACGCGTTGAGCCTCAGAAAAATAAACAGAGACAGAGCTTTGTTATTGAAGCTATAGAAAAGACATTGTTCTTACCTCCACTGTTGCCAGGAGGCATCACTTTGAGCTGATAAATGACCCTGGCAGGCAAGACAGTATAATTCACCACAGATTAAACCGCATGGCTCTTAACAGGGAGCCATGGTTCATATGGTTAGCACACCTCATCTTTATGCAAGCATATATTATGACATTACATGGGTGACATGCCCCTGCTGCAAACACAAGTAAACACAGCTTCTTGTTCTGTCAGAGTGATATACTACATATTGTGTAGACCATAACAAAGCACAGAAGCCCATCAGCTGAAAGGTGAGAATGGCATTGAAATATACCACGAGACGGTGCCCTTATTTTACAGCCGTGTAAATCCATCTGCGTCAAACGTGAAAAACAAAACTAGCTGTCTCTAAACGAAATAATGAGACAGTCATGTAACCCGATTTCATAACATATGCATCACACACTTTAATTATCACACAGTAACAGCCCATGAGCAAAGGTGATAATGTGTCCTAGAAATACTGAATGTGTCTGCCTTTCTTCAGTCTCACTTTAATTTGAATCTGTATTTAACCATGCTTTAAAAGTGGTAATTTACTGATATTTAGAGAGACGCGTTCCTCTGTAACTCTAATTTAAGTGACTTTTTTATTTTATTTTTTTTTTACTTTGAAAGAACCTTTGGAAACACTTTTCTTTTACAAAAGTTTTGCTGTGATATGTAAATTGATTGCCCTTGAACAGGTACGGCATCAGATGAATTAGACTTCCACTGCCCTGTAAAGGCAGAACAAGCAGATTAAACTGTGTGAAGTTTACAGTTACAGCTGTTAACATATTTAAAAATGATTAAGTTTGGAGGTGGGTCTGTATTTGGGGTGGGGATCTTTTCCATTAGGGGATGATTAAATAATGATAAGCTTGTGAATATTTACTGTGATATTACAGTGAATGTAGTGTGTGACCCACTTTAGACTTTCACATCTAAAAAGGATAAACCCTTTGATAATTCTTTGACTGCAGACACTATTTGCCAGTCAGTTTTGGGTAATAAAATATGCCTCTACCCTGTTTTCTCCCCCTCCAATCTCAGTTTTCCTGAAGATGCGTTTGTGTTGTGCCGTGAGATGCACATGAGATGTGCGGTCTAAGGTAAATGTGAGTGAGTGATGTGTCATATAATCTCTTGGACATATCTGGACGACGTTATTCCAGGAGAGGATATGGGGGCTGGCTCATGAAACATTTATCTGGGAAGAGTAGCACAGCGATGGCAGCGAGATGGAGTGACAGAATTGAATGAGGTAGAGAAGACAGAATAACAAGGAAAGTGTTTGTGTGTGTGTCTGACTGCATTTCTGTCTTTCAGTCATGCTGCCTCCATCTTTCTTTGCTTTTTCCCATTGCACACCTAATTTACATTTAAAATGAACAATCCCACAGCCAGTGGACAAGTACATACATCAAGAGATGATACAAAGATATACACGTCACGTATGTATGCGCACACACAGTTTTAAACAGGCTCTGTGAGCTTAGGGAGGCTTTGATAACTCCAACAAAAAGCCTGAGGCTGAGATTTTACACAGAGCTTATAAGCCGGTCAAGTGTTCCACTGGTCAAAGGTTTCTGCGTCGACATCAGTATGAAATGTGGTCCCGGGCACATTTTGTTCTACAGTGACTTATTTGTTCCTTAACATTTACAAGGACTCGGAAAACAACAAACTCAACTGACATGAAGAAACTAATAATCCTGGTGATTGTAATTCTTGATGATCAACTCATTCATGAGTTATGCTGATTTGGGTTTGGACAAGTACAGAAAGTGACGGGTAAAAGCAGAGAAGTTATTACTGTTCTGAAAGAAAATTGTACTTTTTGATATCTTTTCCATTTTCTCTTTCCATTTGCACACTTAATTTTTTTTAAAAAGTGCTTCATTGTTTTGTTTTCCACCAATATGACAGTGAAATGACAATAGCAACTGTCTTGTGATGTTTCCTGGGTATCCTCTGCCTTCACTCATGGTCTGCTGGGATTCAACCACCCGAGACCGTTGACATGACAGATCAGTGGAGAAGATGGATAGATTGACGGACGGTGACAGTTATCGATACATAAGGTGCAGACAGTGACGAACGAAATCAAGATACATCGATAATGGTTTAATCCAAAGGAAAAAAGTAATAAAAGTTTGAACCCGACCACATTTTCTTCTATATTTCGTCCAGTGAAGTGAAAAATGTTGTAGTTTGATTCCAAAACGATAACCAGTTGAATCACGAGACGGCTGTTGCTTGGTTGGTAAAGTGGCCGTCTCCCAACTTGAATGTTACTGGTTCGATTCCCATCTCCAAATGTTGAAGTGTCCTTGAGCAAGACACTGAACCACAAATTGCTCCCATTGGATGGACTCTGCGCCTCCATTAGTGTGTGAATGGGTGAATATGACTAATGATGTAAAGCACTTTGGGACTGCTCAAGCATTTGAAAGGCGCCACATAAGTGAAATCCATTTTACCATTTATGATTGCTATTGGTTTACTGGTGTATCAACATAAAAAAAAAAAGATTCATAATGCCTCAAAATTACATAGTCTATCAAAAAAGATCAAATTGCATGTTGTAGTACACACTGTTTAACTGTTAAGTAACAAAGTTAATTCAGTCTTTATTTTTAGGATCTGTATTTGCTCCCATGGGCAATTCCTTTAATTAGATTTCATGGGTTTGGAAATGTTTTTCAACATATTGCAGAATACACAATGGATCTATTTGTTAGTAATAATAAAAGTAATAACAAATAAACTAAACATAACTGAGTAGATGGAGTCCAGTAACTTAAATACTTACTTTTATAACTTTATTCTCCTTTTAAAGATAAAATTTGTCTTCATCTCTACATTTTGAATTGAGTTCTTGTTAGTATTTGTCCAGTGACCACCGGGTCCCTGAAATAAACGACTGCGGGCAAAGGACCATGGGAAAGATTGCTCTTGGTACTCTTGGTTGTGCTTGGCTGGCCTGCTGTGCTGCTTCAGTGCTGGACCTTCTGATGCTGACACACACCAGAGCCGAGTGGGAGCCTGGTAGAGTGGCCTCTCTCAGAAGGAGGAAAGCTGCTCCCACCCAGACAAGGTCATACTGGCCTCCTGTCATTATCCTCCAAACAGACAGGGGGAAAAAAAAGCATTCCTATCTAGCGGCCATTAGTGCCAGGCAGAGACCAATTACCACCAGGCAAAGGGCAAACAGTAAGCGGACATGAATGAAGCCAGACGGGTCAAAGTGGTCATACATAGCAGAGGTCACTGTTTTCATAATTTCAGACAAGTTGGAGTTGTAAATAGCTCACTGGATAAATACACGAGCAAGAAGGGTTAAATTAAGTACACATTTCCTGAGTGCAATAAATTCTGCCCATTAGGGATCTTTTTTGGCTGCAGGAGAGCATCATTGTCATTATCTGAATTGTCTTTCTCTAATCTCTTTACCCAATTTGGCTGCAATAGCAATTTCTCATACACCATTCTGCAGTAGATCAATACAGCTTTTTATTATTTAGATAATGTTGACAATGTCCTTGAATCCACTGCAAAGTTATAAACATAATGAATTACTCCGAAATATTCTTAACCCAGCAAATTGATGGCAAGAACCTTCTTTTGCTAACGTATTTCTGTCAGCTTTATCTCGCCATGTACTGAAACAGTATGAGTTCTGCAATGTGTTTCATACAGTATCTCCCTCATGTTGCAATCACAGCACGTCTAAATATTTTTCATGTGAATAAAAGGGTACCAATAGTTGCACGGCAATTTAAAAACACACTGTTTGACATGCAAATGTCAAACAGTGTTTTGTCATTGACACATAGGAGGAACATTAAGATTTGAACCGTCCCGAACCCAAGGGAGAAAAAAAACCAAACCCTGAACTCGTTCACATTCACAGGAAAGATTCCAGTTAACCACCTGCTGTTTCACAACTCGAATCCCGTCAACAGCGACATGTTGTAACTTACACATCGTTAGGGTTTGCAGGATATTCCCCAGGTCTTTGTTGATACCGTTTGTCCACAGTGGACAAAATAGGTGTAATTATGATCAGCAGTCTGTTTAGGATTTGATGGAAGACCGCACGGCAAATACATAATATGGAAATCAGCATGCTTTCGTAATCTCACTTGCTATTTCTTTTTATTGTCCACAAATAAGAATTTCACTCACACGAATATACATCGGAGCTTTCGCATAGACCCGGCAGTGGTCTAATGTCACAATTGTGAGTAATTTCATAGTTTGATGACTTATAAGAAGCACAAATGAATACAAGAAGAAAAACCTCTCTTCAAGTTATTGAAATTATTTAAGACATATATAGTTAGTGCCTGTATAGCGAATGTCTGTATCATACAAACATCCATGTTGAACACATTTTCTGCATCAACCCCAAAAACAGTTTTCATTTAATTTCAAATCCTGATTTTTTCTTTTTTTCTTTCTATTTTCTCATCATAGTTTTTTCACTTGGATATTTTATCAAACATGTTTGAGAACTGGTTTGTGTAGGAGTAAAAAAAAAAAAAAAAAAGCAGTTTTAATGCATAAACGTCCCTTTTACATCTGGCTCGCCTGAGTTCTCTGTTTGAGTTTGTTTGGACAAACTGAAAAAATAAAAAACTGGTGAAAATGTAGGGAAGGAGGACCAGATAACACACTTCTCCCCCCCCCCCCCCCCCCACCCCCCCCCCCCATCTTTACACATTAGGTAAATTTTAATCTTAGTGTTGGACGTGTAACTTGAAATTTTCACACACCTCCTCCTGCTATGCACTTCATGCCACGTAGGGGTGATCAGCTGGAGGAAATCAAGCCCCTCTCTGAATTTCCTCTCAACTGATTAAGATAAACTGCTTTTCAGCCATGGTTACCCCCCCAACCAATCAATTAAAGTAATCAATTAAAGGCCTGCCGGCTGAGCCTTTGGTAATTGAGGGTTGAATAAACACAGGCTGCTACTGATGATAAAGCCGTAACAAAACCATGGGCATGAAAAGGGGCTTGAAAAATGTAATTTCTGGGATTTGAGTAGGTCTCAATTGTAAGATATCTTAAGGAAAGCTACGTTGAGTTATTCATTTCATTGCATACCCAGCACAGTCTTAGCTGGTTATCCCTGAGCTGCCAAAGATTCTGCCCTAGGACTTTAAATATTGAATAAAATCATCAGCCAGACCTTTCCAATTGGCTAAGGTGGCTATTTGAAAAAAGTGCCAGTAGAATTCAAACATGGCTCTGTGTTCCAGCTTGTCCTCCAGTGAAAACAAATCCTCGGAGGCGGGTGAAAGGGTCTCTTTTGCCAGGCTGGCCTTTCCACTCCTGGCTTCAGGTCCAAGAGGTGAGGAGGCTGTCTGTACTTGATCCTGAAATAGAGCCGCCGCAGAGTAAACAAGGCTCCCCAACCGAATCACACTTGATTATAGATGCATTTTTGTCTCATTTCTACTTAAAATTTTAAATTAAAATTTGATTTACCAACATAGTAAACTGGGCTCCGAAATATTTCTTGATATGCCAAGAAATGCTTACAAACTGTTTTAAATTGATTAAAACTCATCGTATTTCTTTTTTCCCATTTTCACAGTTTTGGGGATTTTTTTTTATTTTTTATTTTTTTTACAAATTTGCTGGTCGACTTGATAATAAGTAGGTTGTCCATTTGCTTTAAATCAACCCGCTTTGTTGCACTCGGGCGATTGTAAGTTCAAAACCCTCGACTTCCTCCTCACTCTGCTGCCTGGCTTTATGAGGCGCTCATCCGCTGGGCTTTCACTGGACACTGGAGGCATGAGAGACAGTGGAATCGCTCCTTGTTTAGGATTCGTGTAACCCCGGTTCTTTATGAGGTCACCATTTACATGCGCCCACTCCCAGAGCACGGATCCAATAAGTGGCGGTTCGTAAAGTCAGCTTCTGTGTTTTGATGACAGACAGCATGACATGTGGCGTGGAGTGTGTACGAGAGGAAGTGGAGTCGGACATCTGTATTTGTTTACTGACTAAGAATACCACTCTCACTTTTACAATCTTTTAAAATGCCACCCGCAAACAAAATGTACGTGGTGCAATATAAAAATGTACAACTGACTAAAGAACAGGGAACACAAAGTAAATAAGCAGATCTCAAGCGCCACCAATTCTAGTTTCTAAACACGCTCATGGGCATATGTATCACAGGAGGAGATTTCTCTTCCCTTTCGTAGGTGTTGCCATCGGTAATAGTGTGGATTTGGACTGTACTCGCATGCACGAAGGAAAGTGCTGCGCCGGCTCCAGCTCATTATCTAACAGCCGTATAACATAATTTAACATTTCCTTTGTGTTCAGGGACACCGCAGCAATTAGCTAACAAGTGGGTCATCCATTAACCAGGCCCGTGGCCCTAGGAGAGATATAAGCCTCCAGGGCAACACTCAACAATTCTCTGTAATAGAATGGCTAAGAGAGAGAGTCCATTAGTAAACATTTAGGAAATCAGTGAGAAGGCAGGTCTCTGTGAGTAATTATATTACTGATTATTTACAACAAATCCACTCTACACGTTATTGTATTTTGCTCTTTTATCTCTCTCTCTCGATGTTGTTTTAAACTCGGTTCTTCCACCATTTGCAGGTTCACGTTAATGACTTGGGCGGTCATAAATAAAAGTTTGTAGCCTGTTAGATCCAGACTGCTGGTGCCCCTGAGCACACAGACAGTTTTAACTAAAACACGGGATTCTTGCCTCCGTGGTTTTGAATGACATAAATAATGAAAGCTTGTTGATTTTCCAGAGATTGCAATTATATGATCACACAGTCGGAGAATTGAGACTGCTCTTTTGAGGATCTCCACTCAAAGCCTGAAAGGCTGGTAGATGCTTCCTGCTATTGACGTCCTCCTTAACTGTGATTCCAACTCTCTCTGCCCCAAACTGCATGTGTACACAAAGAATAGGCTGCACTGTTGGACCCTGAGCTCAACAGAGATTATAAAGTATGGACACCCCTTTGAAATAGTTTACTTCAAAATAAATTCTTAATGCAGCTTGCTTTTTCTGATGAAATAATTCATTGAACACACTAACATTTGTAATAGCTAACCAGCCCCTCACAACGGTGTTAGGGTAAGACTCAAGGTTGATCAATAGAGGCCTTAGGGGTTTTATTTTCTGTTCCTTGATCAAGGCTGTCAGATTAGTATAGGTACAGTGTAAATAGGACTGCTCCTTGAGCATAGACGGCGGCTCTGCAGCTCAGGTTGGAGCGTTGCTCCCTCATTAATATGATTAGGAAAACAGCCTTCGGGCAGTGAGGATGCAGAGCAGCCCACACCGAGGCTCGGTGGATACCAAAAACAGTACAGCGGCACAATGGCAGAGTGTCAGTGTGTTTTCATCGCCTCCTTTTCCAAATCAACAACTCTAAAGAGAATGTATAAATGATGTAGGCAAGGACAGTCATTTCGGCGACCATGACCCGGAGTGAGGTTTTGCAATTAGCCGGTGTTTACTTGTAAATTTGATGACTGCAGAAAGACTTTGGAAGCAAGCGAATTTATATTTTTGAGACGTTAATGTTATTTCCCCTCAACATTTAATCTGTTTTGTCGTTAGTGAATATTCCTCAAACACATTTGCTGTCTCCCTGTGACGCTCCCCAAACCAATCTCTTTCACAGGATCCACTAGACTCTTACACATTATGAAGTCTGTGTCACATCAGTTTCAGGGTGTTAGAGGTGGCAATGAGGAACATGTTTTCTAGTTTTTAAGGGCATATTTTTTTTTGTTTGTTTGCTTCATTGATTATTATAAATTAGCAAATTTGTATAGCAAGGTTTTTTTGGGGTGTTTTTTTTTTTAAAGCACAGAGGTGAAAAATATGATTGCTAATATAATTGATAAGTAGTTGTGATGCTTCATTTCTCATCTGATTTGCGATCCGTTTCAGTGGCAAAAATCACCAAATAAGGTCTTTGCTTTTCTTTTTCTTTTTTCTTCTTCCATAGAGGCTGTCATCTAGTGAGCAATTATCATTGGCCTGTACGTCATAAGCAAGGAGGAATAGTGACACCTCGACTGATCTATTCATCTCTCGGTGCAGATGACATCTCCCTCCTGGCTTCGGAAACAGGTTGTCACCTCCTCGATTCAACAGACAGACAACACAAGTGTTATTAGTATGTGTTTCCATATTCAGCAAAATGGGTGAAAGTGAAAAGGGCTTTGCGGCTTTACGTACAGAAATCACTTCTTTATGGCAGTGGTTCTGTCCGGGACAGTCACGCTTATGATGAACAGCGTTTAATGGAATTTCAGGCAAAGTAATAAATTACTCAAATGCAGATGTCGCTTTATATTTCAGTTTAGAGAAACACGTGTGGTTTTTGTATAAACTGGCAATATGTCTGCTACTCTTTTAGTTTTTAGTTCAGCAAATTCTTATGTCCATAAAACTTTATATGGTATTTGCCTAATTTCCACCTTCTTGTTGATGTTTGAATAGAACTAGTGTAGTGAAACTAAAACACTATTATATGAATTCACTTACTACAGCAGCTTTTGTGCCTTTTTTAGGGTTTCTTTCTAATTCCTATGACATGTACCTCAAATTCACCCGTATCTGATGATGACAAAACAGAAATTGTCCGTTATAGTTATGGTATACAATAGCTTTAACTTGTGTAATTACAAAGGCAACTTATGTAGTTTAAACACCACGTTTTGTATTTAAAGTGACAAATTTACGTGTCTTTTTGACATCTTTCAATTTTGTTGTGACGTTGTCTTAGAGACATCTAAAGTGACTTCACTGAGACTGCTGGTTCAGTGTTCAGTTCCACAGGCAGCCAGTAGATGGTGCTCTCCTGTGGGGCTAAGTAAGAAAAGGTTATTGGGACGGTTGATGTGAAAAAGAAAAGTAGATTCCCAATTAAGGTAATTATGTGAAACATGTTGAGAGGACATCTTAAAGAAATGCCATGCTTCTATGCAGAATAAATGCCAGCTATGTGCACTTTAAAAAGCTTTGCAGAATTATTGAAGCTTTAAGTTTAGAGATAGATTTTGGAAAGGAGAGATAATCATGTGTGTATTGCCCCATGCCTGGTCAGTGCTGTGTTTTACAGACAACAGCAGATGGCCTGTGGCAAGCTCCCCGCATAGCCCTGTCAGCAGTAATGTTAGGTAGAGGTTACTTTGTTGGGTGATGAAAAGCCAGATTATTTCTGTCCAAAAGCAAAGCAACAATGCAGCCGGTTGCTTTGTTTCCCAGCTTTCAGAGGCATTTGTTCTATGATAAGGTACCGGAAACAGTTAGCAACATGATGGTGGGAACCTGGTGGAAAAGAATACACTTTCTATCAATTGTGTTTTTTTCTTATCCCCTGGTGGCGTTTTGCTGGGTGTGGGAATAAGCAGCATTCTGGGCACTGCCGCTCTGAGATAGCATTCACAGACCAGAGCACAAGAGCAGGCGGCATTCAGCCCGAGGAACCCGGGGCCCTACACCGCACAACTGTACACAGGGATGGACAATGTACACTATCTTTGGTTCGGACACAAAGCACCAAGGCAAGATTTTATTGTAAGGTTTGGCAGGTCTTGTTTGCAGACTCTCTCCCTCTCTCTCTCTCTCTCTCTCCCTCTCTCTCTCTCCCTCTCTCGCTCTCTCTCTCTCTCTCTCTCTCTCTCTCTCAATCTTTTTGTTGCAAGAATTTCATTTCACATGTATTCTTTTACATTTGACTGATTTACAATTGTGAGATTGCGAATTCTTTATCTCAGCCTTCACTTCTCCCTGCATCCACCTGCAGTCCGTGTTTGCGTTCGATCGCTGCGGCTGAATTCGTGAAAAACTGACACCAAGTGGAATCTTGATTATGGTTTTGTTCAAATGAAAAGAGGATTTATGAAAGGCATTTCTGCCGTGATTTCAATGTTCACACTGCACAAAAAGAAAAAAGAAAGAATTTCTGCACCACATGTTCTGAAACAAGCAGTCAAACATTGTTGTTGATATTGATGTAATTGATTCGATTTAATAATTGGCATCCATGCTTGCCGACTATCTCCACTGATTTGTGATCCATTCAGAGCCGCAGCTCATCAGAGGATGTTAAGGCTAAGCATTTCTAATAGAAGTTGGACCCACCGCTGCCACCCACAGAGACGCCACATTGCATTGGTAAATTAGTATTATGATTTTAAGGGATAAATACCCGTTCCACCTAATTAATCCAGCACATCACAGGGCGATATGACACCACGAACCCAATAGATCAAGGACCACAGATCAAAGACACCACCACTGTTAGAATCCTGTACAGGAAAGAAGAAGGTTTCTTGTTTATTTCGATGTACAGATGGCCTGTGAACTAATGACTAAAGAATGCAGGCAATATGCACCAATTTGCTTATTGGTTGTTAACTGAACGATGTTACATAGCTGGCCCACCAATGAGAAAATGTAATTAGGTAGATGGGTTCAAAAAAATCAAGTACGAAAAGTTAGACCTCACTAAAACTCCTTGTTTGGGGAAAAAAACATTCTGATATTAACATAATGTACAATTTTGAAGCATGTTTCTTGAATTAAAGTGCACTTTGTTGATTATTCTGTTGGTCAGTGTATAATGTAAGCGGCGATCTCTGTTACATCTCTGAAACTCTCTTTTATTTTGTTTTTACTCTTGGGTTAAAGTGAGTGTTTGCAAGGAAACGTATAAGAAATATCTGTTTTAAAAAATGGACAATGAACACATGCCCACTCTATAAATGAGATAAAGAAAATCTCAACCTTGTGAAAAGAGTCACGACAGAGTCTGAAGACAGCCGTGAAGTAATAAATGTTTTCTTTCTATTATTGTTTTGTCATGGTCAGAGCTGTATTTCTTAGTTCAAGTCTGCATATGTCAAGTAATTAAAAATAAGCCCGATTTAATCTTATAAAGGAACTCCATTGTGAAGTTGCTGTGACAGCTTGTGATGATTCACAATTCTGAAAGCATTTTAATGTTCTTTGGCCTCCCCTCAACCTAATATAAGAAAGCAAACTGGGCCCTCTTTTTATTTAACACTCTGGCTGCGCTCTGAAAAATGTCTCTGTTCTGCCAAGTTTACCACATATTCACTGTTTACTGATGGCTGTTACACATGTGGTTTTTGCATATGCTCTCCTCTCCCACTTAAATCATCTGCGGTCCCTGGGCTTTCTTTTGACATGTGCAATGTTGGTGCTGCCGCTGCAGCTTAAATTTTTCAAGCAAAGAAAAGGCATGTGTATGAAATAATAATGACCATTTCAGACAGTTATATTTTCCGCCTCAGACTGTCATCTCTTCTTTTTTCTCCCCCCTCTGTGACCGCCACAATATATCAAACTCCTACACACAACTCCGTCATTTTGTTTTTGTAGTTCGGCACTATTTGTTTTAGTTGTACAGCCTGTAAGAAGGCCACATTCCGGGGGGAAAGGGGGGAACATTATATGTTGAGTGAACTGAGAGGAGATTAGAAATTTTATATCAAACTAATCCGGGAATTGTGAGGGCAAAAACCTTTGAAGCATAGTTAAAGTACCGGTCTAATTTTTTTTTAAATCTTGAAGTGATACTTTAATTAAATTTTTATTATCTAAATGTTTTGCTCCACTTGACATATTTTCACCTTTTTTCTATAAAATGTACATTAGCTTTAATAATGGCAATCTTGCATTGCTTGCCAAATACAAAATGGAAAAACACATTTTTCCAGTGATGTGGCTATGACACACTGTTGTTTTTGAGGTTATTCCTCTATATTAATAGTTTTTCTTTTCTTTTTTTTTTAGCATGCATGAAGCTGGTAAATGATTGACACAGCTCTATCCTCACTTCTCAACCTTCCTCTGATCCATAATGACTCACTCACGAATATCCACAACCCCTACTAACAAAGCTTGGCTTTAGACATCCCCTCGTGGGACTCAATCCCTAATGTCAAAGAGCCAGGGCTGACTGGACTGACTCCCTGACTTGGGACTGTGGTCTTATCTTTAATAATTCACACATCAGTATCAAGTGCTTCATTAATATACTATTACAAGCCATGTCAGAACAACATTGAACCCAGTGAATGCTGGGTTTTTAGTTAACGTCTCTGTCAATGTCTTAGGTATCTGAGTTGATGTTTTGCAAATTCATTGTAATAAAACATTGTTTCTGTCAGATTGCACGTGCGTGCAAGATTACGTGTTGAAAAATCCCCCTGCACTCGCATGACATCGGTGAGTGTGATGCACTTGTGTTGTGTACATCGGTAGCACATTGGATCTCTTTCAAAGAGGTGCTGTTTGTTTTGTCGCTCTTCCTTTGTGTAGGCACGGCTTCAGTCTCGGCAGAGTGTGGATGTCACAAAGCATTAGGAAGTATGAGATTCAGGATGTTACATTTAATCTCCTCGACTTCCCACAGTTAACAGAGGAGCCAAGCAGCAGCTGAGGGAGTCCCAGTATCGTGTAGAACAAAGCTGGCTGACACGATGTTTGCCTGAGGGGCCTGCACTCACTCTCTCACAGGCATAGTCTGCAAGCATGTAAAACAATGAGGAACCAGTCAGCTGACAGATACACTAAGCTGCAGTCACTTTGAATGACAACAGTGCATGAGTGGCACAGCCACGACTCCAGTCTGGGACTCAGTACAAACAGCTCTGCGCGCAGACAGAAGGCTTTATCACAGCTATCAGTCAGGGCGTCTCAGATCATGCTGCTGTAGTTTATTGCAGTGTTGGAGTACTGCAGAGTGATCATAGCATATATTGTGACAGCCTCAACAACAGCCGCCTGTGAAGGGAATGGCTCCTGTGACTGTGACTGTGACTTTAATGTGTTCTAGCTCTTCGCCAAGACTGAAGGTAGAGCACAGTGGTCACTTTGATTACCCGGAGGGCGGTTGTGGCCAGGGGTTAAATAGGAGCAGATGCCTCCTTGCATACAACAGTGAGCCTCCTCGGCTCCTGGCCACCCTTAAGTGTCCCAGTTCAGTTTTCTTTGCATGCAATAAAAATCTGCTGCAAGACGACACATGCGACCCCCACGACCCCGAAGGTTATAGAAGCTATAATCAGGGGAGTTATTTAGATTGACCTGATTTGATGCTCAGCTGATGGAAGTGCCCCACTGTCCTGCATCAGTGTGGAATTGACCCTTTCCTGTTTACCACTAGATTTGGAATCAGGTTACCGCAAGAGAAGTGACTGTGATTAGGATTTGAAAGGGCCACCCTGTGTTCAGAAATGTGAAGAATTTGTTACAACAAGCAAAGGAAAAGAAGCATGTTGGCGAGCACATGCCGCTGCATCTTACCAAAAAAAAAAAAAAAAAAAACGAAAACAGAGCAGTGACTGTGAGCTCTACATTTCACCAGTAAGTGTTTTCCAATAGCCCTGCTTAGACGACACACATACAACACTGTCCCGCGGGTGCACGAGCGGCACCACCGCCGCTCCCTCTGCAGGTAAAGAGGCCCACTCAAAAGGGTCATATAGCTGAGCTTCTGGCTCCTCTGCCCGTCCTCCTGTGCATCTCTTGGGTTTACGAGACTCTTCGGCATCCGCCACTTCTCTCATTAGCACATGCCAGCCTGCTAGTTGCTGTGGCTGAATCCAGGACATGTCAGGAGCCATGTCTAGGAGCCACTTGAACTGACAAGATGAGAATGAGGGGCCAGGGGCTGGCATATGGTGCTGATTAGCAGTCAAGTTTACAGGGGTTCTCCATCCATCCATACAACATAATCAGGCCCACTCCCAGCATCCTGCCCACTGAGCATCATCTTGCGCACATCGAATCCCCCAAGGTAACACAAAAAAGAGACTATATTCCATTATTTTAAAGCGTTGCTTCCAGAGGAAATTGATGTTACTTGGCAAAAATTGTACAAATATGTATTTGATGATTTGCTTGTAACCAGGTCTTTTGGAATTTATGAAAATTAAAAAAAAAAGAAAAAAAAAAAGAAGGAAGTTCTCATGTTAACCCAGAGGGACAGTGTCAAAGGCTGATGGATTTCTGTGTGCACTGACAAGTAAAAACTAATATCTAGAAGAAGTAAAAAAAAAGAAAAAAAAGAAATTAAACTATTCTACATATTTATGAGTGATTTCAAACAGCCTTTGCCTGCCCTGGCTGCACCTCCCTGCCCACCAGGCACGGAGCACAACTCCCCTCAAACAAAACTTTCAGTGCCACAGTCGAAGCAGCAACATCTGGCTCCTCATGTAGGCACTTATTAGGATCAAATTAAGTAGAAATGAATGGGATGATACATGACAGGGTGCAGATGTTCAAAGCTGTGGTGTGAAAATCCGAGGGCAGAAAACAGCTTAATGAATTCTGCGTCTTACAGCAGGGGTGAGGCTTTGGGTTCACAGGTTAAAAAAAAAAGAAAAAAAAAAGGCTAATTAAATTCTGAAGCAGACGCAGAAGAAAATAAATGTTTGTTGCTTGTCGCTCCCCTGTTTACCCGTGGCACGCTTGGGGACAATGTTATGATTTGCAGTTAATCAAGCAATACAGCGAAGTGTAAGTGAGTGGTCTGCTGCTTTGTGATTTATGAAGGGATGCATGTCAGTCTTGGCACAGTCATGTCCCTGGTGGAACGCTTCACGGATTAGCTGAACTGTTACTCTGACTAGGTTAGATCAAACAATAAGCTTCTTCTTTCTTTCTTTTTTCTTCTTCTTTTTTTTTTTAAAGCGTTGCAGCCATTTTATAAAATTATTACAATCAAAACTCTCATGTACTAATTGAATTATCAGTAAATAAATGAATAAACAGCCTGAAATAAAGCTTTGCCCATTCCCCATTTTAATGATGGTGCTACTTTAGTCTCCTCTACTTCCCGTCTCTTCGTTTGCTGACAGCTTACACTCCGTACAATGACTTTGAAGCACCTCTACCATTCAGACTTGCACAGACTGGCACTGGGCTGTCGACGTCACGGCTCTCGGTAGACAGCCGGTTTCTTTTCAGCCAACTTGAGTCCAGCAGTTCTATTAAATATATCATCATGCATTTAAAAATTGCTTGTGGCTGATCTGTCGTATTTTAAATAGTTATCTCCACAATGAATCATACGTCTAATAATTACAACCTTGATATGCAGCATTGTTAATAATTCTCCTTATTTGGTGGCTTATTTCCTGTGTCTCTAATTTCCATGTTAGTGTGTCCACAGCCAGTGCACGCGTGTGTCATACTTGTGGAATCCTGTCGATAGTTCAGCATTTAGTTTGTTTTGCCCAATGAAAATATGGATTTGATCTTAGTTAGAATTTTGATAAACTGACTGTTTGTCATTATTAACATTGTTGATGCGCACCAGTTTTTATTTGAATAATGATGGCCATGTGTAGCAGTGTGATCAAAAAAAAAAAAAGTTACAGCTCCATTAGAAGTAGCAGTTTCTGCATAATAACTTGTTTTGTAAGGAAAACCAACATCACAACATAAGTATTTTATTAAAATGTCTCCTTGTCTGTTTGCATGGTTGCCGGGGCCAGTCTCTATTGTAAACATATCAAACTAAATGAAAGCAGGGATTGGTACAGGAGGTCAGGTCAAATTTGAATATTGTGAAGAAAATTCATGCCATATTTTTTGGTAATCAGTGATCAAAACAGGAATGCTCTAAATAGTTTTGTGAGCTCCTTCCACGACATACCATTTCATAATTTAAACATGTATGTCTTCTTCCCTTTTTATTTATAAAAAAAAATAAATAAAAATGTTAATTTTGTTCCATGACCTCGGGGATGACAAAAATGTATCTTTTATATTGACACTTTTTTGATTCAGCGTAAAGTTCAGTATTGACCCGAGCATAATGCAAAACAAATAGTAGCGTCCAAGGTCTTTCTATTGGTGGCATCCAGAGGGAGCAATTCTTTTTTACAATTCCAAGTGGAGGGCAGGTGAGTTATTTCTTTGGCTGTGTTTTATATACAACTGTGTTCCTGCATATAATAGAGAACCCTATAAAAAAAACTTTAAGTGTAGCCCCACTTCCCTGCAAGGGAGATATATTATGTGTTGGTCCAAGTCTTCTGACACATAAACACGTTTTGGTAATTCACAGTTAAGTAAAATACTCTTTTCTTTTTTTTTTTGTTTGTTTTATGTGTCCACACAAGTATTTAACAGATGCGAGGTCTTCAAAACTGGAAGTCTTGTCTGAGCTCCCGCAGAGATGCTGGAACAAGCATCCATATACTTATATGCACTGTACATACAGACAAAAACACACACAAGTGCAGCGACTTTGCAAGCACACTCCATCTTTCTGGGCTGGCACTTCCAACAGGAAACTGACTAACAGTATTATGTGACACCATGGAATGTTCTAGAAAGCAGCAGCCGAGCGTTGCTGACCTACACCCAACAACAATACCTCTTTTTGTCCTGCTCCTGCCTCAAAATCTCAGCTTTCCTCTCAAATGCAGGTGTGGCGCTCCACAATAAACATTTTTTTTTTCAACGGTCATAATTAAAAGAAATGAAGTCACTGTTCAAATCAGAGCACTCGGGGGAATGACACAGTTCTCCGTTAACAGGAAAGTGGGAGGAACAGCATGCACCAGCACATGCCAGCTCGCAAGTAATCTGATTGGAAATAGAATTTGACTGGGGAAATAATAAAAGCAGCGAAAAACATGAGTGATTTTAGGCTTTTATTCTGTGTATTGGCAAGTATGACAGAGTTTTTGTTTCGAGTGACGCCCCATAAGATTTGACTTTTGCCTGGAATAATACTTTAGGGTGGCATTTTGAAATTGTAAAATGCTCATTATAAAGATGTTGAAACCAGATGATCATTAAGCTTAAATAAATGAGCTTCAGCTGTAAGAAAGAAATCCTGAAAGCATCAGAGCATATTTAAATGATCCAGACAGACTCGATATCTGTATCGAATAATACGACGTACCGCAGGTCAGATGTAGTTGAATTTGTCACATTTAAATTATTTTTGTCGAGATGTTGTGTGAAACATAGGTTTGCGATGCACTTTTAATTGTTGCTCTTGTTGTGTTGAATTTTTTGTTTGCTTTGACCTCTTGTCTACTTTTACTCTTTGTCTAGGGTTTTTAAAAGAGGGGCTTACAAGGACACGCTCAGGCGGAGAGAAAAAACTGACCTTTATTTTAAACAATTCACCTTTTTTCTGTCATCGTCAAGAACATGTTTTTGAAGAACAGCAGGCACAATAGTTGAGCAATATTCTCTTGACTTTGTCTACAAAAGTTTGTGAATTTGAACTGAAAATTTGTTTTGTTTTATAATTGATGCACTTTTTTGTTTTTGTGGAAATGTTAAAGCAATGTTCAGAATATTAGGCTGATAAGTTGACTAGGAAAATGTTCAAATAACAAATGGAGAAACAGCTCTTCTCTCACAACAATAATATCCTCTCAGTTGCAATAGTTCAGTGTTCTCCATGCTCATGTGATGGTTTTTGCAGCATTTTCCGTTTCCTTCCTCAGTCCATAAATATGCATTATAGTCTAATTGATCTCTTCAAAATGGCCCATAGGTGTGAATGTGTGTGTGTGTGTGTGTGTGTGTGTGTGTGTGTGTGTGTGTGTGTGTGTGTGTGTGTGTGTGTGTGTGTGTGTGTGTGTGTGTGTGTGTGTGTGTGTGTGTGTGTGTGTGTGTGTGTGTGTGTGTGTGTGTGTGTGTGTGTGTGTTTGTGGAGGAAAGCTGGCTCATCACAGGGCAGTCAGCTGAGATGGGCTCTGACGCCCTGTGACCCTGAGATGGATAAAGGCAAAGAAAAACTCCCTACGATAGCCGTTAACTGACTCAAAGTTATTGATTGGATATTGCTCTGCTCTAAAGTCACCTCTTGCTGCTGACAATTCTCCTCTTTTCTTTGTTTAGAAATATAACCTGGAACACGTTCGTAGACCTCACATGTACCGATGTGCACGTCCACACTGCATTGACACTGTGATGAAATTCAAATCTAAACCCGAGTTTGGACAGATTCCTTTATTAAACGATTGATTTCATCGATGCATTTCTTTGCGTCTCGTCACAGAAATCCCAGGACAATAGTTATATGCTTTGCATCAATTTTATAAAAGGCAAGACGATGATGAGCTCAGACATATATATGCATATATAGAGATTCAATGTATAGTTTGAAATCCCTTTGCATATATTTTATAGAGTCTTCCGGGTACTTTCTGCCATTTTTGACCCGCAAAAGCTCAGTATTTTACAGTTCTGTGTATTTCAGGTGTTTCTGCATATTTATTATTATTCAAACAATACATAATTATTTCTGTGTATGCTTATAAATTTCTTTCTTTAAAAAAAAAAAAAAAAAAATCAATTTAGCAGATGATCTGTTTCTTTGCGTCTGATGGAGCTGTATTTTCCTCCTTGTCCTAATGCGGGGGATTTGAGGCTTGCAGCGGCTTCTTTGGGGTTTCAGCTACACAGCAGGAAGAAGATAAAAAGGGGGGCTTTGCAGGGAAAGAAAAAAAATCACAGCGCATTAAAAACAAATCTACTGGGGGATCCACCAGCAGCTTAAGTAAGCCAAGACGATTAAAGGGTCAGTTGGTCATAGACTGCAGGTTGAACGTACCTGACGCCACTCACCTTGGTCCACAAGAGACTTTGCCAAAACTAATCTTTCAAATTCAAATTCATACACAGGAGACACTGCGAAGGTCAATACAAAGTTACAGTAGATGATGGGAAACGGCTCTTTACATCTTTTGGCACACTCGGTTGTTGTTGGTGTACACGTCCTCAGGCGTATTAGAAAGTTCTGGGGGGGTTTTGTTTGTTTTTTTAAATTTCTAGGAAGAAGAAGAAGAAGAAGTAGAAATAAAGTAGAAGCAATCCTTTAGAAATCAATAAACTGATATCTACTTTTACAGTTTACTTTTAATGCTACACGGAAATGTAGTTCGAAGTGAAGATTGACATCTGCACTGTATTGACTTAAAAAAATGAAATCAAACTGGACATTAGATTAACACTTGACAAATGTTTTCATGCTCTGCCAAACGAATAAATACAAAGCAATGGCTGCCCAGTATTAGATCATTTAAGCAGTCACGCTTGCCCATCTAAGCTGTTAAAATGATGTAAAATGTGGTATAAATGCCAAGTAACATAGAGAATGTCATTGTGCCAACAAACCATAATTGTTGCCGGTTCTCTGTGCAGTCTTTGAGGATAAGTCTGCCAGCAGTCAATTCATTACAACCAGCAAATTTGTTCAGTGCAGCTTCAGTTTCACTTCAATGAGACCTCCTTGGAGACAGATATGTTGGAGAAAAGCAGCCCGCGGCATGCCAGCCCCTTGAGTGTGGCGTTTGCATGCTCCTCACCTGGATGATTTTCAGTGGCGCTGAAGGCTTTCAAACAGTGGATATGCAAACGTGTCCACCTTCAATACAAAAGTCCTGCAGTGTTGCACCTTTACCTGCAGCAATATTCTTTTGTTATTTTTGTTCGACATCAAACACAGATGAGATGAATTAGTGGACTGGTTAAGTGCAGTCTTTTGAATGCCAGCACGGACTGTAAAACATGTGTATCCATGTGTGGCGCAGTAAAGTTGAAAATGATTGAATAAACCTGTTGAGAGCGCACATTTTCCTGCTGGACTTTTCCTTTTGGTGAAACACAGAGGGCGGACTGCAGTGACTCAACATTTCACTGTATCAATAAGGGCCTCTCTCTTCCCACTGTCTGGTGTCGCTAGTGGTGACTGTGAGTGGCTCCCCGGCCAAAGACCTGCTTTATCAGGCAGCCAATTTAACAAGACAGCTCCTTTCATGCTTCTTGGCTTCTCCAGTGGTAATGGATTTCCTCAATGAGTGTCTCTCTTTCCCCAGGTTTCACACTTTTCTTTCTGTGCTGCTGGGCTCCACTCCAGATCAGATCTTTTGCCACCGACTTTGATTTCTTAAGGTAAGTGATCCATCGCATCGCTCCAGGCCTGACCGGTGTTGCCCGAAATCTGGCCTCACTTTGGCTCCCTGTGCCTGATATTGTACGCTCTAATGCAAAGTGAAGCCGCACATCTAAGTATCCTGTCAGTCCGCTCCTTGCCTCACCGATCCACCCACCTCTGCCCACCCCACCGCCAAGTCTTTCTTGTCGCCCCCTTTGGTTCTACAGGCTGCCCAGCTGGGACTCATTTCCAGTTTGTCTGTGCCTGTGTGTGAAATGTAAACGATACAGTGATAATAATGGGCAGGAAACAAGCCACCGACTTTCTAGTCACATTAATGAAAGCTCGCGTTTTAGTTGGAAAACTGCGGAAACAAACACATTGCCTTTGTCTTACTCTTCTGCTCTTCGCTGTCAGCGATGTCTTGTACTTTGACATCCGAATGGGGACACGTATGGACTCGATACAATGTCGTATGATCGATTTGTCCTCACGCCTACTGTTGCCGCTGTCATCCAAACACCGTAATAACTAATTTCATGTTTCCAAAATTACTGAGTATAGTGAAATGGGGGGGCGCCATGTCTATATATTATCCATCTGCACAGCTGAAAAAGCTCTGAAGAAGAAATTTATGAAGGTTTATGGTAGTAATTGTCACTGTTGTTATATAGTACTCGTGAGTTTCAGAAAAGGTGTCTTTTGACTGTGAAGTGCTGCTCACGTTAAGATAAACGTTATAATGAACACTGCAATCAGCAAATGCTGATATCAGCATAATTGCTGATACAAAAAAGTATTTATACACGTGAAACGTTGTCATGTAAACAGGGCCTTAGTTCATCACCTGCAAAATGAAATCTTTGTGGAAGCATGAAGATTAGGCTCTTTTGGGCTTTTGTTTGTAAGGTGCATGGATTCTAGATTGATACGTAGAATTTATAGGATGGGCATAAATAAGCCGCTGGCCTCAGCCTATTCCTTTTCTTGGCCATTTAAAGTGAACAGTGTTTTATTATTATCAACTGCTTTATGTATTTGATCGGAATATAAAAAAAATCTGAAAACCTGAAAGGTGCTTTCTCACTCTCACAACAGCTGCCGAAGCAGAATTAACTTCATTTTAAGCTCAAAACAGAAAATGCGACTTTCCTGGCCTCACGGTGTCCCTGAAAGGAGCGAGGGGAAACAGAAACACACACAGAACAAGTCTTCTTTGATTATCTCCGTCTTTAGTGTGAATTGAGCATAACTTGAACTTTGCACAAATGAGTAAACTGATGATGCGTGAAGATGTAAACTGAAGCTAAAATGGATATAAGATTCTGAAGTGGCAGACTTTGTGAACCATGTATCTGTCTAATGTGACTTCTAGAGGCCATAGAATTTATCACAGGAGGATTTGGGTGATTTAATGTTTCATTCTAGCTAAAGGGGCTTTATAGGACTTTAATCTTAAGTGAGACTGGGCTGAGAATAGGAACATTTATACGAAATACCATCATATAATGGAAACGATTGAAGTAAAAAAGGTGTTTTCTCTGATATCATGTTTTGTAATTGAGGAGGAAAACATGAAATCTTGGAGCTGAAATTTGTTTTACAAGCAGAATCTGTGTGACGTATCGCATGATATGGTGCTCTCAACAAATCAGGTTAGAGCTATTGTTTTATAAACCTGTCAAAAAGTTTCCCTCCACATTCTGAAAATGTTGTAAAGCCGTATGTCACAATCCACCTCCACTGCCTTTACATCGGCATTGTTCGTCCTGATGTTAGTGTCCATGTCATCCCTCAAGCTGAGTAAATCTTATGGTTGCGCAGAGCAGAAGTTCATGGTTTATATTTCTTCTTATTTCAACTGCAGTGTTTATCCTGTGCTAACCCTTCGCCCTGATGCTGATGCTTCTATGTGGTTCTTTGACATTCATTACAGTGCACAGTTTCCACTGCAGCATGAATTGGATTTTATTATTTGCATAAGGGTTTCTCAAATCAAAATGTCATTGGTTGTAAGGGATCGTCCCGCAGTACACCACAAGCCCTAACTCTGTGCACATCTTGATCCAAATCTCTTCTTTAAACTTAAATAATAGTACACAGCCGACTCCTACCCGATGGGACACAATAGGTTTGCACTTTGAACCAAAGGAGTTGCCCTGGTGCAGCTGAGCATGTGTCCAAATGAGAAGAACTCAAACAACCTTCATGTCCCTGCACATGTCATTTTGAAGCTATTCACTCATAGTCGTACCTACATTGCAGTCCCAGGATGGGAGACAGAGTCACAAGAAACCAGATGACAACTATTCCAGTGAGCCAACATCATATTTCAAACCACACACCATTACATCCTTAACTGCAGGAGCCGCATTGAGAACATGGGGTCTGGAAAAACTGCATTACAATTTAGTGGACCAGTTAAAAGCTTTTAAAACCTGAGTCTTAATATGGAACAGATGGCAAAGTTTGATTCTGCTGCAGTTATTCCAGAAGTGAACATGTGTCTGAACAAGGTGCCAAATTTCTGACAACTCAGATACTCAGGGCACCAACATCATTTATCCCCTGAATTAACAACAGAAATGGACCACTCTGTTTTCTTCACGTGTTTTATTTTTTTTCCAGGGGAAAGTAACTTTAAAAAAAATATTAGATGTTTTTTTTTTTTTTTTTTTTTCAGACCAGAGCTTTTATATCTTTTGAGCA
The DNA here is from genome assembly GCF_963383615.2 of Lipophrys pholis. Taxonomy (NCBI): domain Eukaryota; kingdom Metazoa; phylum Chordata; class Actinopteri; order Blenniiformes; family Blenniidae; genus Lipophrys; species Lipophrys pholis. The sequence continues at coordinate 12,969,460 of NC_137636.1, read as the reverse complement.
CAAAACCACAGTGGTGGCAGCTGCCAAGTGAAATACACTGTACATAATGGCGAAACCAATAAACTGATACATTCATGTTTGGGTATGATCTCAATCTGGTTTCTTTCTTTTGATGCGTAATGCCGATTATATTTAAGAACACCAGCTGCTTAAAAACTTGTGAAGCTCCGATCAGATGTTTGCTATGAAGACATTTTTCAAGCTCACTGCGGCAAGGCGTATCATTGCCGTTCATCTCCTTTCGTTTATTTTCCCCTGTTCTCACATTATTTGTCGGATCCACAAAGCAATTTCACTTCTTTGTTGCCACTTAACGTCTAGTTGATATTGTGAATTCCATATATTTTGGGGACATGTAAAGATACAATATATAATTTTTTTGTTAAAATTGCTAAATATTTTTTTTGATATAGTTTTTGTTTCGCATTACTCGCATACTTGGTGTTAAATGAATTGTCCTTCAGCGCAAACACATTTGAATTAATTGTGATTGCACACAAGGCGTTTAAAGATGAGCATCATGGATACTCCTGTGATCTTTCACAGCGTTTAATATTTACTGGCCAGTACCAAAGCAGTGGTACATAATGAGACGTATTACAATTACAGTAGATATTTAAAAGGCAGGGTGAATCAAAAGGCTTTGCCACCTCTGGGTGGAGGATAATTGAGGTAGCCGGTTGTATTGAGCCAGCGGTCCACTGGGGATCGGGAGACAAAGTCATACTAATCATGGCAATATAATTGATACTAAAACTACTATCTGTTCCACTGGTCATGCCACAGGCGTTGCTGAAACACTAACAATAGCATTATTCACAATTCCTCGAGTATTAAAAATACACTGGTTCACTGCATTTTGAATATGGCTTCTAATTAGATGAGAATAATAAAGACTGTAGGTCCAGTTCTGAGCGGCTAAAATCAAGTCAGTAAACCTGTATGGATTCTAGCTTTTTGTGTGAATGGATTGGTATTATTTGTCACTTTTCTGAATCAAATTCAGTTTACAAAATACACGGTGACTTATGACTAAACTCCAACCTTGTTTCCTTGCACTTCCTGGATGTCCACTGAATAAGGCTGCAGGGCCTTTCTCTGATCTTTGATTTGCCACAATTTTACAATGAAGCTGCTCTCGATTCGAATGGTTTTCTTTGAAAGGTACAAATCAAATTTGATTTAGATATTCCTTGACCATAGGTTGGGAACCACTGTTGTATTCCGTATCCTGGTTTATGATATGGTTATTTTTTCACAAAGAATCGTTCCATTCTTTGCTTTGAATGGTGCGTGTTTGCTCCATTTTAATTGCCCCCTGGACACAAATAAAGTTTTCCGAAATCCGAAAATGTCCTCGATTAGGGCGGGTGGATGGGTGGATGGATGGTGTAAGATACAGCCACCAAATCGTCGTCCATTGTGTCTAAATAAAGTCAGAGCCATGCCACAATCCTTGAGACTTGATTGATGGTCATCAATTTTACCAAAACTAAAACTGTTTTATGAACAGTGACTTGCAGAGCTCCTGCATGACGAAAGAGTAATAAAGAATAACAACATGAGTGACATTACATGCAAACAGAAGTATAACATTTTTTGGGGGTGTACTTTAGAGCCTGTTTTGCTAAAAAAAGATCTAATTTGTAAAATGTGTTTGCCTGCGTTCACCAAATGGATCGTGACACCATGGAGGTGGACGTGTTGGTGGAGAATGTTATCAAACATATATAATCATTACCGCAAATCAGGCTGAGTTTGGATACTTTCTGGATGTATTGTACGGACCCGCATCCCAAAGTGCGTTTTTGAAAAGGGCCTATACGACGTGTTGATGACCGTTTGGCCCTAATTCTTTATGTCACGCTACAACTTCACCATCAAACATGGAAGAAGTGTTGGAGATGAGTAACTTAGGGTCTCCGCTTGTACAAAACAAAAGTTTGATAACGTGGCTCCCATAGACATGATTTCGTTGACTGTGTAGGAAACATGATTCCACCAATTTCAGTGTGCTAATGAATGGATATGTGCCAGTGTACCAGTCATCAGCACCAACATCCCCTTTGATGCCGCGCCGTGCAGAAAGCGCTTAAACAAAATGTTTGAAGTGTCTGCCTGTGTAATAATGATTTATAATTCTCTTGAACTAATGCAAAATTTGCTGGTAAATTTTTTTTGAAATAAAAATAAATTGTGCCCGGAGGGTCAGGCCAAAATTCAAAAGAAGATCACCCAAGAGCAGCAAATGATTTAATAAGCCACCAGCTCCACGAGGGCATGGAGAGGAGCAGAATGGAGAATTTCAAAGTGTGTCTAATTAACATCAGTTTATTACTATGTCAATCTCTTCAGCTCGCCCCTGAATGAGGGGTGGGTTTGGAGATGTAGAACCGCTTCCCTTAAATATATGAAATAACACTTTGCTTCTTAGGTTAATATGAAAATCTTATTCCAACCTTCACATCGAGACTCTATCTGCATTTTGTGACAGCGAGACAAAATATGAATCTCATCACCGCCTTGCTTTTTTTTTTTTTTTTTTAGCTTTGTTAAGAAAAATCATTAAAAATAGAAAACAACCTCCGAGATTTTTCCATCATCATTATTCCTCAAGGAATGACTAAATGAATATTTAATATCTCACGCATCTATATGATTGCATAGTAATTATTGGAAGCCAAATGCTTGACAGGCTTGATGTAATATAATTTGTAATATGTTAAATTTGCAGGGGAGACAATGTTGAATTCCTCAGACACCATGTTTTAATCTTAATGTTGGTTTTTCATCACCGCCACTGTGTCTACAGAGAGCGGAAAAGGTCCCCGACAGAAGGGAGCGAAATCCTGAAGAATCATGAGTGAAAGCATTCAGCAACAGGAGAAATTAACAGGTCTTCTTCATCACTACAAACAGAATGGGTTCTTATGTGTGACATTCGTCTCAGGATGAAACTGCTTGAGGTGTTTTTCTAAAAATGGTAGCAAAAATCTGTATTAAAGCGTAATATTGACAACTGTTTATTTTTTTATCATTGGACCAAACAAGACATTTTATTCATTATTGAGCATTGTTATTGCACCCATTAGAAGCAACTAATCGACACATGGGGGAATTGGAGGGAAAGTGCACAGATATAGGTAAATTGTTAGAGAAAAAAAACCTTTTTTCTCCCTCAGTCATATTTGACCTATTTTAGTTTAATACATTCCAAATGTGGCTTTGCTGATTGTCATTTCAACAGTCTGGCTCCTCCAAGCTTAATTTTCCTCTGGTCTGTTGGCTTTCCCTGGCGTCTGAGCCTGCCTTTTATTTCATGGGTTTTATTCCTACCTTGTTTGACTCATTCGTCTATTTTCAAACCGAGGCAATAGCGGACAGAAAAACTGAACACCGAGAGAAGCGATGGGATAAGTTTGATGTGAGTTTGTCATGCAGTCAGTTCCAACAGTAGTGTAGCGTAGCAAAGTAAACAAAATATGATTTGCTTTTTATACATATATATATATTTTTTAATTTATTAATGTACTTCAGGCTAAAAGTAGTTTCTCTTTCGTCATTGCGTTGTTGCAGCACCGGCGAGCGGGTGGTAAAGAATGAGATCTTTCATCACTTTATGGTCTGGACATGAAGTCATTTGTAGACTTGGCCACATGTTTCTCAACATACTTGACTACTGTAGGTAATTCATCCATGAAATCCTAATTGAAATCGCATTGGGATGCAAGAAGCCGCATTTGAAGCTTGACTGACAATCAACAACAGCAGCAGTGTGGAATCGCAATGGGCATGTCCAGAGATTGGATCCGCTTGGTACCTGCCAGGTTTGCAGTCATTACTCAGTCAAGTAAGAATGTTTTGATAAATAGTCCTCATTGCAAGTCATTGCTTTATTCATTCCTCAGTGAGGAATCTCTGTTAATCCCTCATATAAAATGTTTACCCTAACACCCTCCCCTCCAAAATAAATGTATATCCCTGAATCACGTTCATGTAATAAAATAATAATTTCATGGAAAAGTTGCAATATAATTAAGCAATGGCTAATTGTGGCTGCAGCCAGAGTTCTCACCAACACAACACTGCACTGGCTGCCTGTGTGTCAAAGGACTGACTTCAAAATCTTACTTCTGGTCTATAAAGCTCTGAATGGTCTCGGGCCAAAATACATCTCAGATTGACTTGTAGGATATAAAACCTCCAGACCTCTGAGGTCCTCAGGAAGAGGTTTACTCAGTGTTCCTAGAGTCACAAACAAAGAAGGTGAAGCAGCTTTTAGTTCCTACCTCCTCATCTGTGGAACAAACTTCCTGAACACCTGAAGACTGCTGACACACTCACTTCTTTTAAATCAGGACTTATAACATTCTTATTTGCACAAGCTTTTGAATAAACAATAGATTTTACTTACCTTGTTAAATTTACCTTAATAAATATCTTACCTTATTTATTCTTATTTCTTTTATTAATATATTTCTTATTTCTTTGTAAAGTTTTTCACTATTTCTTTAATTTCTTTTATTTCTTCGCAAACCCTGTATTTGAATGGTGCTCTGTTAATAAATTTGCCTTGCCTTGCCTAGAAAAAAGGGGTAGTTTTAAAATTAAAAGGTGTTTTCAATGGTACTGAAAATAAAGAGTGGAGTCCACATTTTGACAGAGAAAGAAATTAACAGAAGAAATGAGCTGGTGACTGTTTCATTCATAATCCAGCCGTCCACCACAGTTGATTGGCTGTCATACCTCAAAGAGCGCCGTCAGTGAGCGCAGAGACGCTAAATCACCCCCAGCCGACCACTCATTATTCAAAACCAGCACGATTTTATTAAAACAATTCAGATGAATGATTTAATGTTGAACTTTTGAATTGTAAAGCGGTATACATTATTATGATGACACATTTGTTTGTTTGCCGTGCACCACCCCTCCCCACTCCGCCCCTACCATCACATATTTACTGCTTGAGAGTCCCATGACAACCTTTCCTCAGAGTACACTCATGTTTACAACAAAGGACCCCCCCCCCCCCCCCCCAACACCACCACCACACTCCTCCATTTACAGAAATATAACCCTGCTCCAATAGGGAACAGGGAACAAAGTGGCTGCATCCGTAAGGTAGTCGGCTTTAATCCCCAACAGAAAAGGCAACATCCCTAAGTGCTCCTGTTTCGATGGCTTCATGTTAAATTCATGCTATCGTCCCACGCGCTGGTCAGTATTCACAGATACTGTATTTGCAGTCACGCTTGGTTGATGTGCAATTTTCCTGAAGGTCATAATGATTCGGAAAGAAGGCTCATTTAAACACCAGGGCAGTGCTGCTGTATAGAGGAGGTGTATTTAATTCCAGCAAACATCAATATTAAACGAGTTACACGTACATTCATAGCCGGGCACAGACTCGGTGAGGAAGCCTGCAATGAAACTGAAAGGTGGATTTTGTGTGGTTAAGTTGTGTTTTATGGACAGTCATCAATTGAGCATTACTTTTTACTTAAAAGAGCAAACCAAATTTTTCTCATATAATATTTCCTAAAATCTTTCAAACACACAAATTAATGAAAAGTCATATGACATTTTTTTTTATTGCTTTTGGTTTTTAATTTAAAGTTGTTGCAGTCAAACAATGCTGAAAAAAGCCTCCTTTAAGGATGATCAGAATTAGATTTTTTTTACAGAAAGAAAGAAGACAGTCAAATGTCGGCAACATGCTTCTGTCAGACTTTTTCGCCACGAGCTTCATATTGCATGTCCAGTTCATACCGCTACAGTATACATGACATGAAAAGTTCTTTAGGGTTCTTGTAATTTTTTTCTCGCTTGTCTTTTAAAATTACTTTAAGTGCAGAGTTCTTACATCAAAAGGAAATCAATGTAGAAAAACAGGGATGCTTGCATTTTAATTTTAACTCGAATATAATAATGTAAGCAAACATCTACGTGTGGAAAAATGCGGGTTAACATGGTAAGTGCATTTGCACATTCCAAATAGAAATCTATAGATCATATGATGAGACAGCTGCAATGATGCCACCATGAAAAGCTACGCAAATCATATTCATTGAATTACACAAATTACAGATGTAGCCCAAAAACCTCTGAAAACGCGATGATGAATCCCCTTTTTCAACTTCTGGCTGATAAATCATCAGACTACACTGGCAAAGTATTGGGCTTGTGAAAAATGCATGAATTACTAATTAATGAGGCATTCTCGCAACATTTACATATTCATAAAGGTGTGTAATTCACATATGCATGAGCGGGCTCAGTGATAGCTTTGAGAGAATAACACATATTCCAAGAAAGAAACCTTTATTTTGGGAAATCCTTCACAAAGCTAAAGCGGGTCGAGATGCTTTAAGGGAAAGAAAAAAAGAAAAAAAAACCATTACGCATTTATTCTTCCCTACAGAAATGAAGTCAAATGCTTTGGGAGACAAATGCACTGAGGAAAAGCAATGATGTGAGACAGTATGCAAAATTACATTTTCTGAAATATTTTCCCATGTGGATTTTCAAAAGTTCATTTAACAAGCCAGTGTTTCCAATAACCGTGCTCTGAAAATCTGATTGATTTACATAGAGAGAAATATGTTATTATCTGAGTTGCAGAAGGAAATATGCACTTCACTCTGGATAAAATAATCCATGAAATCTATATTTCTGATTGTAGCATTTCTGAATTAAGCCAAACACATCTATTGGAATTGTTCTGCATTCCGACGTTGCTATTTAAATCTGTGTGATCTCCACATTATAGAGACATACCAACATATATTCCTTCATATACATTTAATTATTCAGTAAATATTTAATACGTGTTTCATCTCAACCCTTAATGGGACAAGTCATTATTGCTTTTTTCAGTGCGGTTGAAGTCAAAGAATAGCAGAGATATGATGTCAGCCTTTTGGAGACGAACAATATCAGTGAAGCGGGTCCAAGATGGTTTGGCCGGAGCCGAGGCCTGTCCCTCTTGTGAAAGGGCCTCTCCATTGTTTGGACCTTCTCACAACGGCTTTGTGAAAGCCGTCTCAAATATGGGTCAAAAAGCACAAACAACATTCAGATGGTTCCTAGGCTTTCCTCACAGCTATGCACCGAAGAATGACAAGTCCAACAAAACCGTGTCGAGTTTTTCACCCTATGCAATTGTCTTTCACATTAACTCCAAGCTGGGCCTTTTCAGCCAGGCCAGAGTTGTGTCAGGCCGACTCGGACAGAGACCAACTCCAGCAGCAGGCTTGGCCTCGCCACAGTACCACGCAGAGTCTGATTCCCTCCTTTATCCCATTACAATAATGGCTCTTGGATGCACTACATGAATTATCTAATGAGAAAGACGGGTATGAAATAATGTGGCCAAATGATCACATTCAATTTAGAATTGAAATCTTTTCCTGCTCCACTGTATTGTTCAGCCAAAAATAGAAAAGTTAGTTACGTTTCCCTGGGGCAGTACATGTCGCAATAGAAGAATCAAAAAGGGACAATAAATGTTTCTGGGTTTATAAGAAAAGAAAAAAAATCTATGAAAAACTTATGGATTGTGTTGTTTTAAAAAAAAAAAAAAAAAAAAAAAGCCCTTTTCATCCTTATTCCTTGAACAATGATAAATTATGTTCTATTTCATTTTATTCTCCCGAACTTTAAAATCATAATGTTTATGTCTAATTAATGTGACGCCGACTTTTCTATACACTGACCTGAGAACGGTGAGTTTCACCGAAGACGGAGCTGAAACACGGACGCCATTTCAAGATACTTAAGTTTGAGTTTAACCTTGCAGGACTTTTGGAAGGCACTTCTGAGCATCAGGCGCCGGCTTTTGGCAGCTGCACAGGGAGCCTGGTGGGTCAGCCCTTCTCTGCGAGCTGCTACTCCACACTAATCTATTTTAAACCATCTGTGAAATTAGCAAGATTTCCTAAGTCCTTCACCTCCAAGGATTAAAACATTGCTAAGGGTGTGGGCTGTTCTTACATACTGTTCTTGTATACATGTTGGATGACTCCTGAGATCAGTTTGAACTTCCTCTTTTTTAATCAGTGCTCGAAAAAGACCACAAAAAAAAACAACAACCAAGAAGTGACAAAAGAAAAAAAATAATCATAAGAGGTACTTTTACAGATTTAAAACATGTGTAAACATTCTGCACGTTGGATTTGCTGTAATAGTGGCTCAGTGTTTAATAGAAAGGGAACGTTGCTCTTTCACATTAATTCAGAAACATCAGGGAAACAGCTGAGACTGAGCTGTTGTAAAGAGTTGTACCTAGGCATGCAGTGTCTCTGCCAAAGGCAGTACAATGAAGTCATGAGTCAAGTCTAATGAGAAAATCAGATAAATAGCAGCTGTTCTTGGGGAAATGGGGCTGTCTGACAGATTCACTGGGTGCATCGGCTGTAGCATTGAGCAGATCCAAATGAGTAAAATATTGTTCCGGGCGCCCCTCGCTGCTCTCCTTCCCTCCGGTGTTTAGTCATCAGAGTTGTGAAATAGCAGCCCTGCCGCTACACGACAGCATTGCTGTATTAATTATTTTGCGCTGCTCCCACATACACATCTTTGTACAACAGTGACAGTTCATCCAAACAGGCCACTTACAAACAGCAGTATGACTAACCATAGCTCACCAGGCCCCCAATTATTCCTCAGGCCTCTTATTTGGTTCACACAGAAATCCATCGGCACAATGAAAAGCAAAAACATTTCATATTACGTTAAAAAAAATGAGCCTCACGTTCACAGTTTAAAAACTCAACTCAGCAGTGTTACAGTGTTACACACTCGCTTGCACAATACTGCAAAGACAAATACCCAAAGCTCAGAGCTTTTCTCTGTGCCATTAGTTGTCACGCAGGCTTGGAAAATTACTATAAGATTTATTGTGCAAAGGTATATGTCTAGTTTTCCATCTACGGCCGGAGAATGCTTACCCAGGCATCTATTACAGACACCGTCGTTAAACTGTAGCTTTCCAGAGCTCCTGGGAAGGTGGAGTGTAATACAATGGTAAAACACAAAGTGATTGATGAGAACTGCAAATTACACTTTTCCCAAATGGTGAAAAAAAAGTTTAGTTCCAGAGAATTTTCTTTTCTTTTTTTTTTTTTTTATTGAATTAATTTTCTTTGAGCTAACACAGAGCAGGAACTATTAAACATATGCTGATTGAAATTGCGCTGACTTGAACTATATATGAAATGTTTTACCTCTTGCATCAAGGAGGAAGCAGGGTGTGGGACTCATAATTATAATGATGATAATGAGCATCGGATGGCAGCGATCCAGAGAGGAATGATGGACATAGTCTGGGTTTACAACTCTCAAGATGACCTCTATCACACACACACACACACACACACACACACACACACACACACACACACACACACACACACACACACACACACACACACACACACACACACCGACCTCTTGCTTTCATGAGGTCAAGAATCCTTGCAGGTAGATTTTGCACCACTGTGCTCTTCAGGTCATAAATTCTCTTTTTCAATTTTAGTCACTAAATACCAGTGACGCCTGTTTAGTTTGAATTGTATAACCTTGTCATCTATTAAGTGGAAATTGGCCTTCCCACTATGGAGGCTAGAGATTTTGTTTGTGCGAGATGTAACTGCAGCATTTTCTTTTCTCCCCACAAGAAAAATGTAGGTTTGTACCATGAAACATTTATTTATCAGATGCTTATCATTTATTCCTAATAATCATAAAAATGCATTGTGTCTTATGTGCAGTACAACTCATAACTTCTGATGTGGGTTTACCTCCATTTTATCTCTTTTTTTAACAAAGTGTTCCCGTTTTGCTGGTCAGACCTCATGATGATGATGATGATGATGATGATGATGATGATGATGATGATGATGAGCTTACAAGGATGTGGTGTTATGGGTTTTGTATTTAAAAACAAAACAAAACTGTAATTTTGTAAAAAAAAATTAAAAAGGCCAGTTCAACTTTTTAACTGTACTGTCAAATACAGTACTGTATATGTACACACACATCTTCCAGATGTGCTTCTCTGTACTCTAAAAGTCAAAAGAAAAAAAAGCCCAATTTAGAATGAGGTTATTAATTTGCCAAAAATAATGATTGATGCTGTGATTATTTTCCGTACTTTTGAAAGTTCTCTCTTTCAGTGCTGTAAACCGCCATGGAGCTTTTTATTTTCTGTTAAGCTCCCAGACTCATTGAGCTATGACTGAAACTGTCCTTCCCGGATCATGTTTCACCTTTTCGCCAGTACTCAAAGCAGCATGCCTCTTGAATTTGTTTTCAAGGTTGAACTAGTGAGGCATTATCTAATGTCAGTCAAAATCTACCTCGACTTCTTTTGACATTCATCGACATCAGTGAAAGACTGAAATAAACAGGGCTGATACAGCTCGCCGCAGTCATACAGAGAACATTGATAAGTGTATTTACATGGGTATAACCCTCACACACTGCAAGATGGTGAAGGGGATGTTGATGCAGTAACAATGGAATGCCTGTGGACAAAATGTTTTCACCGGTTTGTATTCATATATCTACTTCGGGGTCATAATTTCTTGCTCGTGTGTGTGTGTGCATGTGAAAAAAAGCAGAGTAACGCTGACCTTTGCAGAGCGTTCAACTCATAAATTTTCTTTAAATTGTCAATATGCCAGCACTTTGAGAAAGAGATGGAAGGGAAAAAAAACCTAAAGTCATCCATTACCAGGTACAAATCTGTACTTTTACTGAAAAGTCCTCATTACATGAGATTAATGATAGATTGCAAATATTATAGAAAACTTAAACACCTAATAAAATTTATATTTGATTTTCACCATTATATTAATCACAGGCAGATTTAAAGATATATTTCCCTAAATCAGCTCGTGCTTATGGCCTTTCTAGGGCGTGTCCTGCATTTCACCCCGTGCTTTCTGGCAGCGCCTCCAGCCCCCCCACAACCCCAGTCTGGCCGGTGCAGGTTTAGAAAGCGTATGAATGGATAGATCTGCTCATTGACATAGATTCTGGTGAATCGGTCTTCACACTGAAAATTAAAATAGAGGATTAAAGTGTGTTATAAGGACTTGTATTTATTGTCTCCATTTGTGATAAGACAGAAATGGCCAAAGTAATTTGAAGACTTGTTGGAATGTTAAAATCAAACTGAGCTTTCACAAGAGAAATCTGCTGAAACCATCCCTCACAGGGTAAACGCAGACACACGTACATGGAATTAAACTAACCAGCCGTCCTCAAATGCATGTTCATGGGCTGTGAAAAGAACCTATCAGGTATCAACAGAAAACCGACACAGTCACAGTCAGAACATGCAAACTCCACATAGAAACACCATCATGCTCAATACTATGAAATCTACATTTCTGTGGTGAGTAAATCCAAACGAACTACTGTTCATCACCATTGGTTATGGTTGTTTAAAAAAAGGGTTCTTGCCAGTGATAATGGTGCTTATACACATATAGTTTATCTGTATTGTGCAGTTTATTTTGTATCTATTAACTCGTCAAAACCACTTTTGGCTCCGATTCCAAAATTCCGTCCCTTTCTACTTTTAGAATCGGTGGAGCCTCTGCGTTCATTGGCTGTATAGTTTGTGTGCGTGTGGCACGAAGTGGCTGAGCACTCCCGTCTGAAAGGTGGCGATTCCACTGACAAAATGATGCGACTTAGATATTATTTGTTAATCAATTTGGTTGGAGTTGTTTGGAGCATGTGAAATGGGTTACTCTTGTAGCAGAGATGTTCTTGTCTGATTTAAGTTGTAAGATTTTTTTTATTTTTTAACATGATTAGCTGCATATTTTTGTTCATTGGAAAGCTATCCATCTTCCATTCGTCTTTAAGAATGGTTGAAATATGACCTAAACACCAAGGACTGTTTTTGTTTATAGCTGTTAAGCTCTTTCAATACAACATTGTGGCTGTTATTTGCTGCTTTGTCTCCACATATTACACAAACATATACAATAGCATTGTTGGCAGTAAAGCAACTAGTTTATCCACATTGAATTAAACTCCCGAGTTTCCTTTCAGAACTTTTTGGTTGTTTGTTTTCTTTCTTACCGAACAGGAAAAGTTAACATGAACCCCCTGCCTTGGAAGACGCTTGTTAGGAGACATATTAAGGCGTGACGCATCATATCGTTGATGGAATGATAATTATTCAATGGTACATCGTGTTTTAAGTGTCACATTTGTCTGCAAGGTAACATTTCTTAGAATGACCGTTGTGCCACAAAATTAAAACCGATCACTGTTTGCATGTCATTTTTACGCGAGCTTCAGGGTACCGCTAAAGAGAGCGTGCCGTGAAGAGCTGCAGCTCTGCGGGGATGAAGGTTGAAGACCCCTGATCTAATCCGTCATTCGGGTGTGCAGACATTTTTGAGCGAAGGTCCTGCAGAAGATGCTCCAAACCTTTCATAATGCCGTCTTTGCCGTCAACAGCTTCATTTCTCAGAGTGAATTTGCTTCGGAGCTGTTGCTCCTTCATATCACATGTATGAATGACAACGAGGCAGAATGGCGGGATGATCTGCCCCGCCTCTGATCGGCGGGTTTGGGAGGTGGTACCAGAGGCACAAGTGAAGCGAGATGGTGTCTGTGTGAACGAGTGCGAGTGGCACGTTGCAGCTCTGTCACATCTCTGGAAGCCCGTGGCTGTTATAGATCACACACCAGGGAGTCTGAGCTTGTTTCAGTGTGAATTGCTGGAAGCTGACGATGAGAATGGAACTTCTAGATTTTATGTGAAATTGATTATTGGGAATTAACCTATCGTGTCGTTTTGGTCGTAATACCGCATGAATTCCACTCTGCAATAGTATGAATTAATAATGAAGACAAATTAGGGACTGAGGAATGACATCCTCTTTTAAAACAAACTCTACCATTTTGTATTTATTTGTCAAAAATACAAATGAAGCAGATCTATTTTAGTCAAAGTGACCTGTTCTTTTATCACCTCAGTCACGGAAGAGAACAGAAGAGAAAAGGTTCGATTTATTGTTACTCAGAAGCTCCCACAGCAAATGCAAAATGCAATATATTGACGTATTAAAGGATATTGAGCATCAAGAATAATATACGGTCAAGAGATAAATTGTCTTCAATTTGGAGAGTGAGGGCGAGTCTAATTTTTAATAATAGATAATGTATCGAGAAAGATTGTCGATGTGTCGTATGATATCTGCTGCAGTCCAGAAAATCCCCAAACTCTGCTTTCTTCTGCCCCTCTGCTTTGCCCACACGTCTTGTAAATAGTATCGTAAATACCCTCACTTGGGGTTGAAAAAAAAAAAGGAATAAAAAAAAAAATCATTACACAAATCTTAAAACAAAATGTTTCTTTAATTTGTAAGTGTCAACAGCAGTACAAAAGATGGAGTGATGTGAGAAGCTTTCTGTAACACAATTTGTCTTTTTTTTTCTTCTTTTTTTACAGAAAAGGAGGAACTTTTTGAGGTAAATGAGCTGAAACAGGCAGTTAATCAGTCCACTGCTTTGTTGTCACAATGGGCCGAGACATACAGGAAATGGCGTTATAATATATCTGGATTGATCCTGTGGGTATCGTTGAGTCGTACACAGTATACACATTCTCGGGGTGCCTCGTTACACCCAAATGTTAGAATCATTGGTTTGTTTTTACTTGATATAGTGAATTAATTACTACCAAAGTCAAGGAGATTGCTCCCCACACACACCAATGTAAAAATTATTCACCTTAAGTTTACCTCACGTCAATACTGCACATGGAAATCAAAGACTTGCTGGTGTACACTTTGAAGCCAAGCAAAACAAAACAAAAAAAAACAAAGAGGAAAAAAAAAAAGCAGAAAAAAAAATTAGGTAACATTTTATTTTTTCTTCTTCTTTTTAGCAGTAATACCCCGAGCAAATAATTGACCTTTTGTACTGTATAAAGAAGAATGTGAACACAAACGTGATGGCAACATTTTTTTTTTTTTTAAGTTGAATTAAAAACTTTACATTGAACTGTACAAGATATTATGATAAACTATTTACATATTCAGACATAAACTTTTTTTTTTTTTTTTTAAAGCAGTAACAGACACTATGTATTTAATTTTCTCTAATAACACCCAAACAATACTTGCCATGGGTCTAGGTACCTGCCAGGAGAAACTGGAGAAAAACAAAAAAAAAAGAAAATGAAAAGACTTCTACATGGAAGAAATTGTATCAGGCTGCCAGCAAAGTCAAAACAGCGGCTCCAGTGACAGTAGAGCCCCACACAGTGTTGCTTGAGAGACAAGTCTAAAAAGCAAAGTACCAAAGACAACTATAAATGTTGCCCTGAACAACATATTTTTACACTTCTGAACAGCAGCATGTCAGTCCAGCATGTCAGTGAATTGTGCTGATTAAATTAACACAGAACATTCCCACCATATACATCACAAAGTTCAGACAGAAGGGAAAAAAAAATAAAAAATCAAATTACATTAAGTAATGCAGAAACAGCAAAGAAGCTTTTGTCTTCAATTGTTCGTTCAAACCATTTGCGAGAACAAGCGGACGAAAAGGAACAAAATGTGAGGGTTCCGTTTGCGGATGGCAGGATAGTCGTGGACGTTGTTTGTGAAAAAAAAACAACAAAAAAAACAAATGGCACCAAAAAGTTGGCAAAGAGAGAAAGAATTAAGAGAAATGCACATTGTTTCTTGTGCATTTTGCCAAATGAATAGAAATTAATACTTGCACTTTCCCACATAAAAATCAAAATTAACAACATCTTTGTTTAAAACAATCATTCATTTAGAAAAAAAAAGACACCACTTTATTTTAACAATGTAAATGCAAGCCAAATGCATGCAATTTTTTCAGCTTCTCATAAAAAAAAAAAAATCATCACATATGAGTGTTGTAAAAAAGACAATGTGAAGATATACAGCATGTCGCTCAGATTGTATCAAGATTAGAAACAGATTATTGGATAATTATTTTACCCCAAGTGCTTGTTTTTTTTGTTTTGTTTGAAATTAGTACCTTACTTGTTATCAAGTCTTGGTGTAGCTTTTGTTGTGTTTCTTTTGAACACCTCCGGGATTATTTTGAAGATGTAAGCAAGTGAGGCGCTTTCCTCCGTCTCAGGACCGCTACTGCTCTCGTCCAAAAAAAGCAGGAAAAATTCAGCATCTACATGAGGTACAGTGACTTGTCAGCTTTTAAAACATGAAACCACATACAGAAGTAAAAACGTGAAGAAGGAAAATAAAATAGACCAGCCAAATACATAACTTATACTTCACTAATGAACAAAAATATATTTCCTATGTTATATTTACAATAAAATCTAAATGAGATGGTGAATTCACTGAAAACCATTTTTTTAATGTTTTTTTTTCTCTACTTTTTAGCTCCAATTCATCCCCAATTTTTTATTTTTTTTTCTATTTCTCTGATTGTCCCACTTGTTGTTTTACTGTCCGTTTTAGAGCCAGCAGAGGCTAATAATAAATACAATATGTTGATTCTCTACAGTTTCAAATACAATATACAATGCACTGAAGTCTGGTGTTTCACGGCTCACTGAGCCCGCTGTTGATTTTTCTGCTCACTCTCTTGTGCTGAGTCGCTCTCCTAGGCAGCCCTGAAGCTTAAACAAAGTGTTCATTCATCACATGTGTCTTTGCATAAATAAACAAAATAAGTACACACAAAAAAAAAAAAAAAGAGACTCAAATCTGGTCACGGTGAGAGCAAACCCACTTGAGTCCAACGGGGCGGGGGGGGGGGGGGGGGACTTTGTTCATTCATGGTGTTTTTTCCTCAAACAGCTTCACATTAATCAGAATTGATAAAAAATACAATTTATATCCAGTGCTCATAACACTTATGAAACATTGTCTTTTTGCGAGTTCTTGTCATTTTTTTTCCTTTCTTTTTTTTTTTTTTTGTCTTTCAAATGTTTTTGTTTTTTTTGCTGTGTAAGCACAGTCAAGTTTCAGTTCCATGAAGAGTCCTTTTTAACTACCAACCAACTAAAACAGTGTGGCATGGTCATGAACATATTTACAGTCACATACAAATCAATCTAACCACCAGCAAAAAAGAGCAAACAGGTTAAAAAATACCAAACAGGTTGACTCGGAGGGAAATCCACTCAGGTTTCACTTGTAGGAGAGCATCTTTGTTTTTGTACCTTGAAAAAGTAAAGGGTGAGGTGGTGGGGAAAAAAAAAAAGGACTTACATGACTCAATGGATGCGCTTCTAAAAGTACAAACAATGTAAGTCAGCAATGAGTGGGTATTTAACAATTAGTGTAGAGAAGCTATATAGAGCCGTCTGTACCAGTTCGAGCTCGGAGAGAAATGCAGTGACCAGCAGCGGCGATCTTGACCAGTTTAAACCAGCGACCAGCCATTCAGATCCTTCAAAACTCTGTGCGCTCTCTGAAATGGACAGGTTCAAGGGCAAGGGAGGGGAATAGCTGGACTCATGCATTAATAATGCTGTATTTCAGATGATACCCAGTCGTCAGTCATTTTAATAATCCCCCACAGCTTGATGTACTTGTTCCATCTGCTCGCCAGTGCCTGGTGATTGGACCAGGGTGGGAGCCCTGTTGAGGCCTCACTTCCAGCACTTTGATGGAGAGCACAATGAGGCACACACACCCCATCTTTATTGTTTTTCCCTTCCCTGGTGTTTTCTCCTTCTCCGAGCCAGATGGCGCCCCCTGGGTGCTGAGGTTGCCACAGGCTGGGGTCAGAGCAGGGTATGGCAGGGAGGAGAGCCACTTAGACCTTCTGCCCCATAAAGAGGATCTGAGTCTCAACATCAAGGCTTTGACCACTGGAGGAGCCTCATTGAGCTTCTGCCGCTGGTGGGTCAGCTTTAGGCTGAAATTAGACTTTGAGTCACTGTGTTGTTGCATTTTGCCTTTAAATACAACATTAGGGGTACAGTCCAGAAGCCCATTAGGTTGATTAAAAAGAAGAAGAAAAAAACAACTAACTAAATAAGGCGCAAGGGTGACAGGATTTATGTAAGTGCACTGCTGCTGCAAAAAAAAGTTGTTTTAAATGACCTTTGTCACATTTACACCACGAGGTAATCAAAGAAACAAACCGCTTTTTCTCTCTGCTGAGAGACGTCCTGGCAAACTGTCTCTCCTATCAAGACTACTTCAGTAATCAACTCATTGCATCAACCCGCTGACCGTACGGTACTTTAAGACTTCTTAGTGTCAGTTTAAGATTTACAATGTCTAAAAAGAATTAAGATTGGAAAAAAAAAAAAAAAATTACATTTTAAGACCTAAGACTTTAAACTTGCCGTCCAAATAGGGCTAAAGTGTTTAATAGAACGTACTGTAGCTACACATTGTACAACATCAATTTGAGATTGTAATGCCACC
Source organism: Lipophrys pholis (assembly GCF_963383615.2). Taxonomy (NCBI): domain Eukaryota; kingdom Metazoa; phylum Chordata; class Actinopteri; order Blenniiformes; family Blenniidae; genus Lipophrys; species Lipophrys pholis. The sequence goes on along the minus strand of NC_137636.1, from coordinate 12,952,037 downwards.
AAAGCTGCCTTTTGCTGCTGTTCCAATCCCACAGATTGGAGGCCTTTGGCCCTTTAGCATTCTGGCCTGATTACAATCACTCTCTGATTAAGATCTTGGTGAGGCGGACTGGGGGTGCGGAGCTGGAAACGAGTGAAGGATGCTCACGGTGCTGTGTGACGACGTGTATGAGGAAATGAAAGGGCTGGACACTTTCATTGATGATCACTGCATTGGCCTCCACGGAGAACAGCTTGCATCACAAGCTACCGTCCACTGATGTAACATGTTAGAACTTCCTGCAGAGCTTCGCTGCCTCCAAGTTCCTGAGTTTTTATTTGTTTATTCTGTTGGGGTGAATTAAAGAAAGACTGGATAATGAAGCTGCATTAAGAGATGAAGAGATTGTCTAAGACTCACCAAGCCTCTCTCGAAAGACGTGACAGGCTTTAGAAGCAACTTGAAATGTTTGGCACTCCCGCACAAAGTATGCAGTTTTGAAAAAACAATTGACAACAACGATAATAATAATAATAATAATAATAATAATAATAATAATAATAATGTTGATTTACCCTCTGCAATAAGTTGGAATCACTCCATATTAATTTTGAGATTTTTTGCAATGGTAATCTTTTTTTTATCTCTTGTCTAAAACATTCACAAGCTGTTGGCTGGCACACTATACCTGAGTGAGAATATTATTCCCATCTTAAACAGTAAGGTAATGTAGCAAAACCATCTAATTGAAGAGGAAAACAAGGTAAGAATTGCAAGAATTATAGGATTATGACAAACGTTCAATTTCAAGTTCTGCCTTTTGTTGTAGTCTACAACCTAATTGTGTAAATGTCCATGATTTTAATGAAAAAAGAAAACAAAAGAAAACAAAAAAACAGCAATGACATTAAAAAAACCCAACATGATATAAATTACCACAACCAAACTGTTTCACACACTTGAAGAAACGCTTAAGACCAAATAGCTTTTGATTCTGGTGAAGCCACAGCTGCATGCTGGCCTCAATATGGTACATTATATCAAAATAAAAACAACCAAAAACTTCCTTAAACCTTTGTGGTACAGGTTTTTCTTTTCTTTTGCTCTTTCCCTCCCTCTGCTCAGACCGGCTCTCTGGGCGTCCTCCTGTATGAGTGTTGTGTCTGCTTTCTGTTTGGCCTCTTCGGAGGTCTCAGTTGGCGCTGACTGGCTCTTGTGTGTCATTTTCACTGCTATAGTCTGATTTGGGCTCGTCCTCAAAATCTTCGTACATGTCCATCTCGTCCTCGCCGTTGACCGGCTCGGTGTTGTTCGCCATGGCGTTGGGCTCTAGCTTCATGTTGAAGGTGCTCTGAATGACGGGGATGGGCGGCTCAGGACTCGCTGAGGCACTTGAGCACTCCGATGTCATCTGAGGTGACGGCGTAGTCGTCGCCATGGTGATGGCCCCAGGGTAGACCATGTTGGCGCTAGTTGTGATGGGGATCTGTGGCGGCTGCCTGTGTTTATGAAAAACAGAAAACAATGAGACCGCGCTCCTTTTCTCCATATGACATACCTGAGCAGATTAAAAGGGTGCTGACAAGGAGTTAAACGTGTGAGTGCTGCTCTGCTTGAGGTGCACGTCTGTGAACTGCTGTGTGTTTCTTTGTTGCGGCACTTAAACTGGGAAGCTTGGATTAGGGGTTTCCCACAAACGTCCACTGTAAGCCAGCGGTTCTGTGAAAATGATTTTGGGGAAAGGGAGGTTCTCCTGACAGCTCCCGTTTGTAGCCGTTCAGAAACAGGACCCGGTTTATTGGTGACATAAAACCAATACGTGGTTAGCGCCGCTCTTGTCTGCTGTTGTGCCGGATGATTGATACTCCAGCCGCTGAAGCTTATGACTGACATGGGAACACCTGGAGAAGGGTTCTCCTGCTAACCGCACACAGTAAATTAAAGTGTTAAGCTTCAGACTGCTGCCCTGCAGCCCTCTGTAAGTGTATACTTGCGGCATATATCCTGTAATAATGTCTGCACTTCATGCTCCATTTAAAGACAGCTATTGTCAAAAAATTATGAAATCACAGCTATTGAGAAACACTTGATTTTAATGTGTTTGACAGACTGTTCTCTTAAAAACCAATACAAAGGAGGTTGACCCCACTATCACTTTTGGAAGTGCCACTTATCCTCTAAACTCTAAAGAGAAAGCGCGGCATACCGATTGGTGCATCTTAAAACTGTTAGTGTGTCTGCGTTTTTGCGTTTATGATCGCGCACCTACCCCACAGTGAAAAACTGCCTCATCTCTTGTCGCCGTGAGCGCATCATCTGCTTGTACTCTCCAATACGAAGTTTTTTTCCGTCAATAATGCAGGTCCTCTTGGGCCGTGGCTTGTACTTGTAGTTTGGATACTTCTCTAGATGGAGTTTACTCAGACGAGCCTGCTCTTCGTAGTATGGCTGCTTGTCCTGATTAGACATGGACTTCCAGCGAGAACCTAGACAACACAGTAGATTCAGATTTTAGTGATGTAAATATTTTGTTGAATCATCAATAGTCGTATTGTTAATACACAAAACTCAGCAAAATATACCAACAAAGCATGTACAATTTCAAATCAAGACATATTTTCTGTTTGCTAAAGCGATCTTCAGCCGCTCCCGTTGGGTAAAAGGACGATTTCCCTTAGAGTCGCTCCCGCCACAAGTGGAAGTTTTAAAAAAATAAAATAAAATAATGTGCCAAAATTTACGATCCACTCCTCAACAACCTCTTCATAGCGTCTGCCCATGCACATCATCTGAGGCCAGAGACATGCTTGTTCCTTACTGTCAAACAGTAAGGAACAACAAGCCAGTGTAGTAAATACTCCAGTACTGTGAAGTGGCCCACACTGGCATGGATGACAGCACTTTTAACAGCTCTGATGTATGGACTCCAGTGCTGTGGGGACAAGACCCATTTAGTCTCTGTCATTTTTCATGACAAACACTTATGGTAGTGATGGGCTATAAATCCATCTGTATGCTGAGGTGAACTGATCCACAGAGGGCCCACGCGACAACACACTCCACCTTCTTTACACACCAGATACTTTGACAGATATTCACATATCACAGAGTAATAAATCCATTTGAATGTACATAAACAGAAACATGCTTTTCTATGTCTGTAAGGAATTAAAACATTTCGAAATGATTAAGACGCCAGAGCGAAGGTGCCGTTTCACGGGGGTTTTGGTTCAAAGAAAATTTGCACATCCTGGATGTTTTTTAATGCATGTGTCGGCTCACAAACTCAAAACACCAACAAAAGTAAAGAGTCCGTGTCAGAGAAAGGGAAAAAGGAAAACATTTTTTATGATGAAAATTAGACAGTTATATTCAATTGGCGTCGCAAACATGAAGAAAAATATACTGTGGCAGGTCTACTTTCGAACATGAATGGTACCTTTAAATATTTTCCTCTGTCGTGTTTGATTTGAAAGGTCTTACCCAAAATCTTGCTTATGTTGGAATTGTGCATGTCGGGGAAGGCCTGTAGGATCTTGCGTCGTTCGTCTTTCGCCCACACCATGAATGCATTCATTGGTCTTTTAATGTGGGGCTCGTTGTTGTTTCTTCCTCGGGATTCCCTGAAGACTCGCGCCTCTGTAGTACCAGCGCCTCCTGTTGGCCAACAATAATAAGGTTGGGGTTTATCTGCAGAACCATTCACGAGTAGGAACAGGAAGAGAGAGCGAGGCAAGACATTGATTACACGACGAGCCGTGTTGAAACTCTCCTTCATCCACTGCCACCACCGCTGATGTTGATAGCAGGGATACACACCCTCCTGAAGGATTAGACGTCTTTACTGAGTATAAAACCAGATTTGCGACACAAAAGTGAACACAGTGTAAGTTTAAGGCGGTAATGCGGTCCTTAACATTAAATCTCAGGTTTGTTCAAAAGAAGTTTTTTTTCCTCATAAAAACTTAATTGTTTTGTGTGTATACTCTTCTCTGTCTATTCACACACAGTTCAGTTCGACACTCGGTGTCCATAAAAATGAGTGGCAACATGAATAATGAATATGAAGACGAAGACCCATCTTTAAAAAAGATCAAGCAGGAAACTCAAACTCCAGCAAAAGTACATTTATCATCCAAAGTACATTTTAACATACATATGCACAAATAAATTCCTTTGGTTCACTCTTTCGCACTCCTTCTATTTCCTCCACGCACACACACACGCACTCACTCATTCACACACTCACACACACACATCAGCGAGCAGCAGAGAGTGTGCCGATTCTGCAAAGTGCTGTTTCTCAATCAGGCCATTCACAATCAGCATAAGAGAGTTTCTCTCAGTATTAAACTGTACATCAGACTGATAATGATTTCTGTTTGCATGCGCATTTGCTTCCTTTTATATGTAAGATGTGAAAGAATTAAATAAAAGCAGTATGAATATTTAAACAAACAAAAACATGTTGATAAACAAGGCTCGAAAAATAAGACAAAAAAAGCCTTCCATATGCTACGATACATCTTTAATGATCTCAAATCTGGAAAAGAAAGCTTGGGATGACTCATGCATATTTCATCATCCACATGTGAAGCCTTCTCATTAGACCATTCCAGTCGCAGCCTTGGCACACGTTACCTGGGGTTTGATTTCTATTATTATTTCAGTTGATAAACAAAATCAAACTCTTAATGAGTAATGGAGGGCTGTGCAGAGACATTAATTCCAAATCCACTGAAGCCTCACTCTGCTCTAATCACAGAAGAAATCGCTGCACCATTTTCAGCCTCAAGAGTTTGAGTGTCTTTCCCTCAGAAAAGCAGGCCTGGTTTCCAAAGCCATTACAGGAGACAAGGAGTGAGAAAAAGGCAACAGAGCTCCGTTGTAATGGAGGTGTGCTGAGATTTGGTTTATGCTCATAGAAAATGATCGAGGTCCAGCTGCCTGCGAGGAAACCTGTTTGTCCGAGCGTAAAGGCAGCCAAAATTGATTTTCACCAGCTCATTTCTAACACTTAAGCAGCAACATTTATGATCTCCACGTTCATCTGGGGGGGGGGCAATGAAAAATGTATTTTCACACTGTGACTTTGCACCAGTCAAACAATTCAGCGCTCTGTGTCAGCGAGTTTTTCCCAGTAGGTCTTATTATTTTGAAATCCCCTGTGAATAGTGAAAAAGTAAAATATCAATTTCTTAAATACATGTAGATTTAATACTACTAGATCAAATATTGTATCCATTTTTTGGGGGTAAAAAACATCAAATCTGTTTAAAGGTTTTGCATTAAGTTAGACTTGCTAATATGGATTTTCATGTGCTCATTATGTATTCTTTTTGTGTGTGTTGTTTTTATTAAATCAGGAGAAATATAATTTTACTCAGCAATATTTTTCTAAATTGCCCTATTTCGTATGAAAATTTTCATCACAATGCTTGCCCCCCCCCCCCCCCCCCCCCCCTTTAAAAATAACAGTTAAATAATCTGAAATGACAAATCCATTTAAATAAATCTGCCACATGGAGAATTTATATGAGTTTGTAATTTTCACATGCACTTTCTCAAACTTTGCAGGTGCCATGTCGTACTCGATTTGCTTAACCCTCCTGGAATGCTACAGACCCTGAAGCCATCACGAATCCAGAAATAATACACTACCTTTGCTGCCACCAAACCCCACAGTACGTTAATTTCATTTAGCATGCACTCACTGTACAGGATGAATTGATTTCACTTTGTTTGGTTTTGACAACCATGTTTATTGTGCAATGAAATGTGGTGTGGCGGAGGGCTGACAGTATCCATCAACGCGGGGCAATCTGCTGACTGCCTGGGCCAGATGAAGGTATTCATTAGCTCAGGAGCGCAGCGCTCACTCAGACACGACAGCCAGTGTCTGCGCCCCGGGATCGCTTGCTGTAATTTACGATGCCTCCCGTGCCATTACTCTATCACTGACACTGATTCAGCAATTTATATACTGGTGTGCATGCATACGGGCAGAGGTGATCTTCTTGTGGGGAGGGGGACAAAACAACTGCCTGCCATCACCTAGTGCCACATCCATAGTTAGCCAGGAAACCAGCCACGTGACTGGGCTCATTGGAGTGAATCCAGATCAGGCATGATCTTTTGCAGCACATGATCGCACACAGAAAAGTGCCTGTCAGACGCTACAGAAAGCTGCAGACTTGAACAACATGAGTGTTACATCATCTTAAGTTGCACCGAGGCAGGTGCTGCGCTCTTGGATTTCTAAAGAATGTGGTGGAAGTATCAAGCCGACTCAGACTTTTGACCTGAAATAGAAGCAAGGTCTTTTAACCAATTGTTATTACAGTATGAACACAGAGAATACCTACATGAAATAGGGTTTTTAAAAGAATATCATATGGAGTAGTGCAAGGCTTCAGGGTTATTATGATTATGTGTGACTTAATCTGAGGCATCCAGTGCATAAACACAGCAATGTAATGCAACAGCGTTTCAGAATTTTCGCTGCGCTGATATTTTGCTATGAGCATGAAAAACCTTTTTCTTTTTTTTTTTTTTTTTCAGGAGGGGCAGGACTTTTAGGAGACAGTTAGTTAGGCATCTGATTGTGTAAATAAACACAGATGTTTAGCAGTGCCAGGGCCAGGCCCCCTGGGTGGTAGCTGTGGAGGGAGCGAAACAGAGGATGTGCTGCTTAATAGAATTTATTGTGATTCATGAGGCTCGCAGCTCAAGTGTGACAGAGCGATATGAGAATCCCCTTTTAATTTGTCTCTCCTGGAAACACCGCAGATGAGCAGCATGAATTACAGTGTGAAAGAATGATTGTGTGTGTGTGAGGGGAGGGGATAAAGCATGAGAAGAGGAGAGCAAATAATGAGGAAACAGGAAAAAAAAAAAAAAAGAAGAAAGAAAAAGGCTCTAAATGGAGAGAGAATGTAGTGAGGCCCCAAAGTCTATCGCACCTGTGAGCTGCAGGCTCAGACTCGACAGTGTACCCAGCCAGAGGGTAGCGCTGCCCCTGTGTCTCCTCCTTACTCATCTTTGTTCTGTGGGCAGACACATAATGTCACCCAGGAATCCGCTCAAGAGGATGAGCCTCGGTGAGCAGGCAACAATCACACAAACCTGCCAAGCCCTCCCTGTTGGGATCAAATCTAACACCTCTGACTGGAGGCATTTACTTCTGACAATAGAGCCTCTCCCTCAGAGCAGGATGAGGTGAGATTTATGTGTATGGACAGGCAGAATGCAGCGCTTAGTGGCCCCCCTCTAACCTGAGCTGATGGCATGCTAATTAAACCATTACAAATTAGAAGAGAACCAAGCCCAATTACAACATGTCAGTCATTTATTCTGTTTGTTTTTTTTTTTTTTTTTTAGTCAGAATGATTGAAGATTTCAGACCATGTGCGTGTGTGCGTGTGCGCACGTGGGACCTTAAGAACAAACAGCCAGCTTGTTTCAACATGCAAGCTGCGGCTTTCACTTTTGTGTGCTCCACCGGCTCTCTTATGCACTTTTGTTGAAAGTAAAGTCTAATCTTTCACAGCTTCCCAGCTTCCCGTGAAAACTGGGGTGTAAACACATTTGTCCTGTTTGGGGTGAATCTGAATTTGTCAACTTCAAAATGCAACTTTCTCATTGATTTTGTTGACCCATCCGACTATTGTTGTCACTTGATAAATCATTACGACTGAGCCCCCTCATCTTAAGTTGTTTTCAAGGGAAAGTCCTCGGCAATAAAAAGCAGAGCTGGATTCCCACGGCCTCACAGTGGAGGAAAAACAACAGCAGAAACCTCCTCAAACAAGCAACCCATATAAAACTTCCCTGGTGATGGGTTTCTCTACATCAGTTGCTCAGAGCTCTTGTGATCTGTAACAACAATGCAACACAACTGCTCCTCTGATCCTATTCCACAAAGATTCTGTTAAAGACACTTCTGGCTCATTGTTTTCCCTCAGCTGATATCATCTCATTGGGCCTTTAGATTAATTAATTTTCCTGCTTCATCCCTCAACAACCTCTTTGTTCTCCGTGGACCCTCAGTGATGGGGGGCGGTTTAGACAAACATACAGCTATACGGCAGCGTCTTATTGCCGTGTGTGAATGAACAAAGCGTCTGGCCGGCTGACTGAGGCTTTTGTAGTATTTGGTGATGTTTTCATCAGAGCTTAAAAATACCTAATGAATTTGCAGTGGGATCACGCATGTTACTCGTGGCTTTGTTAAAAGATGGAAATCCTATCTATTCCTATGCCTTTATGACTTTTTTTTTTTTTTTTCTGATTGAAGTTGCTCGGACCTTGGTTGCTGCATGCTTTGTAAATATTAGCTTAAACAACCGAAAGCTTTCTGTGAACTGCTGTGATAACAGACGTCGGCTGTACGCCGTGCCTGCTCAATGTGGCTGCTCTGTTCTAGAGGGAGAGCTGCTGCACAGCGAGGGACATTCACACCCGGTGTGCGGGTTGAGAGGTGCACCCAGTGATTTTCCTTTTCAGGAACGCAAACGAATATGCAGCATTGCTCTGATCTACTTGGGAAAAGTATGTTAAAAAACAACAACACACACACACACTTTTCCCATTAATTTCCCTTTTAGTTCTAAACTAGTCCCAAAATGAAATTACTTTCAAAAAGATGTTTAAGATATTTTTGAAGCATATGTCCATTGTTGCAAAATGCTAACATTTTGTGTGTTTTCACGCTGACATTTTCATGACCTCTTTGTTGCAAGTAGACCTATACGCTATATTTCTATATACCAAGGTATGTGAGGGAGCCAAGCCACCAATGGTTCAAGGAGGAGAAAATCCTCACCAGGATTTCAAAAGCAAACATGTCCTCAGAAGAGTAAACACGTTGTGGTCCACATTTTGAAATACTCCTTCACATCATTCGGCTGTATGTGTCTTCCTGTTGGTGAAGCTTATAGATGCATATACTGTATATATATGTATATATATTTTTTTATTTTTTATTTTTTTTAATTTGTGGATTAGGAGAAGAAACAGTGACTATGAGTTCTGAATTATGTGTGCTGCCCTGCCTCCCAGCCATTTCCCCTTGGGAAGAGGACCTCTCCTCTCCCCTAACCTCTGCCTGCTCCTAATCCATAGCCCACTGGGAACACTGATGTGAGGCGTATGGCGCGAGCCCTTCCCTCAGTCCTGAACAGGACTTAAAAGGACACAACTGCCCTGGTGCACGCTCTGTTTCGGTCCTGACTCTACAGTAGCCACAGAGGGAGGGTTCCCATTGGGAGAATGAGCGGGGAGGGGACACATCTGTCCGAGGAGTCACACTGGTGGGATTGGGATCTTCCACGGTGACTCACATGGGAAACAATGAATCTGCTAAAAACACCTCTAATTCTCAACTTGGATATTAGGTATGTTGAGAAACTAGACATGCTATAAAAAGGCATTTGCTTTCAAGTTGGTTAACTAACATTTCAATGGGATTCTTTTTTTTTTTTAAGTCAAACTTTATGTGAAGTAACTGGACTGTTGATCTTCCTCAAAGTGGGAATTGAGTCACAACTGCTACTTAAAAATATAACCGTGCTGATGGCTTGCATTGTCCTGAGAAATATCTATCACTCTGACTTCAGACTCTTTGAGGGATCAAAGATGAGTCAGAACCATTTTCCTCTTTGCTCTGGCTCTGAAGTGCCATGGAAACTGCCACAAATATTTATATCGGACAAACATTAGTGCACTGAGGTACTCCTTGCTCGAGTGAAGGAGCCAGCACCACAAAAGCAGATGACGGTTTGTCACTTTGGTGTAATACGAATTTGCACCCCTGTGCCCGGGACCTCAAACGAGCACAACAGCAACAGGAGTTGAGCTTGGAAAAAAGCCAGCTTTGTCTTCAGGCAGCCTTGTCCTCCGCTCACCTACCTGTGAAAACCTTGGAGCCACGGCTCATTTCAAACGGCATTCACCCCAACCCCCACATCTTACTTGTGCACACCTACATGTTTCTGCACACACCCATACCAACCACTCTCCACTGAATACTCAGGCACAGAGTTGCAGGCTTTATTAGCCATCAAAACTCCTTTTGCTTGCAAAACAAATAATTACTTTCCATTGTGTAGAGAATCCACCTACATTCTTAAGGGTTTAGCAGAGAATTCACCCCAAGGCTCAGTGAAATTGTAAAGATCAAATACAAATACAATGATTGTATGTGGAATAACAAAGAAAGAGAGAGCTAGACATGAATAGTGTTCTCTTACCATCCAGATCCTCTGGCCTTGTGAGGTCAATAACTCTGTGGCCGATCTTTGCTTCCTCACCCAGCTTGCTGAGGTGGTGCCCAATGCTCTCAAAGTGCGCTCTCTCCTGCATGGGAACACAAACAGTGAGGTAAACGAACAAGCACATTTTTATATTGAAAAAAAGGCAGAAGGAAAAAAAATAACTCCATCAGGAATCTGAAAATTTGAAAAGAAAATATAGTGTCTTTGATAAATGCAGGTTGTTTTGAAGAGCTGCTCTTTTGACATGAGCTGGATGTAGCTTTTTCCTCATCTCTCTATTCAGCAGCCGTTATAATGGATGACAGGAGGCAGAGAGACAGTGAGGGCCAGGGGTGCTCTAAATAGATTTACAGAAGGATACTTTGTGATCCCAAGCACACAATGGGGCCGTGGCCCTCTTTGCAGTGCTCAGATTTTCCTCTGTAATCTTCTCCTTACATCCTCCCTTCTAGTCTACAGCGCCCAGAGCTCAGCGCCCATCATTTATTCAGAGTTCATGCTTTGGAGAACACACCGTGTTTTCCCGTTTGTCATGTTGCTTTGTGCTCAGATTAAACTTGGCATCATGTTGTACTTGACGCACAATGAAACCCTGTCATTCAACGCTCCATGACAATATTAAATGTCATGTCCGTGTGCATTTACAGAATAAAATAACAGCTTTCGGGGGGCCTCTGAATAGTTGCCGCACATTACACTTAATGTATTATGCAAGGGGAGAGTGCCGACTGCTGCTGGTTCCATTGTTGAATGACCTACTTCCTCAGTGAATACACAGGGCATTAGCAAAGGGCTGTCTTCCTCTCTAAAGACTCAACTAGGAGATGGACACTTTGACTCTGCATGATACAAATAATCTCTCCCCCCGTAGGTTTTGCCTGGATGACACTAAAAGCAGGCATGTTGCCACCATTCAAAAAAAAAAAAAAAAAAGAGCATTTGTTTTACTCCCAGGGTGTGCGTTCAATCTCTGCCAAAGACATACTGTCTGCGTTGACCTTTGCCTCTTTCCTTTCTGAACAAGTCTATAACGTGTAGACAGAACTGACACTCAGGTAAAGTCCCTTCACAATACTAAAAGCTCCCCTGCCACACACAGACACCAACACACGCATTAAACTTTGAGTTCCTCCGTTGTAATGCACATCGCTGTTTTGTTTTGTCCCCCCCCCCACCCTTCCCAAGGGAGCATTTGTTTCTGCTATTAGGAAAAGGTAATGAAAAATTTAGCGGACCTAAGCATTGTGAACAAAAACGTTTATTTTTGAGCTAAGCTTGATTCACTTTGGTCTCTTTTCATTTTCAGTAAGATCCAGTTTGCAACAATAGCCACACACAAAAAAATTATAATAAATTACAGTGCATTTGATCAAAATAAAAGAAATCTCTCGAACATGATTTTTCTTTTGTATGACCTTTTTTTTTTTCTTCTTGAGGGTAAAAAAAAAAATATGACAAGATGAAGGGAGTTCAAGTCCATTTGATGCTTTTCACAGTGTTTTTATTTTGCGCATGCTTTTATTTATCCCAAGAACTATTTCTCAAGAGAAAGGACCGAGAGAGAGACATAAAGCGCTCTGCAATTTACCATCATACTTAGGAAGAAGCAGTCATTATTTATGGTCAGTTGAGTGATTCTGATATACAATTAACCACTACCTGCTTATAGCCTGTGATTAGAGGCTGTCTATCTGACGGCCCTTTGCTTACTTAAGTGTTTTCTAATTATGACATATGCGGTGGTCCCTGCTGGGCAAGAGGACACTTTGTAAAGAGAAGATGGAGTGTGGTGCCTTTCTTTTTGTCACATTCTGTGTTAAGCAAGTAGTGCACGCAGGCGCACGCACAGAGAGTCGTATTCATCACCCAGCCACATTATTGCTCTTAATGAAAGAAGCTAGCAGCCTGATGACAAAGTGACTGAAGTGCGATTAGCTGGATGGGCAACGGCGCTGCTTCAGATGCTACTTGGACAGTCCACTAGGAAGACACAGCATTCATGGGTGCCGTGTGTCTGTAATGAAGTAGTCATCTCGTCCCTCTTCTGCGCTTCGTTGGCCCCTCTTGATCAATCAAGTCCTTTTATAAACTCATGATCATTAAGCATCATGTTGGACTGAGGGGAAGAGAGAACAGGGGCCATCCATCAATGAATTTTATTAATAACCAGCCCAGTGCTGAACTTCTTTCTCCACCGCACCAAGTCATATGATTAGTCCACGTTGCACGGCTTTAAGCGAGACTGAATCAGGCTCTTCTCTCTGGATCCTTGAGGTTACTTCAGTCGGTCTGACATAGAAAAGATAGCAGGGTGTTTTTTGTGAGCATGTCAAGAGCATCTTATGTGTTTTATGTGAGGCACAATTTAACACCATCATATAGCAAACTAATTACAGTAAGTATTCCTCCCTTTCCTGTATTAACTATGCTAATTAATATCAGACTATCTGTGCAATATGGTACCACAAATTTTCATAAAATTTTATACACTGAGCTTAATATACTTATTGGTTATAAGTTTGGTAATTTATATCTGTGAATTAGAAGTATAGTTAGAATTAGGGCCATCAATTATCTGCAAAGCATCAGGGTTTTGTTTTAATGTTGAAAAATATTCAGTGAACTAATGCTTCTTTACTGCCCACGCATCAAGTGCTGTGATAAATTAATGGCAGTTTTATTATTTTATAGTGTCATTAAATTTTTACTGATCACTCTGACACAGAGAAGTAGCAAAGGACATGCAGTAACTGAGGAAGCCAGCCATCCTGCCAGGAAGAGTGAGGGAGAGACTGAAAAAGAGAGAGCCCATCAGTGTATGGCTGTGCTCATCAGCATATTTATAATGCAAAGTCCAAGGTAATGATGAGAGAACACTGACGGGAAGAAATATCGACAACAACTCCTCCTACATCTTAAAAGGCACACAGAAAATTGATTGTTTAAACAATGAAGGAGGCAAGAACAAATGAACGTTAATGATAAAACCTACAAAGATGAACAGACAGGAAACAAAAGATGTGACAGTGCACATTATTCCACACCCACTCCGACCACAACGGCTGGCGTGCAACTGGTCCCTCCCTTAAATGACTTCAGCATGCAGCTCTCCATCCCACAACTAAAATTATAGCAGTGCGCTCCCAGTTGTAGTGGAGAACTGCCACCCACAAAAATCGCGACTGCACAGTTTGCATAGTCTTTTCTTTAAAGTCTGATTAATAGATGGAAGAGATAAATTGCACATGGCTGACCAATGTAGTCCCTCGCCTGCCGGGTGACACTGGGAGTCAGGGAGGAAGAGAGAGAGAGAGAGAGAGACGGGGGTTGAAAGCAAATCCAGAGCGGTTCATGAAACTTCTTGGGCAAGGGAACCCAAAAGAGCCCTTGTCACTGCTGTAAAGAGGGCTTTAATTTAGCTGGCCACAGAACATGTGCCGGAGGCCTGTTGCTCTGCCCGCAGGGTGTATTCTGGGCAGAGGCGGGTGGCAGACAGCCCCTGTGCATTGTGCCTACTCCTGCCCTATATTTAGGTAACACACTGCCGATCCTTACACTACTTCACTTTCTGCTTTGCAAAGAGCTTTAGGCTATGGGGGAAGCCGTATGACCGGTGAGTGTTCAAATACAGATGAAAGAAAAGTGTAGTGAAGAGTAGGCTAGACCGTGGTGCAGATCAGCATGCAGTTTCTTGAGTCAGCTCAGGTTGTTGCGAAATAAAAGTAAACGTGTCTTTGGTATTCTGATCTCTTTTACTACATCAGAAACTACAATGCATATCACACTGTGGTAAGGTTAGCAGTATCCCCAGTTCAATTTCGAGTAGGGCTTGGGGGGTCATTTTTGTTGTTCCATGTTGCACCCGCAGTCAGCCGGGATTGTCTTCAGCACCCTGCGACTCGATGTTGGAAAAGGCGGTATAGAAAATGGATCAGTGGATTATCACACCACAGCAGATCTCGTCTGTTTCTTGGTGGTGGAACAACTTTAGTATGTGTATATTCTTTGAAAGGAACTTCACAAAGGAAGAGAGATGTTTCCCCGTACTAGGCAATATTCATGACAGAGAGGTATGTACTATATACATTTTCTTAGCTCTTATTATGGTGATTACCTTTAATCACAGGAATGTGGAACAGATTGTTCAAGTATGTTTATTAAATTAGCACCAAACATAATTGTTTTTTCTTTGACTTCTTTGTGTTGAGATGTGTTGAGGTAAACCGCATACGGCTCATCATGGGGCTGGCAATGTTTGTAAACCAAAACATTTTAATGTACCAAATATTATTTCAACAGAAAGCAGCTTCATTTCTGTTGGAAATAAGGCTGACATGTTTTATGTTATTTCACCCCAAAGTATATATATATATATATATATATATATATATATATATATATAAATAAAATTGGCAGTAGTAACTTCTGTACTTTGTGAGATCTTTCAACTAAATCGCATCCATTTTTTTTTTTTTTTTGTAAGGTTAGAAAGTATGATCACATATGTTTAAAGTTTCACCATTGGACTCTTTACCAGCTGGACCACTCTGAACACCCACTTATATTTGATAATGTGCTGAACTTGCTGTAGTTATATCACACACCTGGTATGTGGCGAGTTGAAGGCAATGGTTTGGACCACAATGCAGCGCTTTGTGTATCAAGTGTCAGTCACCACTGTGGTCTGCAGCTCTTGAGTGAAGACTCAGACTGAACCCCTCGACAATCTGTCCCAGCCTTGATGGAGACAAAGACTGCACTTTAACATGGCTGCAGCGTCTCACAGCTCGGTGCCGCATCTGTTTTGTATTTTTATTGTAACCAGTTGCAATGTTATTTATAAGTCTGCAGTTTTCCAGTAGTTTCTGCTAGTTTTGAACCATTTAAATGTTAAGTACATCCAGCCATGCGGTAAAACCGCAGTTCTTTTCATGCTGTTGCTCTCTTTTTTTACCCGGAGCAGTCCCTTCGCTAAGGCTAATGCAGGCAGCAGCAGAATCAACAGTAGCAGCCACAAAAGACTGGCATCTGTTCTATAGTCACCGTACTCAACATTACACAGAGCAGAGATGGCCAGCTATTCCAGTCCTATTTTCCCTGCCAGGGCATTATCTCATTTGTTTAAAACAGAGGTAAGAAGGGCCTTTAATTAAATTAAGGCGCTTAAACTATATTGAAGAAAAGCATTGTGAGCTAACCCCATCTGGGCTTTGGGCCAATTTAATGTTTATTGTTTCCTTTTAATAAAAAGATGAGGTTTTTTTTTTTGGGTTTTTTTCATAGTTGAAGGAAAAAACAGTCATACCCACAAAATGTGACCCTAAAGTGCCCATTAAAAATGTGCATTTAGTCTAAACAACAGACATTTTCCTGGATGCTTGTGTGTCTTCTTTGAGATATTTGTTGATTTTTTATTAAATTTTTTTTAATGCATTATATATCCTGTCTGGTTAAATGAGAAATATTACATTTCTGTCATTTTCAATAAAACTCAGACACCAACTGACTCATGAAGAGCACTTTGTCATATATATCCAGCTAAGTGCTGCGACACAGTTTTGACACAGTCCTTGGTTCCCATTTTCATCTCCACATTGCTGAGATCATTTGTGTTGACATCTTGTACTTTTACAGGCTTCCAATCCTCACTGATCCAGAACTGTTCCTCGAGTCTTCCAGGCAATGTTAAGTTGAGCTAAAGTCTTCAGCCTTATCAAACCCCGCAGGCTGCAAACAGCGGGATATTAGAAACTGCAGTATGACCAGAACCCTTTTCACATTAGGACAAAACCTTGAGACTTGCTGGACAGCGGCGCCATTATATCCTAACCGCAACAATGCTACAGGCTATAAATGGTTCTTTGTAGCCAGTTCTTTTCCTTGTCTTTTGTTGTGTCTGCCTTGCGGTGAGTGTGGCATCACAGGTCTTAACCACTTGGGCCAACCACATTTCTGAGAAAATGTGGCACGCCAGAAATTCACCATGTTAAATGACAACTGCAGGAAATAATGGAGCCACCACTGCCAAATGACCCGACCAAGATGCAGTCTTGATGTCTTTCTGGGTAGGAAGCGAGAGAGCAAAAGACTTGACCTGGGATGGGAGCCCGCAGGCACACACACATACACATGCAAAGGCACATTTTATCCAAAGTCATACATTATTTTCTATTCTTTTGGCAAATGTGAACAATTGGACAAAGCATTAATGTAAGCAATCTTCACAATAGCACTTGCTGGCCACAGCCTGTGTCTGGGAGCTGAGCATAATCTAATTTGGATGGGCAAACCCTTGTATGCCAAGGATTTACATTGCAGCCAAAATGCCTTGGTTTGCAATTTCCAAGACAGCAGTCGAAAAGGAGCAGAAAATTGCTTCCAGGGCTGCAAACCAGACAAGATTATATTCAAAGTCTTTGTGAGGGCTTTGCCTGAATAGAGCCCTGGCATCTCACACACACACACACACACACACACACACACACACACACACACACACACACACACACACACACACACACACACACACACACACACACACACACACACACACACACACACACACACACACACACACACACACACACACACACACACACACACACACGAGGGGACAGTATAACCACTATAACCAATAGGTTAGCAGTCTGGATTTTGTGGAGCACCAGTGTATGTTAAGCTCCATTTGAATATTTACAGGCTGAGCTTTGGGATATGGGAAATGCACAATTGTAGTCATCAATACTGAGGAGGAAGGTGTTGTGGGGCAGAAAGGGCAGTTCAATAGGTTAATACACTGACCTTTCACCTTTTGATTCCAGTTAGGGACATGTCAGCAGAGGAATATATTTTATCTCATGCAACCTCCCTCACATATGCCGTATTTTATTGGAACCAAGGCAAGAGAAATTGATGTTGATCAGTCGAGATATCCGTCATACCTGACTAATCAGATTTTCGCCTCAAGTATTGGCCAATCCTGCACGGCCAATAAACTGCAGATTTCGGCGTACAACTATCTCAAAATGTGGAAAGGTTCATCTACATATATCAGGGGTGTCCAACATATGGCCTATGGCCTGGATTGGACATTCCTGATTTATATCCACAGCATGAGATATACTTGTGGAGAAGCTGAAACTTTGTCCTGAAAACACTTTTGTGATAATAGAAATTGCCAAGGCTGATAATTAAATGAGCACTGCACTAATAGTAATGAAGACTGATAGATAAAGGAGGTCGTGTTCACTGCACATTAGCTGGCAATTTACAAATTACAGTTTACAGATGATTACACTATTGATGTTCCCAACAAGCCATGTTGGACATGTCACTTGTGCTCACAGTGCAACCACTTGGATATGCTTATCGACACGAAACAGCAAAACAGACCTGAACCCTGCTTATATTTGGACCTTTGTTTTTTTCTCATTTTCTTTTGGCAGCTCATCATGGAAGGCCAAATAATGTTTTCAACCTAGTTTTCTGTTTCCTGAATTCGCTTTCTCAAGGCATGGTGGAATTCAGTTAATGAAAATCCTTTGCTTAAATGCCTCTAAAATGATTGTTGTTGTTTCTGCTGAGCCAGCGGAAATGTAGAAGCAGAAAGTAGTGCATCTTTGACCCACTGACTGTAGATCCCAGTAGGCTATAAACGTTGATGACAGGACCTCACCGTGGTTGAATCTCTGCATGCATCGCGAGAGTGAAAACATACTGTCAAAGATGTTCCATATTTATTCACCCATGACCCTGAAAACAGCCCGACCAGTTATAGCTACAGTGCATAATAGAGGGAAACAATTCAAATGGTTACAAATGGGTTTGAATGTACTGTATATGACTGTAGGCATGCCGGTGCATTCTAGGTAAAAGCTTCCACTGGTCGAGGAGGAGATGGTAAATAATGGAACAAAGTAATTGCCCTCTGCAGACAATAATACCTTTAGATAAATATTTCAAAAAGGTAAATTGCAAAGGGGTTGTAAAAGGTTTTATTGTACTGGTGGGATATAGCAAAAACAGACAAAAAGAAGGAAAATCTGCATGAATATTTTACATGTCCTAAGGTTAAAGGCGTGTATACTGTGGAGCAGAGAGTCTGATCTACACCGCCTTCCCCTAGGTCAATGGCCAGGAAGGGGGAGCGACAGAGTCCCAGTAATAAAGGTTAGGGAGGAATGCATTGTACTCTTCAGATACACTTGCTATGAAAAGATGAATTGATCCGTCTGTAAGCAGCACTTAGACCCACTCCTCTGCCCGGTCATTACAGTGGGATAAATCAATATTTAATATCCCCCTCTAACAGCCACACTGAATGATCTTAACCTCTCCTTAATCCCATTTATGTTACCTTTCCAGAATCTTCTTCATGTAAGCTTTCACTTTGATAAACTTCCAAACAAGAGACTGGGAGGGCAGCTATTAAAGACCACACCGTATTTATGTCAGGTGAGGCACTTTCTTAAAATATTAATATTCTGAAACTGACCAAAGTGAAAGCTTTTATCCGGGGCATTCAAACCCTTCTGGTCTGTCAGCTTGTTGTATCAGCAAAAGACTCTCCCTCCCTCTCTCCCTCATTTCACCACTGAATTACAACAGACTGTTCTTTATTGCAGCCAAAGGATGAAGATGATGGGGCAATTCTTTTAGCTGACTTGATGAAGCTTGTCTTTAATTTTACATCGTCCTAATAGGGCCAATGTCACTGTAACCACGAGGTGACAATATCTCACCGTGATTTGTACAGGCTGGGGAGGCAAGCATGTGTCCGATGAAGGTGTCATTCAGCAAGACTGATAGTGTAAAGTTAACAGACACACTACCCGAGGTGATGCTCTTTGAAATTATGGATAGCAGAAGGCCTTCATGGGAAACACAGGCATGCGTGGAGGGTCTATTTGAATTCAAGAGGCTGAAAATTATGTGACATTTTAGTTTTGTGTTGTCAATACGGTGATCCGATAATTCCACTCATTTATTAAACAGCCTTTTAGTTCATGACCCTTACAGTAATATGCTACATTACCTCATTCCTTCAGTCACAGTGTTTATTTATTTATTTATTTATTTGGCATTCTTAAATAAAACCCTATTCTTATCACTTTGTGGACCAACTTCCAAAAAAAGAAAAGAAAAAGAAAAACTAACTCTAAAGCACTGGATCTGTTATGAGGGAAAATTTTTAATAATTGTTTTGAATTAGGTTGAAAGTAGGCCGCATTCAAAAATGAAAAAGGTTTACAAAAAAAATAAAAATATGTAGGTGTATCGTCTGTTGAAAATGCTTTTGTTTCGTTCTTGTTTGTTTTCATGTCATGGTCAATCTTACTGCTTGGCTGACCACAAGTTCAATTCAGTTATGAGGTGGAAAGAACAAAAAAAAAAAAAAAAAGGATGCTTGCCTGCTAAAAGGCTGAGCTGCTATGCTGCAAGCAAAACCGATGAAAGAAAAAGCTCATAATTGATTTTTGTGCAAGATAACATGCCCATTTGTGTATATTAGGTTTTGACAGTTTGTCCGTACATAAATGTGCTTATATATTGTTCCTGATTGTGAAGATAATTTTTTGTTGGAGCTTGAAAGTTGGTAAGTGCAGGAGAATCTCGGTTTCTGTCCTCTGTGTGGGCTGCACCAATTTATTAGCTGCACTTCAGTTACAGGATATAGTTGATTGCCACCTGCATAGTCAGTGATCTCTTCCAAACACCAAATTAGAGGGAAATCAAAATAGATGTTCATTGACTTTTTTACATATACATTGACCTAGTTGAGGCTGTTGGTTGAAAGTGTCAGGTGCTGAAATATTAATGAGCATCGCTCCCAGTTTCTGCCTGCTCCTCACAGCCAACTGGCAACATGGCATCAAGCTGAAGAGAGGAGGACAGCTTTTTTCTTTCCTTGATTGACTCATCGATTGAAGATATTTTTAAAGGGAATCCCTGGGAGTGTGTGCTCCTGGTACAAAGCCGTCCTATCCCGTGTCAGGGGACGGAGAGGGCTGCAAGTCCGCTTTAATTGGGCAGAGACTTCAGAGTGTTCTTAACCCACACCGGGCACTGCCATGGCCTGTCACGGCCCTCACACCAACATCAACAACACACAACTCTGTAAACACACACACACACACACACTAATTTGAATAAACATTCATGTACACAACAAACTATGCCAGCTCTGATCAATACGACCACCCTGGACTTGGATTAAAGAAAATTATTAGTCTTAAGGTTTACTGCTGTATCAAAATCTCTGTTCCACTTTCTTGGATAGTTTCTTTTGCACCCCCGCCTACTGAAAGATCCAAACTCTTTGTATTCAATGGCAGGTTTTTTTTGCCTGTCGGAAAAATCTTGTAATGGAGAAAAACTGAAAAACAGGGTTAAAACAGACAGACTGTGTGAGAGTGGTCCTAACCTTGTCAATTCTGCAGTTGTTGAGGCCCACTGAATTGAGGGCGGACAGCTTCGCCTCCATGCCCTGCTGGTGATGTTGCAGCTGTTCCCGCTGGATCTGCTCCCTCATTTTCCGAGCCTCCTGGATGGCCTTCATCACTGTGTCCTGGTCCCCAAACAGCGCGGTAGAGTTTAGGCTTGACAGAATATCTGTAGGCAAGAGAGCACAGCCAGATTAGTCTGCTAAGGCAGACACTAGCCACAAAAATGGAAACAGCTTCAGATGTCATCCCAACAGTGGCATGTATTTTGAACATGTGATATAACAAAATTGTAAGGAAAGCTTTGCAGGATGGTCTGCACTTAAGTACATCACATGTCTGACGAGAGGAAATCTGTGAATATGCATGATGTGAGAGTCATTTTGAGGTCTTACCGAGGGATGAGCCTCTGCCCAGACCTCCTCCAAGTGGGCTGGGAAGACCCCCCTTGCAGAGGAGACTGTTCGGGCTGCTTTTACTGCCGGGAAATAGGTTTTGTGTCGGGGATGTTGGAGATTTGACCAGTTCTGTAGTCTTTGGCCGAGCAGACAGGTTGAGAGGCTGTGTTCCCTCCTCCTACGGCAGCAACAGAGATAGGAATATGAGAGAAGACAGATGTGAATGCCCCCCCCCCCTCCTTTTGGAGGAGCTCCGGATTCCCAGACAGCACAGTTCGCCTCTGTTCCTGGTTAATTATAGGATCCCTATCCTTCTATCCTGACCCACACCTCCTCCCAGATTCCTCTCCTCTCCTCTCCTCTCCTCTCCTCTCCTCTCCTCTCCTCTCCTCTCCTCTCCTCTCCTCTCCTGCATCCTTAGGAGCTGTGCCACTGCGATCTTCCTCACAGTTGCCCAGCGCCTTTGTTCACACTAATTAAAGCAGATTCTGTCTCTCAGTACATCTTCATCTGTTCTCCCTCTCCTCCTCCCTGCTCTCTGTGTCTGCACTCTGGTTCGAAGAATAAATAATGACCAGATAACGGCAGTGCCAATGATCAAAGACAGCTGTTCCATTCATCAGATGTCGACTTACATTATCTACTTCATTAACTTGTTTTCTAATTTCATTCCTCATTTGTGCATACTTGGTTTTATGATACGCTTTGATATGCCTATTCCTAATATTAAAAAAAAAAATTGAAATGGTACTTTCATCAGGTTGTCTTGCTTGGACTAAATATGCTTTTTCAGTGTGTGTATATAATGGAGAGCGCTAAGAATCCCTATCTGTTACTTTTTCTCTCTTTGAATTTTATGTAAAAAAAATTTAAATAATATCACTCAATAGTGATCTGTTTGATCATCACAAATGACAGGCAAACAACCTCATAATGTAGTACATTCGATATGTTTCTAACATAAAAAATGACAATCATTGTAAATAGAAACTATTCAAACATTTGCAACCCAGTAGAAAAATGTCACTTTGGGCAAGCTAAATCACCCTGTGTACAAAGCAGTCTTTTGAATCAGATTAGGGCTTGTGCTGTCATTAACTGTATTTTTCAAAGCCCAAGTGTCTCCTTGTCCAAACATATGGCTCAAGCATAAACTGCCCCAAGGCCTTGTTATTGCTGTGCCAATAACAGTTTGTCATGCGGTGAAGCAGAAAAGAGACAAACAAAACTGAGGGCAATCTGATTCTACTGGACTGTAGATGGAGATGGGCTGATGCCAGTGTATGGGTGCCATCTATTTATTTATGTGTGAATCTTTTCCAAGTCCTTATTATAAGGAACATTTGTCCTTACTTGGATCATTTTGAATACAATTACTGTTATGTTACTATTAGGCTAATTGACATAAATCCACATTGATAAATAGAGAAATTCATTTAAAGGCAGTTTGATGGAAAGACCAAGAGCTGGAGGGCCTGAATGGCTATGTGTTTGAGTGCCCGCACAAGTACAAGTGTGTGGGGAAAAAACTGGAGTTCTTTTACACTACTGTCTTTAGACATGATTTATGCCCTTCCTCCATTGTGATACTATTAAGCTAAACTACATCAAATGACCGTATGTTCTTGATTATAGCTTCAGTGAGTGGGAATGATGTATGGGGCTTTTCCTTTGCATGGAGGTCGAGTTGCGTCTTGCCATACAGCAGCAGAAATCACTTCCTGCAATTGGTTTGTTTGCAAAGCAAAGAAAGTTGTCAATCCTACTTTTTTTGCTTCGCTTTGGGCAGCAAATACACATTGCTTTTCCCCTCCCCTTTCAGTTACAAACTAGAATAAATGAATTTTCATTGAGAGGGAAAAAATGTTGGCTTGGAGCAGCAATAGTTATAGAAATCATGTCCACACAGTTCTGTTTAGGAGAAAGTACCATGTTAAAGCCCCAGAGATTGATGGCCTGCTGGAAGCTGGGCTCACCGCTGACTGACTATAACACTGAAGTAGTGAATGGTGTAGGTGCTAGTTTATTCAGGCAACACCAACTAGGCTAGGCTAGGTCAAGTACCTCTCAAGGCCTGGGCTTGTGGGTGGGCTGTGTGAAAGAGTTGAGGGCTGTACCTTGACTTGAGTAATGGGGCTGGAGGAACTCTTGTCATTCTTCAGAGACGAGGGAGAAATAGGCCCGCTCGCATTGAGTGGCTGGGGGAGTGGAGGCATCTTGGCTCCTGGAGAGACCTGCATGCTGGCAAGCTGGGCGGCATACAGTTGCTGTAGGGAGGTGGAGAAACCCGCAAGGCGTTAACATCCAAATCCAGCAAACATTCAAAGTTTTATATTCTGTCTTTTCCTCTCCCTAGAACTCATTCTGCCTCTGTGTCTGCCTTGATCTCCCCCTCTCTCTTTTACGTCTTTCCTCTCTTTCCATGAGGCTGGCAGAGAACCTCCATCAAAGGTCTTAACTGTATTTCAAAGGCTGAACCCAGAGAGAGACAGCAGTCTTAAAAACCACACAGAGATGGCTTTCATTCAAAATACTTGGAGCCCCTATTTTCCACTCATCACAGAGAAAAGTTTGCCGAGTGGATGCAAGTGTGCTAGCAAAGATCTCTCATTTCTCAAGATCTACACCACTTCCTATTGAAGATTCTGTTCTGTGATTCGTCCCCTTGCTTCCGTGTGAGACAGTTCCATTCCACAAACCAACCCTTACTGTGATTGCTATCACTGAATATGTTAAACATATGTTGTTGTTGATGATTTGGGTTTGTTTTTTTTGTTGTTTTTTTTTGGGGGGGGGTTAACTTAGTAAGATTTCCAAGTTTTAGTGAATTTGACACACAGTAGTGTGGTTCAAATAACTTTGAGGGATCAATTTAAATTCTACCTCCAAAGCTGATTATGTTGCAGATACTAGACTTGGTGGTAAAATGCATTACTAGCAAAATTTGGAAATATAAGAAATAAACAGCTGACAGCTAATTTTTTAATTATTTCAATCTGAATTTTAAAATACGATTATGGTGCTTGTATTTCTGTGCCTTCAGTGTCCAGCAGTCCCACACCACTGCCTGTTCTTGACATCCCACAACTATATTGATTGGTTACCAGGTAAATGATGCAATTGGGTTTTGTCTCCTACTGCAAATAGCAGGGGTCTCACAAATAGAGCTACTGTCCGAGAAAATGTGTGTCGCCTTAGACCTCACTCCATCGGGCAGATAGCTCACGTTTAACTCTCTCACTGGCTGGCTGTCCTCAGACAAGGTGAACCTCATGGTTTGTTGTATTATTCAGTCAGATGGTGCTGTCAGAGAGGATCTAAGTCGTCTTCCGTTGGCCAATCAGTAAACCTTGTCTCATTTCCTGGTTCGACTTGCCACGTACAGATTGCATTTGTGTGGTTGGGGGTAAAAGCCACCCAGCCATGCTGTCTTCACCTTTGGCGGTTCCAATGAAGACCAAAGCCAAACAAAGCACTTTATGTCGATGCACATATCTCAAGATATAAACACATATGTGCTCCTGTAGGAAACTTTATCGCTGCCACACAAGCGGCAGTACAAAAGGTCTATTCTTCCAGGGGACCTGGGGATAACAACAGCACATGGGCAGCGGAAATGACAGACTGATTATGTTTCCACAATGATAGCACTGCCTCCACCTCCTTCACAAACAGCCTTTTGTCTGAAAAAAATCACACACAGGAGTGCACCTCACTCTATTTTCTTCTCATCTGAGCTCAACTTAGTTAATGTCAGTGGTGTGTATATGAGAGGGTGAGGTGTGTCGTGGGTGGTGGGGACTCGGGAGAGAAACGGTGACAGAAAAAGAGAATGAAAGAGAGTAGTCTTCATTTACTGCCTGTCACTGCAGGCTCCACTGAGCGATCAGTAAAAGAGTCTGTTGGACAGATGTTTGCTAACAGACCTGTTGACAGCAAGCCCCTGACCTTGAATGGGAAGAACTTTATTGTCCCGGAAAAAGGACATAATTAGACTTTGCCTCAAATTGCTCACAGTCAGGATGCCAGTGCTGATTAGCAGGTCAGTGCCATGGGGTGAGAAGCAATGGTTCCCCTCATGACGCGGAACACTCCAAAAGCCAAAGAACAATAAATACAATCAAGGGGATAGGCAGATGAAAGGTGCACTAACCTACCATAAGGGATTCAAGGACAGAAATGAAAGAAGTCACAGTTCGGTGTGTGTGGTCTGAAGGCTTTTCTTTAAGACCTTTACGCACTCTTACAGTGGTAATTAAATGACACAAGCTATTTGGAAACTAATATTTGCCGTGATGCTAGTTTGCGATGAAGTTTTCAAAGATTCAGCTACATTTGCAACATTTTATTTTAAGATAGTGATAGTGATGTTATTTACCTTCTCATGTTGAAAAGCAAATAAAAACATTACATTTCAAAAGAGACCATATGAAATGAGCTCATAGAAACTAACACGAGCCATATTTTAATACCGTAGTTCTGCACTCCAATGTGAGACACTTAAAATGAGACTGCAGAGACACTCATACTCAACAGGTCTACTGCTGTTGTGACTTCTCTTCCTTGTGATGTGGTGTGCTTAAACAGAAAAACAGTCGCTTCTTGCTGAGTGAAATTACTTTAGTCAAAAACTGAAACCATGGCGAGGCTAATGAATCAGTTCAAAAATATGTCATCTACCTGAAATATCTATGAAAAAAATATAACCAATAGTAATTATTAATTCATGAATGACTGCAGCATTGTCTGACATCTGGCTGTGTGCTGGTGTTACCAATGGAGGAGGACACTGTCAGTTTAATGAGCACTGTGGTATTAAAGGGATGATGCATTTTGCCAAGGCTGGTCTCCCTAAGCAGAAGACATCTGCCTGCTTCCCTCAGTTGACTCTCTCACACCTAATGGGCCCTTCTTCATAACTTCTAGCCAGGTGGGGGCAGCAAAAGGTTCATGGTAATGAGGGTCAAGCTGAAAGTCAAAGCTCCAACTCTGGGGTACCTGAGGACGAGGTGAAAGCCTCCTTTAGTGCAGCTAAAGGCTTTTTTGTTTTCTTTTTCTCATCTTTTTTTTCCCCTCTCTGCACTCTTAAAAGTTGTTTTGAGGTTATTTCATATGAGAACACAGCTTCTTTGACATATATTGTATCTTTGTTTATGAAAAGCATCAGAGCAGCACACTAAGGCAGAGCTTGTATGATGACAGAAAATAGCAAAATGAACATAATAGCTAATGGGATTGCAACGATGGTGTTAAAAGAAAATGGGTAAAAGCTAAATTTACGTTTGCATATTATGTTTTTTCTTTGCTTGGAGGCAGAGGCAGCTTGATGCCATTTGCCATTATTAGAAGTGTGCATGTATAACAAAATACAATATGTCTAAACAGAACCATTTTTTGATATAGAAATAGCACATGCAAATGTGGAGACAGACAAAAACTAAACATAAAGTCTTTCTTTTGACCCCATCATTCCCTGTAGATCAGAGCAGATCTCAGCAAGCATAGATTCAAAGTGAGTGCAGCATGCCCAAGGTCAGCCTGTTAGCCTCTGGTAATTAAAAACAAGCCCTCTGGAGGCAGCAGAGGTTAAATGGGGAGGTTCAGTTTTCTGCTTGCGACATTAAACCAATATTACACACTCTGCTGATGATGCTGGACATCTGAGAAGTATGATATGCAATCAAGGTGACCAGCTTTGGTTTGTTTAGTGAAATAACAAAATTGATTATATAGTGATAACATTTTGCCTTTTTGTGTGAAGAAAATGTCTTTGATGGAAAACAAATGTGTACATCTTGTTTTTCACAGAATGGCAATGTCTTCAGGAGAATTAAGTGGCAGATATGTGTCAGCTTTCTTGCTGCCAGCAGTTACAACTGTGGCCTTGAACCCCACCCCCACCCCCAAGAAAAAAGAAAAAAAAAAAGAAGGTCCTAAACCCTTAACAAATTTCAACCCCATCATTCACAGTAAACATCGACTAAAAGCCTCACTCTCTCAAACAGACTCATTTCTTATGGTGAAGTGTGTCGGTTTGTCTCTATGTCAATGTCTCATTCACCTCTGCCTGGCCTGGGCACTGAGCACTGGGGTGGATATGAGGGCATTAACTGTGCTTCACTGCACCACACCATTTAAAAGGCAGCACAGCGCCAGCCCTGTTTGCCACAAGGCTTGTACAGGCTCATTGCCCAGGGCGACCATGCAGGCTGACCCAGGCTAAGCCCAGATGTCAAGAGTGGAGGAAGGCGTCCTGGTGCACTGTGCCGATGCTTTCCAGTATGGCTCAACATCTGTCTCATCTGCTGGCACCCAACCTGCTCTGCTCCAACCCCCTCCTCCCTCCTCATGCCTTTTGCTGTTTCACTATGTTACATCTACTATATATATGAATATTTGCGCCCTTCTCTCTCGGTTTCTCTTTGGCGTAGACATACAATCACAGTCTGTCTTGTGTAAGTGTGGGTGTGGGTACTCCAGGCCCCAGAGCCAGCCCTCCCATTCACTGCTGCTCACTGCATTATCAACTCTATCTGTCCATCTGTCCCTCTGTTCACCACTGCCTCCATCCAGCTGCTCACCTAGCCGTCCTATTAGCCAGCCTTCCACAACTCCTAGCATTGCTGCACTGCTCTGGGTTACCTTCAAAGACCAAGCTCCTTTGCTCATAAACACAGAAACAGCTGCTCTCTACAGTATGTCTGTTCTCTCCTTCCTCCCCTCCTCCTCTTTCCATCTCTTTCAAAGTCAAAAGTGCTTCACTTGTTAATGATAGAAGCTGTTTCTTCACATCTGTACAACACAGGCGTTTACATCCAAACAAAAGATAATGTGCGGTTTGCTGCTCTCCCACTTTCTTTCTATTTGTCCCTGACTGTGTAACACTCTTTCTTATCGCTCCAGTCGTCTAAGCCAGTGAGTACTCCTTCAGATGTGTCTGTCTATTTAAGATCTGGTCCGGGTTGTTTCTAAGCATATGGGATGCTTTTCATCTTTGTGAGCATGAGCCGAGGCTGGGCCCAGGTTTGTCGTGGGTCTAGAAAGATGCCATAGCTTTAAAAAAAAAGAAAAAAAAAGAAGAAGAAAGATGCCATAGCAAATGTGGCATAATGTAATTGCAGTGTTAAGTCTTATCTCAAGCAGCTCGACTTCTAGTATCGTAAAGCTTGAGGATGTCATTGGCCTGGACAATTGAGGGGAATGAAAAGGGATGAATGAAAATTATGAAATATTTGTGTAAGTAGGAAGGAGATGCACAAATTATGTCAGTTACAAGATGTTTTGAGGTTGTCGATGTGACAACTAAAAGAGAAGACAATCTACAGCAGTAGATACAAAATGGACATTTCAACAATTGAAAACCCATGGTTTCTATTTATGTCCTATAGTGATGCTACACACAGAGAAGAAAGATGTTTTATCCAATAAGCCTTCTTTAAATCAAAGGCTTAAACTAAAAAAGCCTGTTTCCAGTAATAGAATGGCTTTTCCCAAAGGTTGTCCCACCATTCACTGATAGTTGAAATATAAATTCAGTTCATTTTCTCCTCAAGTAAACATTTTTTTTTTCAAGGCAACGGATGTAAAAAAATGGTCTTCAAACAGCAAATTAGAGGTTATCCCAGATAGAAAATTATTTTGTGGAATTAGGGAAATTCCTTTCTTGTCTCTTCACTCAATTGAATATAGTAGGTGTCTGAACAGATTGGGGTACAATCTGAGCACAATTTCCTCCGTTAGGTGAGACGTGTCACTTGTAATCAGTGAAGGACAGGCAGGGATGGAGCCATTGTTTCCTGCTGATCCCGGGCTCATCCTGGCTCTGTGTGGGCACTAATGAAGAGGGGCATGTCGCGCTGGGATAGTTTACCCGCCTCCTCTCCTGTGAGTTGCGGACCAGAGCCAATCTGTCAGGAAAACATTGAGTGAAATTGCCCTCTGGTACAGCAATGGCTGGTGACAGCCACTTTTAGACTGCCAGCCACCAGAGTGATGCTACCACCCTGTATTGACAAGCAAATTACAGTCTCCCAACACTCAAACGCTTCCTGGAAGATTCATTTACATTCATCAGGTCTGAGCCTTTGTTACCTTGTTGGGTTTTCTTCACCAAGAAAGAATGGGCGGGGAATGGGGGGAGGATCTCAGACTGTTATGACAGAGGAGATTGTGAAACGGCCGCGTAGCCAACATTAAGAGTGGCGGAGCAGCAAGGCCGTCTAGCTGGATGGCTGATCACATTACCCCTGCAGCATTATGGGAATTAATTCTACCAATAAGATAATTTTCTAAGGTTCATATATTGCACAATCTAAACTGGGTAAATTGGTGAAAATTATACCTTGCCATGCCGCTGACAGGAAGAGATATTTTAATTGAGGAGGGCTGCCCATTCAGCCATATGTGTGTGGGATTTTGTCTCCACG
The DNA here is from genome assembly GCF_963383615.2 of Lipophrys pholis. Classification (NCBI taxonomy): domain Eukaryota; kingdom Metazoa; phylum Chordata; class Actinopteri; order Blenniiformes; family Blenniidae; genus Lipophrys; species Lipophrys pholis. The sequence goes on along the minus strand of NC_137636.1, from coordinate 12,922,518 downwards.
ATTGTGTGTACGGGTATAAAGAAGATAAACAGTGGATTTTTGGAGGTGAAATCGAGAACAGGACAGGACAAGTCAAAGGGTTAATGAAGAATTGTGCTTCATGATGCATAAAATATCAACTCTGCAGTGCGAACAAATATTTGCAATGGTGGCCTCATTTTTTTTTCCTTTTCCGTTGTATTTTCTTTCGAAAAGATTTGATTGCATTTGATGTATTTTTGAGTAAGTTGTCATCTTTTTCCATGCAGCCAATGATTTTTGTTTTACAGGGATATTTACAATAAAGTGTTTCATTCTTTGGATCAGACTTAGTAATCACATTTTCACTGTGTTACAATGATTTTGTTATCTATGAGATGAACATTTCATTCTGTATCGATTGGTGCACTTTTTTATATTTTAATTAAGAAGAGGATGATTGGGATTCATGGGCTAGTATACCTCTAAAAGAGGGGAAACAACTCTAACTCATTCCATGTCTGTGGGTTAATATGGTGTTTTTAATCATACCACCTCCCAGTGCTTTGTAGAGGAAGTGGTGGCAGTCACATGGTTTGTTGATCTCAGCTATGTAGAAAAGGGCATGTTTGACTTGCCTTACTGTTTTAAGGGGAATCTCTATGCAGGGTAAATAGCAGCCAGCAGGCGGAATATGTGACAGGCTGACAGACTTCAATTAATGGAAAATGCCTTCTCTTTTTTATTTTTTTTATTTTACTGTGTTCTGTAAAGGTCAGCCAAGTCATGGTCTTGGAGGCACTGTTTTTGCCCATTCCCAGGGTTAGATACATAATCAGAATTAATGACTCTAGACCCATCTCCCCTTCTCACCCCAACCTTCAGATATATGACTGTCTCATGTGACCTCATACACCCCTATAAATAGACTGAGCGTGCCTGTCTGAACTGACACTCCTTTTCAACGAACTTCACTACCATACACAAAGTGAGCAACGCGCCACCTCTTCAGAAAACCTAGTTGGAAATCCATCCTCCATCTTCTTTTCTTACAGACACATATCTTCAAATGTGAGCAGACTCATTTAACACCTTACGTGCCTCTGATAGCTGCTCTCATGGCTGCATAATGACGCACAGCACTTCAGAGCCAGCTGCATGCATTGTTAGAACTTGCCAAGGCTCGTTAGCACTGACAGTGGTAGCCCACAAAGGACAAATGCCACATATATCAGTGTGCAAAGTTTTCCTTTCAGTCTTAACCTCTCCTTTTTTTTTTCATAATTGTTACTGCTTATATCATTCATATGTGGTATTTCGGAGAAACACTATTTTTGCTGTTGTTGACAAAGCAGCAACTACCACTTTACCATAATCTCTTTCATTTTCTATTTGCCTTCTTTTGTTTCTATTCATTGTTGATTTTTGGATTGTATTTTTCCGTTGAAAAAATATACTTTAAAAGTTTCAAGATGTTCCCCTTTTGGAAATAAAAAATGTACATCGGCTGAAAGAAGCTTTGGTAACAGTTATGTTTATAATGGTATCTATAATAGTAACAATTTGACGGGTGAAATGCAGATAATTATCTACATTAATCGTTATGGCCTCAAGGGAAGCTCTGACCTGGGTTCATCTCTTTGAAAAGCTGTGTGGGAACAATCCTTAAGGAGCCCGGAGGCCTTACAGCTTATCTTAATATTACTGTGGCTCAAACAGCTACATGACTTCACTCTGTGTTGTGTGCCAATTTATTTTTTAATTTTATTATTGCACATACGTTCAAGTCACACTTATGTGCAGCAACTGTTTTCATCCCAACAAAGGTTTACACATTTTTTTTCTTGATTGAGAAACATTATAAAGAAATAATGAAATGTCTAATAAATTCACAGTCTGGTGATTAAGGCAAACCAAGTGATTCTTATTCTCTCTAATAACTATGATCTTCCTAACTCCTCTGTTTGGCAGAGCTGCTGCAGATAAATCCTCTATAAAAAGGGATAAATTACATATGTAAGGTGATAAGCGTGTGTGAGCTGGGGGCCTCAAGGATTATTTAGTGTGCAGCTCATTACTTAACGTACAGCTGCTTAGCCATCCTTTCTGCCCTGAGCTTGGCCGGCGTCCCTAGCATTCTTTGTCATAGTACTGTACGTACCTGAAGCTGGAGGGGGCTGAGTCCTGACGCTGCTGCAGCTGCCATTGTGGATGGAATGAACTGTACCGGGTAGTTATCACCTGTCAGAGAAGGAGAGAGAGACGACAATGCATGCAGGTTCAGACAATGAGCAGGCCCACAGCAACCAGGCAAGTGCCAACATGGATTCTGGGCCCTCTGTTACTTTTGCCACAGCAATGTGCCACATTACAGCGAGCCCTCGGCTTCAAGCCCAAACATCTGCATTAACAAAAGGCTGAGGTGGTTTGACTGGAAGAGGATTACTCAGGAACGTTTCACACGTTACCTGTTTACTACAACTGTACTCTACACATCCTCCATAAAACCACAATAGTAACTACTATGTATTTATACAAGTTAGATCTTCTTTTAAGATTTAATTGTGTGTGAACGGGTGTGTTTGTATCCTGATTAAATGTTAAATATCTCCCCTGGTACACAGTTAGTGATTATGTAAAAGGACCAGCATGTTCTCTCAGGCAGTCCATACAGCTGTAGACTTGTCTGGCTATTGTTCAACACAACATTGTTTGTTTCTGAGTGATAGCTTTGGCAGCGCAATGAGAGCACTTGTATGCAAACTGGTTAGAACAAGTGTGCAGTCACAATAACAAGAGTGCAAAAAAAAGGGGAAAAAAAGAACACACATTCTTATCTCATATTTCACTGTGATCCAGCATAGAAGAATTGGTCTCCAAATAGCAGGCTATTCATTTTTATTCACCATCGTTGGCCCACCATCAGCACGTTTGTCAGACAGGGATATAAAAACGGCTGCAGTATGAGTGATATTCGTGGGGGTGCACAAGCTTTTACACACCCAACCTAGTGTATTGAGAGGGACAGAACATCCCCGGTGAGACCGCACAGTGCTACATGAGGGGCGGTTGGTTTGAAGCATGTGTTTGAAAGAGCGGAGGTGGGGGGCACAGTGGGAGCGGGGAGGGGGAAGTTGGCCTCCGCTCAGACCCCACTTCTGCCTGTCACTTCTCCTCACAAACATATGGAGCCATTAAGCCACAGACAAGGTAAATGTACAATATATACCTTCTCTTTCGCTTTGCCCTCGTCCACTTGCCTCACTTTGCAATCTTGTACAGCACAGCACAATGTGATACGGGCCATGGAAATTCAATCCCCATTTAGAAGCAAATAAAATCACACTGCACAAGTGGTTTCAAATAGTGCTTCGTTGGATGTACACTGTGGTTATTTCTACACCTCCCGTTTTTGGTATCCCTTTCTCCCTCTCTCCTTTGCTCCGGGCCATCTGTGACGTATGATTTGGGGATAATAAATGGCTGGATGTCTTTAGATGTCATGTGAAACCTGGGAGGGTCATGTGCTAAATGTGCATCGACGGTGGGGTTCTCACACTCCAAGGTCTAGGTCTTGGGTGCACCCAGTCTGTGCCGAGGCAGTAGTCTCCAGCAGAATGGGAGCCATGCCAGGTTAGCGTCATCATAGCTGAAGCGAAATTCGATTTAAGTTTTTTTAAAAATAGGCACGACTGGCCTGGACTCTAAATGCTGAGGAAGGTTGTTCAGGTGACACCATGGTCACAACCGCTTATATTTCCCTGCTCATGTGATGGCATGAAATATAAGTCATAGATCTGCTGAAGGCTGACAGTCGTCGAGACATTTCTCAGGGCAGATGAAATGAAGATGAATTAAGTATATGATGGCAATCCTCAAACTTGATCATCGCTTCTGACAGGCTATTTAATTATCTAGAATGTTCACAGTACAACAGGATTATATGAAATATGTTGGTGGGACATTTTACACTTTTAATGTGTTTGCAGTGTATCACTGGGAAAAGCATGTTATCTGACTTAAATTACTTGAAAATATCAATATCAAACAACAGTTTGAATATGACAACTAATAAAATAAAACATTATGAGGGACCCCTCAGCAGGAAGACTGGAAGAGGAGCCTCCTAAAGACTATGGGCTATGCTGCAAGTCCATTAGAGTCACCTCTTTGAATGTTGCCATGTCTGTATAAACAGTACAAACAGACAGGGAGGTCCAACATGCATCTATTTGTTTTAAAGACGAGTTGGCATTTCTATGACTGTGCTTGTCTACCATGCAGCAATGGGCCATTGAGCACAGCCAGCAGATGAGGTGATGACTTACCACCATGATGCCAGAATGACTGTTTTACCATCTTTGCACCCCGGGGTTGGGGGTCATATACAGTGGTCCCTGGGAGCTGTCTCATAATGATAACATCAGATTAGTGTGCCTAAGTCTTAATAGTGAATGCTTGGCCACTCACTTCATGGTGAACTTACACAGCAGCATCCTGTACACACTGCAGGTGGTGATGATAACATTGTACTCTCTGGGTATAGCGTATATATTGTGTTGGACGTGGAGGAATAATAAAGCCTTTGAAAATACATCCACTGACTACAAGAGTAATTTTCAAACCCCCTTTTGCTATTTCTTCACGAACTCATGAATTATGCAGGAGTCATACAAATGGTGACCCCTGACCATAATTCCATAATAGCTCCTGTTATTTGAACTAAAACATTTTCTGTGTCAAACCCATTGCGAAAAGCACACTGGTAAAAGACTTGCCCTCAGGCACTTTGTTTAAGCTGTCATGGCTCCATAATTCCAAAATAGCTGACTTTCTTTTTCATTCTGTGGTTTTATACTTAATTCATTAACTGCACTACCACACCTTTTAATGTTGCAACCCTGCTGACTTCTCAGTGTTTCTTTTTCTGTTTTCAGTAGTCTAACTTGTTCTGGTACCGATTTATAATGGATAAAAAATTTCCTTTTTTTTATCTCCTTTAATACTTTTTTTTTTCTACTTTAACCGAAAGGTTTTCATCAACACAACATTGTTTCATTCTATTTGCCAGTGGGGGGGAGTGAAACTTGATCAAACCTTTTCTTTTCTTAGGTGAGCACTTTCAGTTTAATGTGATTAAATAACTAATAGACGCATGTAAATATTGTTTAGGCCTTGCTCCAGCAAGCCTTGTGATATGGAAAGCTTAGACTGAGAGGCAGGGAGCAATTAAGGCCATGGATGTTTTCATTACATTTAGTACGAGTACAGTGGCACATCTGTAATTTTCACCAGGATGTGGGGGTGTGCAAAGTTACAGCTTTTGCATGGCATCAGTCAACATGTTTCAACAATGTTTCAGAAAGCGTTTAGTTTTTTCATCGTGAACATGGTGGAGTTTTGTTTTTCCTAGTTCCCGAAGACAAAAGGGAGAGAGTGGGGCCTGCTGTTACAGGCTCTGAAAACTGTTATATGTGCAGCCAAACCTGTTCTTACATCATTCACACACTATCAACCTTATAATTGACTGTTGGTTACTTCATTTCAGAAGTCAAAAAACATAATTGTATGAAGCTAATTTAAGTTTCTTTCTCTGTTAGTGGCAATAACATGAGTTTTAAAGGTTGTTTCATGACCTGAGTTTTATTCTGTAACAGTGGAATCGTGAAAAACGACTCAAGGCCCCTGGAAAACATTTTGATGTTAAACAACGTGTTTACATTCCTCTGCTTCTCTACCCATGTCTATTGTTCCACTCAAGCTCAAACATTCCCAGGCCTTGGTGTTAAACCCAAGTCCAGACAGAGCAGAGAATGCCATCTGCATACAGTCTGAGTCAACCAAGTAACTGCTTCTGTTGAATTGATGCACATATAGGCTAAGAGTTAACATTACGACTGAACACACTTGGACTAGTAACATAAAAGGCTGTGGGGAAAAGTGGAAAAAAGACAACAGTTGCAACCATACCTGGCTTATAAGACATTCCCGGAGGAAAGAGAAAGCCTTGCTGGGCGGCAGCTGCTGCTGCTAGAGTGCGTTGGTCGTGTGGAAAAATGGGGATCATGAGCGGAGGCATGTGACCCTGGACCTGCTGAACAGATAGGGAGCAGAGATCAGAGAGAGGCCTAAGCATAGTCATGGTACACAGAAACACAGAGCCACTCATGGGTAGGCCAGATCACAGCTCCTCCTAACGCGTGCTGACAGGGTGCTCTGCGGCAGTGACGGCCCTCGCGTGCTCGCACAATACCTGGCCGAGCTATGCCTGTTCTTAATCCAAACCACAATTTCACCTCAGCACATCAAAGACCCTGCATACACACATTGTTCCAGTATCAGTTAGAGGAAGTGACATGCAGGATAGAGGGCAAGGCAGCAGAGTGGGGTTGTTTGGCTTCTGTGGTGTACAGTACATGTTGAAAGAAGCTTTCACTGTCACCTTGGCGGCTGCAGGAGATACAACATGTCGTCTGGAGGGTTGTCAAATGTAGTACAAAAGTGCGAGAGCCCTAATCAGCATGTATGTGCATGCACACACACACTCACCTCAAGGAAGATCAACTACCCACATAATCTGGAAAGATCACTTATTTAGATGATAAAAGCCTAAAGACAATCCAGTAATTTACTATGACTGTTTCCAGCAGAGGAAAAATAGCAGGCAGTTGAAAAGTGCTTGCTGCTCGCAGTAATTCATTTTAATGTCATTCTCTGTCTGTGTTCCACTCACATATTAACCTTCACCATTTAGCCTGTTGCTGGCTTGCCCACTGGGAATATCAACACAAACTCCCTGCATTTGTGCGTCAAGGGTGGCTGAGTAGCTTATGTCTCAAAAGTGGTGTGTGGGGGTTTGCGCACATGTTGCCAGTCCAATTTTACTGTCATTCTCTGCTTCCTGAAACCCTATGATAGGGAGCAGCCCGGCTACCATGGGCCTGTGAGGGTTAATCTAGCACGGAGCCAGATCACCTCAGGGGAACCTGCCTGGAAAATGGGTTAATAAAGGTCATCTCCCAAAATAAACACTTTACAGAATGTTTCTCCATTCATCCCTCCTAAAATCAACTCGCAATAAAACGGGTCTGGGTGCAATTACTGCCGCTGCATCGGGGCATGAAATCAACCTGTCCTGTGTTCTGGCTGAGGTCTGCTAGGAGCTCCTCTTTTTTCAGCCTGTGCTGCTCCCCCTGTAGACCTCACACAGGAGTAGTTGCCCCCAGTTTCTCCTGTAGCCAGCACGATAAACCTATTTAAACCAACCTTATTGATCTGTCCAGAGGTGCAAAGCTAGACTAAAAACTAAATAAATGGAACCATTTTATGTCCACTGAGCTTTTACGGAAGTGCAAGAGCAGAAAGTGCAATGTAGAAGAATAGAAAAGTGTGTAATTCTGTAAAGTAATTCTGTAAAATATGCTGTTGCTGAAGAAAAATAAATGGTCAAGGAGACTGCGACAAATGTCCTTAAATAAAACATTGCTTTATGGGGACCTGTGTTCCAAGTTTCCAGGCCGAATGGATGAAAGATGGAGCTTGGCCTTGCATGTATGGAACATATGGAAAAACACAATAATTAATGTCACAACATGAGGTAGGGCCAGTGACAGGCGGGGGGACACTGGGGAACACAGCTTTTCTCTGTCTATATAGTTGGACTGTTTAAACAGATGGACTCTGTTGCTGGATGTACGGTAGTCACAGTGCAGAAAAAGCACTCCCTCAAGTCTCTGTCCTTTCAAGAGTGTAATAAATGTGTTAGATAGTAGTTCATATATTCTAACGAATTACCTAATACACTTAAACACTGGGAGAAAAGTCAAGTTCTTTGCTTAAGATTAAACGTGTTTCTATTACCTGATGTGAAGAGTTTTGGGTTTTTTTCAAACTCTAAGGGAACCTCTCATAGTTCCCATATAGTATTTATAAAAGTATAGGTTTCGTTTTAAACACAACCATTAAATCAAATCATTCATTGTTAAAACTAAATAATAATACCACACTAAAGCATTCAGTGCCCCATGTACATTTGTATAATTTGCTTTGAATTAAAAAGAAGTAAATGTGACTTCATCAATGCTAACTCAGCTGCGCAACCATTAAAAACTAGACTGTGTGTACTAAAAAGCATCAACACAAGGCATCTGATATACATGGATGTATTTATATTCTGTAACACTGAGTGATGAGCTCGAAATTACATGATTTCATATGGGATATCAGCTTTTATTACAATTGTTTTTAAAATATGGAGCATAATATACAATGCTCATTGAGGCAAGACAGCAAAAATGTGCGTTGAAGAGGAAATAAATGCATCGGGTTTGAATCACTGTGATTTGCAGTAATGAGCTCCGTGCATTAAAGTTTAATTTAGAGCAGCTAATGTCAGAGGGAAAAAAAAAATCACATTTTGAGGGGCTTCAAGGTGGCAACAAATAGAGGAGGTTAGCTGAGCTGTCAATTAACAGCGTGCAGCACTGTGGCAGCATGCGTCCTTTTCTCTTATTAAAAAAAGAAAATAAATAGTGGTATGAAAACCAGAAAGTATATTTTAAATACAGCTTACATAGGGAGAAAGTGTATACAGATGTGTGGCCTCCACTCCTCTGTAACTAAACCCAACCAACCCCCTTTAAGAGTTACCCTCAAGTTCATCTATGTATGGGCTGAGTGCCCAGGATATTTCTATTGCCAAGATGATCTTCAGGAGTCGGAGAGTGAAGTGGAGCAGATGTGAGTGGGGCACTCGGGCAGCATCCTCCCTTCTCATCGTAAATACAGCAGCATTGTTGTGCTGGCACTGCGCTTCCTTTGTCTTTGCACTGCTAAGTACTGGATAATGTCATTTCACACCATCTGCCCCCAGACTTCATTAAAGATACATGAATGGGCTATCTTATGAGGAACAGGTGCTATTGTTTGTCCCTCAAGACCCAGCACTAAGGATCTGACTCGGAATACTTGAAGAGGAGCATCTGTAGTGATCAGTCAGACAGACTTGGCTGAGGCCCCCGTCTCTGCCAGCGCGCGCTCCAACAGAGGTTTCCGGGGGAACTCAGCCGCCTTGCAACATGTATCATCAATTCAAATGACCTGATGAAGTCTGTAGCAGGCCAGCAAGCAATCTGTTTCCCTCGCAAGGAGCTGCTGGTATTTGATAAAGTGGTCCAACCAGCAGATCTACTGTGAGTGAGATACCATACACATACCATATTGGCCTGGAGGGGCTCACGCTGTCTTGCAAGAAAAATTGAAGAGAAGCAATGAGCCACTCAGTCATTGTAGTTTTAACATTTTGCAATTTTATGTCATTCAGTCAAGCACGTAATCCTTAACAAGAGTGGGGTTAAGGTTACCCAGGAAAGTAGGTACAACAGCTTAATTGACTGTACAATGATATAGAGCAGACGCCTGTCCTGGGGTCAGACTACAGAGGGTGAGCCAGACAGCTCAGATTTCTGATGTGGAAATACACAAAGTGTAAAAGATAAGGTAAACTTGAAAGAGCTGCCTTTATTTCTCCGAGCACTGACAATACATTTATTATTTTCACACACACACACACACACACACACACACACACACACACACACACACACACACACACACACACACACACACACACACACACACACACACACACACACACACACACACAAAGGAGCCTTAATTCATTACAACATTTTAAGCGAAATTTATTATTTTTTAAGAATTCCTCAAAAGCATTAAATACTTTCTCATGGTTAATTGCAATTTTCACTTCCAATATTTTATAAGGGAAAATGCATTTTATTTTCAACTATGCACGTTAATGTTCTGGTGAAGCTGCCAGTATTTGTGTAAAAAAAAATAAAAAATAAAAATAAAAAAATGGGGGTTTGTTTCTTTTATAGACCAGCAGGCATACACCTACAACTCTCACAAGGAGCTCCAAAACACTCAGTGCAAATGGAGATGTACAGCGCAGTACAGGACTCACTTGGGATCCTGTCAACACCCATGCTCTTCACTGTCTGTTATAGCCTCTACACAGCACCCAGGAGGCCTGAAGACCCCCCCCCCCCCCCCCACTGTATTTTCCTCTGAATTCTTTTACATTTTCATGCACAGATCCACACTCATGTTTACTACTCACTCCAGACCAGAATACTCCACATAAGGGAAACTGTGGGAGGTTTAGTTTTTACTGCTGGCATCAGACAGCTTTACCAAGATAAAATTGCAAAAGGGCCAAAAACAGACAAAGATCTGCCTCTTTGTCACCGTGGCTCATGGTTATTAGCTTGAAAGGACCTGTGAGATCCTGGGTCTTCAATTCAGATTAATTACTACTTGACACATTTTAACACACCTCTCACGCAGAGCCTTACCGTGCATATAATCTGCATTCATTTGCCAAGAGGAGACTGGTAGAAAGTAAAACCACTTGAAGTATTTTATGAAAATATTAATAAGACTGCAAGTCTGCAAAACGATGGATTGTAATACCATTAGACGTTTGACGATAATACACGTCTCTCCAGTTAAGACAAGATCACAATCACCAGCAATCACTGACTCTATTTTGAATAAAATGACTTCAACACTTTAGAAGCTGTCAGAGCCGAAGCCTTCACTAATCGTCATATTTTCTGTACAAAGGGTTCTGTGCTTTCACCCAAAGTGGACAGACTCCAGCTGTTGCTGTAAGAACTGATAGTCGTCCACCCCCCCCCCCCCCCCCCCCCCCAAGCTACACACCGAATGGCTGTGAGCAGAAACCACCTTTTGTGATCCATTTAAACGGAGAGAAATTTTGAACTCGCTGGCCAGTCTGGCTACAACCCAACGGCGGCACACACAGTTAAACTGACACTAGAAAGCAGGATATGTTAAACACCCGCCACTGTGTACACAGCCCACTGGGTGTATACTGAACTGAAGCCTAACCAGGAGGAAAATCACTCAATGGAAGCACTTCTGCTGGATCCACAGTGTTGCTTCAGGATTTTTCCCCCAATGAAACAATTAGTGGCTCTCTGACCACATATTACTCACTTACGGCTGCACATTGGACAGTTACGTCACATGGCAGACACACACATTGATCCAACAGAGATGTGACGGTGTTTGGATTTGTCTGTAACTAATGGTAATCAGACAAATCGATCAATATTTTTGAGCTAGACTTTGATGCTCCAGACTTTTGGTTTTGAATGAAGGTCTTCATCTTACCACCCACTCGACTGAAGCACATTATTCCTGCTTGTCTGCTCTGGAAATTAGAACGGGGAGGGTAAATACACTGGAGAGCTTCAGGTCACAAACAAAGGGCTCTTGTCCTAATCAAGTCTTTGACCTTTTCTCATCACATCCTTCCTGCATGTGAGAGCCCTGTACAGCACCCTTTTGCAATCAACTCAAAAACCGAGCACTATATCATGCATCTCATATATTCAGTGAATTGCCTGCCTGTGTATAATACTGCTTAAAGCCCACACTATTTGCTGTATGAGTGTGATGGCGCACATCAACAATATCTGTGTATGTATGTTCCACTGAAAGCCATTTGGGATAAAATTCCAGACACTAGAGTGAGATCATGCCATTCAGAGGGAATAACCAATGGTGCCTTCTGCTTTTACTAATTCCTTACACAGTGCAACAAGCCTTCTTGGAAAACAGCCATTCCAATATGTCTATATTAAGTCAACGGGAGCTTGAAAGGAGGGTAGTCCAACCCTCTGACCTGCCTAACACGCTCCACCCCATATCCCCTCAAGTCTGACTCTCCTCCACCTCACAGCTCCTCTCCACTTCCTTGGACTCCTGCAGAAAAGTGCAGGTGACTATGCAGGCTTAAATACATGGCCTGGACCATACTGGATTTCTGCACGCTATTTAAAAACAAAAATACAGTGTTTTGAGGTATGTCTTTTGACCGAAACCATTAAAGTATATTTCTCTAATGTAAACCTTTTTGATTTGTCGTTTCTGTTACAAAGCATTCAATTGTGGACATACTCTAAACAGAAACGTATTGCATGCTGTACCAGTGGACCCATAGAAAAGTGTCCCTATGTCACAGAGTCACAATCCATCATGACATCCTTATATTTTTCAAAGCAATACATTTTGTGTTAAATTTCAAAGAAAATATTCGCTGATATTGGGCAGACGGGAGATTAAATATAATTTTGTAGTAAACCGGTCAAATCCACGGGGACTCCCTCAAACTGCATGTGTAATGACGAGAATGAAGAGAGCAGACATAAACGAACCCAGAAGTGGGTCTGGGGCAAGTATCATTATCGTATTGTGTATACGTTGTCGCCGTATAGAAATGGGACTAAATGAATTGCCTCGGACCCTCTTTGCAGAGGGGCAAGTGAGATACTAAAGAACATTGGACACGCGCTGCTCAGATAGCCTGCAACAGCCATACGATGTGAACAGGGTGGGGGAGTGGGAAATAGAGGGATTTCAGTAACAGAAGCTTACAAAATAATGTGGCTCGAAGGTTCAAAATAGCACACCTTCAACACTTTGCAGTCAGACATCAATGCTTTGTTTGTCCACTGTTTAGTTAGATACACAGTAATTGTAATAAAAATGACTAATAATGACATGAATAACCTTTCTAAAATGGAAGCTAATGGGGGAAATGTATTTTGCTTAACAGTCCTAATTTGCGTGATGGATTGTCCACACTGTGGCTGGGTCCCCCCCCCCCTCCGTTCTGTTCTTTTCAGAGACTGAGGGTCTGTCTTCACTGTTACCTCCCAGCTGCTCGGGCCACACAACACAACAGAGCCCTGTCTGTTGTTCGGCAGAGAGCGGGCCTGTCAGGAGGGGCGACTTTATTAGATGCACAAGTAGATTGAGAGTTTGAAACATGCTCAAATATCATCACAGTTATTAGCTAGAACAACCTCAGCATTTTACAACAGCCTCAACATCAGCTGTAAAAGTTTGACCTGCTATAAGAATAAGCGTTTGATTGTTTCTGATAGAAAACAAATGCATTTATTTTCAGGGAAAAGTTTGAAACAAGGAAAAATATATATATATATATATAGTTCTCCAAAAAATAAAGAAGAAAAATCTGAGTAGGACTATATAGCTCTTTTATTGTGTTCAGTTGGGGAATGCATGGACTCTCTTCTGGCCTAAAAACAAAAAGCTCCTTTTTTTTGCATTAGCCATGGGCTGAATGCTTTGCTTTGCCACCCCGGCCCTAAGAAAACACGCGCCCCTTTCTCGCTGCCGGCTGCCTGTACACAGTAGAGTCTATTAATGCGGCTCCTTCTCCCCGTGAGTGTGCCCACTGCCGAGGACGACAGCCATGCAAAGCCAACGCAAAGACAAAACAGTTTGCACAACATTAGCAGAGAAAACACAGTCCACGCAGCGGAGGAGAGGAAACTAAGTCAATATCACAGTGGAGGATGTGTTCCCTCCTAACTGATATTTTTCCTTTTGGGGTTTGGGGTACAATGGCTGTTAAGTGTAGCCGCTTTTTCTTCATCTAGAGGACTGCAGAGCTCCAAACAGGTGCTTTATTGTAAACATTCAAGCTTAATGCTGAAATGATCCATTCATTATGTGTGTGTGTGTGTGTGTGTGTGTGTGTGTGTGTGTGTGTGTGTGTGTGTGTGTGTGTGTGTGTGTGTGTGTGTGTGTGTGTGTGTGTGTGTGTGTGTGTGTGTGTGTGTGTGTGTGTGTGTGTGTGTGTGTGTGTGTGTGTGTGTGTGTGTGTGTGTATAAAGGATAGATGTTCAGCTATCAGGATTATTTAGCACCGTGATTCATTTAAAAGGCAAATTCACATTCATGCATGCCAGATAATCTTCTGTCTCGTGTCAATTATTCTCATCACCCTCAGTAGCTGATAGAGGATCTGGAAGCCTGTGTCATAAATTATCTTGTCCCAGGTCTGTTTCGAAAACCTCTCAGGTGACTAATTTAAAGTAGACCCTCAGGTGTGATTTCACACGTTACAGCCGTTCATGGGGCACATTCATACGGAGCCTCTTAATTATCGTCGCTTAAACTGCTGAGGTGTCTGAATACAACGGCCAATTACACAAATGCATGACTCTTTTCATGTAATTTACAGCAATGATTGATCTCTGCTTATCTACATACCTTTTCCGTTGGCAAAGTCACAGTGCAAGCAAACACGTTTAAATTGATAGGGATGCATCTGTTTATCTTTTTTATTCCAAGCATTGGCTCATCTTTTGTCTTGAAGTGACACAGTTGTGTCAACTTGCTGTTTGCCACTTTAAGTTTGTCAAGTAAAGAAATTGTACATTTTAGCCTGAAAAATGAGGCGCTATAACTAAAGTATTTTTGTAAATGCAAACTTCCTATACAAATACGTACATGAGAACAAAATAAAATAAAAGATCCTGAGATGACGTTGTAGATGTGCTTTTTGTTTTTAGTTTCATTTATAGCTTTGGAATTTGTGTTTGTTCCATTATTTTTTTCAGAGGTTAAATTGGTTGAAGTAAAACAGTTGAATTGTTTAGTTCTGTTCTTGTTTTCAAATCTCTTGCAACAGGCTAAGCGTTGGCCTTTATTGTGAAGGACCTGGTTTAGATTCCTGGCAGGACGGGCATCAAGTGTGAAAGCAAGCTAAGTCTACAGTGCAAGATGCAAAGCTTTGACCGCTGTAAAATAGTACAACTGAATAGACACGTACTTATTGCTCCTAAATCCCAGATACCCCTCGAGGTTCCTGTTGAGAAACACTGCTCTCGTGGGACAAATCCCTGAGAACCCTGACACTGTTCTGCAGCATTTACTTTTTATATTCATAAACCAGGGGTTTGATTTAACAGACAAATTGTATGACATATCTACTTCCTGAGCACTTAGCTTCATTTGCAAACCATCACCGGCATTGCTGAGGTTGTGTCTATTACACCTTTTTGTGCATCATTAAGTTTTAACAGGGCTGTGATGGCTTCATTGTTTAAATTGCACGTGACTTTGTTTAACGTCAGCATTTCTTCTGCTCGCTGACATGGAGTCACATTTCATAACTAATTAAATTGATCCCTCCCACCCCGCCGATACAGTCCACTAAATGGAATTATTTGTATCCAAGTGTCAATATATTAAATCACAGGGGCTAATGAGTTGGGTCACCGCTTTCTTTTATCTTCAGTCTTGCATGTGCACATCTTCATCAGCTAACAGTCTCCTTAAATGGAGGATGAACATGCTGGACCGAGACTCCCTGGGTGAGAGCCAAGTCTGTCTGACTAGGCTGTTAATGCCCCGACATAATCCCACTAGCAGGCTAACACAGAGCTCCTCAACACAAGGGAAAGAACTGGCAGTGCAGATTCTGCACAGACACGAGCGTATACACACACACACGCACACACCCACCCACACACACACACACACACACACACACACACACACACACACACACATTATCATTTCCTGGCTCTATTATTCTCCTATTATCATGCTAACAGTAACAGTCTGGCTGTGCTAATTGGGGGACTTACACATTCTCTTTAACAATGTCTGTTTTTGTTCTTTTTTTCTTTTTCTTTTTTTTTTGCCAGTGCATTAATAAAAGTCTCACACTGAGAAAATCATCTGTGCCGGGGAGACAACAAAAGCATCTGAGGATACACAAATTAGTGCTATTATCTTCATGCAATTACCATACGGCCTTGTGTTTGTTTAAACTCATCTGATTGATTTTAAATATTTACCATAATGTTGCCGTTTTGGAGTTATTCATTCTCTAAATTAGTACCTAAACAGAGTAAGAGCAATAAATTACTGACTTGAATTGGGGAACTTGCATATTTGCATATTTTCATACCAATGATAACAGGAAGAAGTTTTCCAACCAGTAATACTAACAGGCAATTACCATATGTATCAAATAATAATTCCATAGAACTGATATTTGGCTGTATTCAAAGATCTGCTTAAATAACTATTAATGCATGACTATTGTGATTTTAAAAAAACAACTGTGGATCTCATGACGATGTTGACATTGAGTGCAGGCCAACTATTAGTGAAAAACCGCCTCACAACGTTAAAGACTTTACACTGGCTTGATGATTTGTGTTGCAACCCTCACCACCTAATATTACCTCTGAATCACACTTAAAGGGCATCGCAGAAAAAAACGGAAAAGTGTCTTGGTGGCACAGTTTGTGCGCAAGCTGATTTTTTATTAATTTTTTTAACATTTGGAGAATTACTTAGTGATGGCTGCTGCACATAAAACCCCCGTCATGCTGCATCTACACATTATATGTAAAAGAAAAGAAATCCAAACCTTTGAAATCTGACAAAGGTGCCTTGAATTTATATGAAGCTATTTTGTTCGTGTCTTGCAATCATCTGTCACACACTATTAAACAGATTGGTATGATATGACTTAGTGCATTCAAAGTATGTTGTTGCAGTTCATATCTTTAAGAAGAAATGAGTGTGTAACACAAAGTCTTTTCGGAGTTCCTGGTATCTTTGTATCAGAGAAATATTTGAGATCTAATTCCAGCTAATACAAACTTTTTGTATATCCATGTTGTTGTAAAAATTTCTTATCTTAAACTAAACTGTGATTAAAAGAAAAGAAATATCTACTGACCAGGTCTCAGTTGAGATTGAACATATGTAAACACACTATAGCTCATAATAGGTACATTATATTTACCTTCATGATTGTTTTCCCTGGTAAATTGTTGGGTAAATGTTGGTGTGATTGAATTTCATTTATAATCTTGAAACCTTTTGCATTGAACATTTGCATGTTTCTTCAAACGCCATTGAAGCCACATGTGAGAATGCCGTCAAGACTTTGAAGTGAGCGGTGGGCGAGGATATAGTGGCCTTTTCTCTTTTAATTTCATTTAATTTCCCACTTAAATGGCAGAGATACACTCACACTCTGTTTGTGTATCCTTGTGGACACAAGGTAAAAGGTAAGGGTGTGTGTGCCTGCGTGCATAGAGTGAATTTGGAGTTTGAAGGCGGGCCGTGTGTGGCCAGAGAACAGCAGATGAAATGGAGATAATTAGAAACACACCTGCTTGATGAACACATCTTTTAACGATTCCAAAAAAATAGGACTTTGTCGAAAAAGGTCTTCTTAAAGAAATTATCTCTCAGATCTTGGATCTCAGTGTACTTGGAGTTAGCGCATCAATGCCACGGTCAATGATAAATGACAATGTCACAATATTGTGATGTTTCTTTAATGGATAAATATTTAAATTAAATGTTCTGGATTGAAAGTGTCCCTCTGTTTCATCTGGGAGCTCTGCTTTCTCCAGCCTGTTTGTGAAGATAAAGTTCACTCTGACCTTTTAGCCAGCATTTATTCTCTTGATGTGTGTATCAGTGTGTGTCCCTGTGTGCCTGTGTACTGTACACAATCCCCTCTGTGCATGTATATGTGTATTTGCATGCCCAGGCATGACACTTTGTATCTTCACAAACCGGTTCCTTTGGAGCTGGGTTATTATGTACTTTTCACTTGGGAGGGAGCGTATTGATTGATTTATTTAAAAATAAAAAACGTTTAATACTGTCATGGTAAGAAAAGATGCCTTCTCATTCACACTGCTGTTTTGTTTTTGAGAAAAATGCATTGCCATCCAACACAATCAACGCTGGCGTACAACATGATGCTTTTCAGCTGTGCATTTGCACCAACAGCTCCATTACAGGCGGAACAGAGTGGGGCAATTTTGAAAAAGAAAGCGATGAAGAGGAAACTCAAGTAATGATCAGTGTCCCTGAGTGATGTTCAGCTGAAACAAGTGGAGGGGGAGCAATAGTGTATTTGTTTTCTCTTTTGTAACCTTGCAGTGTCTATACATCCACTCGGAGAGATAAGCAAGCTGTGGCGCAAACCAGTTCTCTGCTAATATATATGTGTAATTGTCACGTGAATCGTCTAAGGTGTTTCAAATTCTTTTCAACTAAATCAAGTCAAGCATTAATCTAATCCGGGGATTGAATTGGTGCCAAGATGATTTCAAAGATGAGAATGGACTCAATGAATACAAAAAAGCTGAGGGCAAACACAAAAGCCTTGAGCTTTAACTTTTGATAAGCCCCGAACGCTTCAATCCAAACATCTGCTATCTTAAAACAAGTGACATTGTAATCCTGAGGGACAAAGTCCAAATCTCTCTCTCTTTCTCTCTCTCTTCTCTCTCTCTCTCTCTCTCTCTCTCTCTCTCTCTCTCTCTCTCTCTCTCTCTCTCTCTCTCTCTCTCTCTATCTGTCGTCGGGAATGATGAAAAAGGATAACAAGAGAGACGGCTATTCAAAGGGGAAACCTGGCTGAACAACATGTTTCCAACATGCTCTGGACCTCAGTAGATAAACATCTGTGACTCTGCTCATCTGATTCCCTATTATCCACATGCAAAGAGCCTCGGAAAGCACCACATACAACAACAGTCTCCGGTTGCAGTACCTGTGGTTTTATTGTTCGGACTGTTTACAATGTCCACGAGGTGATCAGTCACATCATCTTCAAAACCTTCGCGAGAGGCTTTCTCTATGTTTTCTCCCTGAAGCCAAAACAGAAGGACTTTGATGGCAGTAGGGTATCCAATAAAGTTTAGTGCTCTCCATGCTAACAGCAGAGTAACTCGATCCCTCAGCAATGCTTATGACTTTGCTAAAAGTCTGTGACATACAAGCTGGATGCTTGTTTACAGAACTAATTAAGTCAAAGCTGTTATATATTAAAATGGCCAGGGCAATAAAGAGGTAGCAGTAATGAAAACAGAGTGGCAAAAAATGCTTAACTGGACTCTGTTTTTTTTTTTAAATCAATCTCATCAGACTTCAGAGAGGTGTTTCTATCACCAAGCTGGATATTTATAGGAACTATGTTGGGGAGAGAGAACATCTTCTGCTTTTAATAACTTGCTGTTAGATATACATTGTTGTACTCAGTGATATGATTTATACGGTATATTCAAAGTGATTCCTGTTGATTCCTAGATGGTGTGCGCCCAGTACAGCCAGGAGAGACTAATGGGCAGAGGAACAGATGGGCTGAACGTGGGATTCTTTTTATTTAATTGAGGATGTGGAGACATTTTATCAGGGGAAAAACTGGCAAACTGGGCTCTGCAAGAAAGGACTTTACTTGAATCTCCGTTCAAGTGTTTGAAATGGATATTTAGAAGTATGTTCCCATACACACTTGAACCTCCAATTTCTCTCAAAACTATGCATCAATTGGAATTTTCAGGTATCATTTGTCTATAAGTTTTTGATGAAAGCAAGAGCCTCTAAAAGTGAGATTCTTTAGGGCTGTGCCCTTACGCTCAATGAGCATAAGTAAAGGGCCCTCTATGATATGATTAATACTAGTAGCCCCTCAGCAGTGTGTAAGGTACTTCACGTCAGAGTGTTTTTTACAGAGTGCCATGCTCCGTGCTTGTCTTTAGTGGAGTGCAATATGGGATAATTTTTCTGATAGACTGTCTCCTGTTGAAGTGAAAGGTCTGGTCTGGGGCCTTCTCAAGAGTATGCTCATAGTATGGCCTTTCTCTTGCCAAGAGCCTTGTAAGGAGGCATTTTGATGAAGTGGTAGTAAACTTAGTCGCAAACCACTATGTGACGACAAACTACAGTTGCTTCACTTCGGTTTATCATGAGAGTAAAAACATGTTGTATCAAGATGTGACACACATTTTAATGCATGTAGGTATGGTGTTCAGCTGTAGAGAAAAATGCTCCATTGATAAATGTCTACCAGAAATGGCAAGAGATAGTCAGAAACTTTACTTTTACAACAATTTGTTGCAAGTTAACATTTTCTGAAAGAAAAACAAACAAAAAAAAGAATCAAATCAAAGAAAAAGATAGGGAAAGCTGTCGGTAGGAAGTATCAAGTACAGGAGGAGGAGGTGAATGGAGAAGGACGTGCCTGACACCAAACACACCCAGCAGGATAACTCCAGCTTCACACAGGCAGCCAGGCTTACAGCCTTGACCACTGCCAGTAACCAACCCTGGCTTACCCTGTGCAGTCTGACCATATCCAGCTACACACGGCCTGGGTGGTCTTCCACTGCACCCCTGCACCCTGTGCTCAACAGTACCACATAAGGCACATATAAACATATACACGGAGATTATGATCGCGTTTGGAATGAGATGCATAGCTTAAAAACCACCGCATGCAAAATCAATACTTATATAAACTGATTTATGGCAAACAGTACGAGTAGAACTGAGACTTCCAATCACACTAAATGTTGACAATGGAAGTTTCGGGAGCTGTTGTGCTGTGTGAAAGCCACGTTGCCCTTCGGGGACCAACTCATTTCAGAAGCATTTACCAGCCTCTTTCATGTCCCCCACCTCCAGGCTCCTTTCTATCAACAGTACTCATTAGTTGTTGTGACTTTCCCCCCTTTTTTGTTCATTAAGAAGTGCTAATTATTCACCTCCATATTTTCAGCCCTCCCGATTACCAACAGGCAATTAACATTTGATGAAAGAGATGACTGTTAGTGTGACACACAAATTAAAGATAAAAAAATAAAATATACAAAAGGAGGGTAAAAACTGAAGGACAGGCCAACGGAAGTTAGCACTGATATTTACTTTAATGTCTAATTCTATTGATCTAAGCCATTAAATCCAGACTTTGGGCTCCTAATGACAACAGTGGTGCACTAATTACACTGAAGAGGTAGAAGTGTTGTAGTAATCAGTGTGAAAAAAAAACATGAGGTGTAAGTTGCTGAGCATTAGTGGACCAACAGGAATGCATTGACTGACCTGGATCTGCTGCTGCAGGAGGTTGATTTTGTGCTGCTGCTGCAGGAGCTGCTGTTGTTGTCTTGCAATCTGGTTGAAAACAGGAGTACAAAAGGAGAATTAAGGTCTTGGTTCAGCTGATATAACCAAAAGAATAGGCAGTAAGAATCATCTAATACTAGTGTTCTCTGTTTGACAGACAGAGAAGCCAATACAAGTGGTTAGCTGTGACATAAAAACACAGAAATGCGTTTGCAGAGTTGTCAAGTGGTGTGTTACTGTGGCCTTATCTCTGTCGAAATGACTAATGTTAACAACAAGTAAAAAAACACAGAAACTTCAGAATGAATGTGATGTGTCCTGAAGTGCACAGTCAAAACCTGTGGTAAGACGAGATAAATCATTCACGGGACAGACGAGCGTGGTTATGGTGGAGGTAGCTGGTGCAGGCGGTGTATGGGTGACAGAGGTCCCCGCTGCCCCTGAGTGACGAGCAGCCGCACCGCAACGCCTCTCATCCCAGCGCTCCCTCTTCCTACACGCTCACTTCAATGAGCATGACAACCTAGTTTTAAGTGTCATTTAATTTTCATTTTTAAATATAATTACAAAGTGTTCACTGTAAGATATCGGCCGTCTGCAAATGTGTCAAGATTAATTTGTGCTGGCTTCCTCACGAGTGTCAACAGTTAATTACTGTGTTGTATCTTGATGGCTTGATGACATTCTAGCTCTCAGCGCCCCCACCCACCCCCACCCCGCACCCCCACCCCCCATGTCTCTTCCCTCTCTCTCCCTCTTCAATTTTATTAATTTTCTTTCATTTTAAAATAAGATCAAATAATAAAACATCTTATATCACTGCTCATTCATGCTGCAATGTCTACAAAGCCTGCAGACTTGAGTGTAGTTTGCAAATGAACATCATTGATTGAAAAAGAAATCAATACTGTTAATGTATTATTAGTGTACTATGACCAAATGCATCACTCCAAGGTATATGGTCTATCTCTTCATTTACCACAGGAAGGTCTGAGAGTGTGCTGAGAAAACTCTGAGTGAACTCCTCGCCGATAATTGACTCATAGCCATTAGGGTGGCTGGTGATAATAAAAGTGTCGCCTGTGTGGATAGTTTGTGTCCTTATTTCTTCCCAGACATTAACACACTTCATGGCCTGTGCTAATTTGCTGATTTGTACAATATGGCTCATTGGCCTGATTTGTGCTGCAAATCTAATGCCGGGCTTGTTCTAATAGGAGTCGATTTATAAGATATAGAGGACTTCCATGTTTAATATAACGTTTAATTCGCACATTCCCTCGCATTTGTTAGTACAGGTCATAATAACATTTTTCCTACCACGCAGCATAAATGCAAGCGAGAGAGCATGACCGAAATATCAGAGGCAATATAGTCTACAACGTCTCTTAAATCTAATATTATTCCAAATCCCTACTAAGGAGCAGTAAGAGTTTATTGGCATATTCGAAGGCAAAGACTTTAATATGATGCAGAGTGTTAAGTGACAGTGTGATCCAAATGCATTTGATAAGATTAATTATTCAGACAAAAGGGGAAATACTCTAAATAAGATTCAAGGACGAAGAGGTAATGTATGTTTCACAAAATGCGAACATACTTAGGGATAAAAATGCTAAATAAATATTTGAAAAATATACTTTTCTTTAGGTGGGGGGGGGGGATTAGATGGGATCTAGAAAGATGGGAAGAGTGACACTGTGAAGTGTTACCTGCTCCTGCTGCTGACGAGCCAACTCCATTTGCTGCCTCTGTTTCTCCATCTGTGACGCGGCAAGCTTTTTCTGTTCGTCGTGGGCAGCCAGAAGTTGCTCTCGCAGGCTGATCAGCTGGGTTATCATCGTGGAGAGCTGGTGCTCCTTTTCTGCCAGGCTCTCTGGAGTACCTAGTGAAGGCAGAGGAGACGAAAGGATAAATACAAGACGTAGAGCTTGAGTCATAAACATAAATAAAAGTATGTCATATCCATACCTTAAAAAAAAAAAGAGTACACAAAGGACTTCCTAGTGGTACTGACTAAAGAGCCAGAATGTAGGCTTATGGAAGAAAGTCTGCTGAAGGCCTTGGTCATTGTATACGGTTAAATATAGGAAAGTGACCATGGTGCATACAATGTTCATCATATTGTGCCATTGTGCTGTACACAATATTTTTTTACAAAGAAAGCCACACAGGCAGCAACCAACTGCAGTGAATTCACTGGAAAGTGTTAAGGTCACACACAGCCTGGAGTTGTCTGTTTTGCTATAGCTGGTGTTCACAGCTTTCAGTAGAAGAAAGGAAAGGAATTGTTCCCGCCACACAGACAAAGAGCTGCAGGGAGCTGTCAAACTGAGGTGGCAGCTTATGTCAGAGTTCCAGGGGTGATTGTAAAGAGAGTGTTAAGAGTGAGTGTTTGCACTGGCCTCCAAACTACACTGGTTTTATACAGAAATTGTAGTGCCACAAAGACATTAAGAGGGGGAATCGCTTTCGCATTTTACAAAACATTCCACGTTATTGTCAAGAAAGGAACAAAAAGGAAAAGAAATCACGCTCCAAATGAATCTTCAGATCAGAGTAAGGGAAACAACACTGAAGATGTATTTGCAACATAACTATCAACTCTGAGCGCCATACTGATTTTTGTAAATGCATATTTCAAAACAAAATCCAGCGGCGGACCGATAGACTTACTCCTCTCTCCTCAGTCACATGTCTGCACTGTGTGTGTGTTTGAGAAAGCAGCTCCGCTGCACTGCTCTCCCTCTGCCTAATCAATGCTAAGTGATCCTACCATTGACTTACACAGCCAACATAATTGCCAGTGAGAGGCTAGACAGTAACTCACTCTCCTCCCACTGCACTCCTATGTGACAAGCTGATCTGGAGGAATACACAAAAAAAAATGATAGAAAAACTCACAGAAGCGACCAAGACAGAGACAGCCGGTGAGAGGGAAACGGAAAAAAAGGAATTGAGAACCAGATAACAGTACAGTGAAGTCTGGCCTTAGGCCAGTGGGAGCTGAATTCTTTCCTGGGTGTCTTCCTCTCGTGTCTGACCACATCTGTCTTGAGTTTCTCCGAGAGCTCCCAGGGGCCCTCTCCACTCAAACTATTTTAATTTGACTAAACACCTGATTTATTTTATCTCTCCGATGAGGAAAGCCGTTTGTCTTAATAGGGCCTGTCAACCTCCAGAACCCATTCAGGGCAATTTACTGGCAGGCTTGTCTGAACCTCAGTTCGCCTCATTCTGCCTTCGCTGCCTGCTGCAATGGAAGAGAGCTGCGATTCTCCATTTATCCTCCTAAAGAAAAAAAAGCACCTAAAAAGCACCTATTCATTGGGCCTGTGTGCAGTTTCCAAGGCCTGAATTAACTTCTTATTCACCCGACTCCACTTGTTGTGAATGGCTTATCTGTAAAATGAATACAATCAGCACCAATTTTATTAACCTTTGGCTGCGTCCGTGAAGGAGTTGCCTTTTACAGGTCACGAGCAAGATACCTCAGTCGCTGTCACAATAAATCTTGGCTATCAATACAGTAGTGGTAGGATGGAGAGGGTGATGACAGAAAGAAAGAGACAAGAGGTGAAGGAAAAAAATGTCGAAACAAGAAAGTCATAATTTAAGTGAAGTTTTTTTAAGGCCATCTGGTCACAAGTGAATTTAAGCTTGGAATAAAACATCCGGACTCAATGGCGTCCTCTCTGTCTTTTCAATTACAGGTGACTGGTTATCATGACTGTAAAAAAAAACAACCCAAAAAAACCAAACTGAGCTGTATAAATTATGTGAGAATTTATGGCACTTATTGTATATTTTGTCTTTGTGAGTGTGAGTATGCACTGGGACTTGTGCTAAGGGTCCCCAGAAGGATTTGATGGGCTCGCCTGAGTGTGGAGTGCTCAGTTCTTTGCAGACACCACAAGAATACTAACAGAGGGCCCATTGTTGTGATCTTGAGCTGAATTGTGGGGAGTCCACATTATTCGCTGTGCTGTGGAGGCCTTCCCATTTCTCTACTTTGATTTCTAATTATTTGCCTTTTAATCCGTTGTTTATTTCTGTGTTTAAACATTTAGGAACAACTCAGGTTAATGTTTAAGATTTAGAAATAATTTTGGAGTCTTGACAATCCAGCAGCAGAGCGTCACCTCGGACTGCACACAGCTCAGCAGAAAATCAGACACGTGTTTTTTTTGTTGGCTGGTTTGTGTTAAAATCTCTTTCTTCCTGCACTAAATTATGGATCAGCTTTAAAATGCAGATAAAACTTTTATTGTGTGGTACAGAAGAGAGGAGTCGTGGTCTATGTCTGACCAGCCTGCTGACAAAAGAGGCCGTTTCCTGCATATTGCATGGCTTTTAACAGCGGTAGGGCCGGGGTCTGCCTGTTAACATGTCTCCTCGCATTGCGCTTCCGATGGCAGACGGACAACCCAGAGATGCCTTGGCGCTACATAAACTCCAGCAGCCAACCCAGACCTAACGTGTTGTGACATTGGCCCGGTAGACGAATCAGGCCCGGTACAATACCGGCCTGGCGGGAAGAGGATCTTGAGAGTGAGTGGTCAAGCTGTGCCAACACTTTCTTGTTTTCTCAGGTCACCAGGCCAACTTCAGAGATCCACGATTGACACATGGTCAGTGGAGACAGTGAAGCTGTGTTGTTCAGTTTCAGCCCATTCACCAGTCACCTTTTGAGATTCCTGCCTTCTTTAAACGTCACAAAGTAGGGCAGAAAACATCAATGGGTGACTAAATAAATGATAAGGGAAAAACAAGCAGAGCCATGGTTGCTTGGGAAGGGACGGGGGTATTTGAGCCTTGGGGTCTTTGGATAAAAGGCACTTTGTAGGGGTGCGATTTGTTTTGTCCAATACCCACATCTCCCTCTCTCTTGGCTCCCTCCTCTCTGCTCTAATCAAGCAGTCTCTAATTTGGGTTCCAAGTCCAGTACCGGGGAAAAAGAAGGAGGCTTGTTACTTTGAAGAGTCCCGAGTGAATAACACAGATAAAAGATTCAGGCACAAAAAAAGAAGAAAAGCGAGGGAGGGTGAGGGTGAAAAGGGGGAAAATCACAAGGCACCCTATTCTCTTCCCTTCCTTTGGTTAAGACAGCTGAGCCATTATGACCAGATCTGAATTGAGTTTTTTAGCACCAGAAGACTGAAATTTCTTTGTCTCTCTATCAGTCGGCTATTGTGGATGATTCCATATGCTGCAAGCCCATCCTAAGTAAATTAGGACTTGTCTAAATGCTACGATTGTACCAAGCTGTATCCTCACACAGATCGCACATAGCTTAAATGCCTGGCGTGCTAAGGCTCTCGCTCTCTCTCTCTCTCTCTCTCTCTCTCTCTCTGCTCACGCCTTAAGTGTGTGTGAATGTAGGCACAAGTGTGTACAGATGTGTGTTGCAAGCTGCTCCAATCGATAAAAGGTACATGTCTCTGAGAAAATGCACATGTGCGTGACTCTGTGAACTCTACGGTCACCTGACCCTTTGTCCATTCTTTCTGTGGAAAACACAAAGAGCCAATAGAGTAGCAGTAAACGGCATTTGTTGATACCTTCTTTAGGAAATGGAAGGTTTCTCCGCACAGACCTTTCCCCATAAAAAAAAAAAAGCGCTTCGACAAAAGCATGGATCACAAGTCAATATTTGTACCAAACTCTTTTTCTGTGGGATTAAATATGACTGCAAACATTTCATTCTGTGCTGTCAAAAGATGTAATATTGAGTATCTATATTGGTAAAAGAAGAAAAAAGCTTGCATAACGGGAGCTACCTTCATGGTGTTCGTTTGCTTTCTACACACTTCTGCGTTCCTACAAGGCCATATGGGTTTCCAGTAATATGGTGTTAATGCGTCTCCATGTCCTACAACCAAGACAATATGAACAACAGCTGTTTTACCTGGCTTGCTGCCTCTGCCATGATATAAAAGCTGTTAATCTTGCCAATAAAACCCCATTAACAAGCATAAGCAATGAGTCACAGGCACATCATCCTCTGGCAGCAATCATTCTCTGTCCCCTTACCAATATATGTGTGAACATTTAGGCTGGTTTACAAAGCAAACTGTCAACCGCCTTGTTAAAAATGTCAAATATTTAAGCGTATTAAAGTATTTTCCAACAGTATTGACTGTCTTACTTTTTCCATGTGTTCACACACTTTTAAGTATCGACAGATGTGATTTGAAGATACTTGTTTGGAATCAAAGTCATCTCAATGACTACACCAGTTTGGAAGAAAAAAAAAAAATCCTGACTGGCATATGGAGAGGTGATTAATAAAAACCCACTTCATCTGCTGTGGTTCTGTGGTGAATAGTGATAGAAACTAATATTTTGATGATAGAGGAAGCTTCGCTCTTCAGGATAATTATGCAAATGTAAACGCTCCAGCACTTAACTGTCTATCCATGACACTGGACAAGGTACTTCATCTAAGCCAAGAGAGATGTTCGACCTGAGCATATTACTCCGCAGGAAAAACCGGTGACCCTTAAATTCACATTCACATGAGAAAATTAAAACTGAGTTCAGAAACTTTACTTATGTTCTGCCAATCCTTCTTTGACTCTCTAATATAGTGCGACTCCGATCCCGGAGCCATGGAAGTTGTGTGTATGTATGCAAGGCAGCATGTAGCAAGGATGATTACATGAAAACAAAGATTGTCTCCACACCTTCTATTCATCCGTCATGGTCTTTATAATGGTAAATCTGACCCTGTGCCCTTACTATAATAAAAAGAATGTATAGTTTTCAAGGCCTTCCTCATACAAAACACTTAACACCTGTGAAACATTGATCAAGGGAATGGCTTACTGTCTGCAGATCCTTGAAAGTAAATTAGAAGTTCGACGTTATTTCATTCTTTTCATGTAATATTTATTCATTGGTTTTACCTACACAACTGATAATTAAAGCGAAATGTTCTTGTTTCCTTGAACTGTGCAAAACAGACCTCGCCAAACACTTTGAGACTGTTGTTTTTGATGGATAAGAGTTGCAACAATGCCTGTGTTTTGTTTGGGTTTAATCCAGATCACTTGACGATTACCTGCATTAGCAGGAGTAACGGCGAACAAAGACAACTGAGACCGGTGCTTAGTTATCAGCCTGCCATAAGACATCTAATCCTTTGACCCATTCAGAAGTAGTAAATGTAAGTCTTTGACTATATTATTCTTACATTACAGCAACTTTAGTCAGGAGCATTTATTGTATAATACCAGGAGGACATTTTTATGATGTCATGATCACTCCATTTTTATTTATTTTTTTGTCTCCCGGTTCACTTTTGTTGCAGAAATATTAAAAGATGTTGGAAGCTGTTGAGAATTTCCTTGGATTACCTTGAAAGAAATTTAAATTGCCCCCTGAATGATAAGAAAATAACATGTGGTCTAAGCAGTATTAATAAAAAGACCAAATAAAGCAAATGCACATGTACATAAGTAATTAAATGTAGGACAGTCTGTCACTAACAAAAGAAGAAGTCAGAATTTAATGGGGATATATTGCATGATTCTTCGTCTAAAGACTAAAAGGTTGTTCATATCGTGTGTAGAAGTCCACATGAATGCAACGTAAGTGTGAAAATGTTAAGATAAATGGTCTGTAGTATCTTGGAGGTCATACTGTATATTTAAATAGACAAAAAAAATGGAAAGACATAAAAAAAAAAAAAAAAGATTGTGCTTTCTGTGAGAAGATGCCAGAATAAAGTGAATCAGTTTTAAAGTCACAATTGTCAAAACTATGAATTCTTTGCCATTTTTCATCAGGTGGACACCAACTTCTGCTTCTGAGTCTATTGAAAATATGACATGTTGCATTAGTCTTATTTTATTTGCATATTCTTCTTAAAACTGGATGTTTTGTGGAAGATAATGAGAAAAAGAAGTTGGCAACAATGAAAAAAACAATCCATGGTCGATAGAATACAGAAAATACCTTGCACTCATTGTGAGATAGTTGAGTTGAGAGCAAAGTAGATTTAAATCGTCTTTAAAAAATGACATTGGCCATTCTGCCATGTACTTTGCAGACAACGCTTAAGGTATTTTCTACTTTAGAGTCAATTAGCTCTTTATGATCCTGACAATACTTTGATTGTTGGGTTTTTGATACAAACATGGGTCAACCCCCTAACATGTGGAAAATACATGTGTATTTACAGACAGAGTCCTTTTATAAACTATATAACTGTACTTCTGTTAGACTCACATAAAAGGTGACTAATGTACTTATGTGCCTGAAATGTATTATACGTTTAACGTCTTTAACTGAACAAACCATGGCAAACCACAGAAATATAATTGAGAACACAGAAAATTCTGTCTCTATCGCATACGTACACAAACACACATGAGCACAGCACTTCCTTTTTTTTTTTTTTTAAACCTCCATTGCCACAAGCTAAATTCCTCAATTCATTAGAGGAGAAAAACACACAGTCAAACACTCACATGCATTCATCTGGCAAATGTGGCCTGAGGAATAATGATTTACTGTGGCTCATATTTCACCTGAGTGCACAGGGCAAACAGTTGACTGAAGTGTTGTGAAGAAAATGCTAACTGAGGCATTTCTGAGTGGAGCAACTGGACAGATACTGTTTTGTGCTATTTGTGTGAATGTTTTTGTAGTTGTATTAAACCTAATTTATTGTATGTTGTAAAATACACAACCCTTTTGAAATGTGCTATATAGAATTATTTTCCCAACTGATTCTGAAGCTTCATAAGCCCAAAAGGTGAAAATGTATTGACACATATTCAGTTGTACATTTCCAGGAGCATCAAAACTTCACTTTATGGCAGAATCGAGGCCATTTTTTTTTTTTATAGGGAAGGAACACACATATTGAAGCTTACCCATATTCCTGTACAATATGGGCTCTGTGTTCACACACTGGACTCCTTTCTGTCTGTGCAGGAGTGCAGCCAGCACAGGTAGGGCCAGCATCGAATCAGTCTCAGCCTGCCACCCTGCCCTGCCCTCTGTTCTCCTCCTAAAGAGCTTCCACTTATCTGTCTGCCACAGGACTGTCTGTGTGCACCCGACCACTGTCATGTAGACACCATTCTCAAATTGATTGTGACAGTGCGAGAGCCCTGATTTTTCTGCTTCAGAATTTGAGCTGCCGTTTCATCGCTAGTGTACAGTGTTAAGCTTTTTTTTTTTTTCCCTCTCTTTCTTTTTTAGCAGATTCCAAGAGAATGAATACAGCTTGTGTTCCAATTTAGTAACTACATATTTTCCTCCAGTTTGAGTAAATACTCGAGGCGTGTGTGTGCGTGCGTGTGCGTGTGCGTGTGCGCGTGTGCGTGTGTGTGTGTGTGTGTGTGTGTGTGTGTGTGTGTGTGTGTGTGTGTGTGTGTGTGTGTGTGTGTGTGTGTGTGTCTTGTTTGTTTTTTTTTTGTTTGTTTGTTTGTGTTGGTGTTTTTTTTTTTGGCCCCCAATGGGGGGTCGGTAAACTACCACTCAGCAGGGAAACTTAAACAGCTCTGTTGAGTATGAGGCTGAGACCCTGCACAGAGCAGGCATGCAATAGAGAGGATTCTTATCTTGCACAGGACTCTGTGTACTACATTTGTATAAATTTCACACCGTGTGTGTGTGTGTGTGTGCGTGCGTGTGTGTGTGTGTGTGTGTGTGTGTGTGTGTGTGTGTGTGTGTGTGTGTGTGTGTGTGTGTGTGTGTGTGTGTGTGTGTGTGTGTGTGTGTGTGTGTGTGTGTGTGTGTGTGTACAGTATATATTCATATATGTATAATGCATGATTTATTGATGAATGAAAAATCTCTTTGAAATATATAATTATAACCGTTGAGTTTCCACCTCTGAAATCTTATTATCGCTCTAGTTCTCCCTCTCTCGTATGCCTTCCACCTTGCCTCCTATTATCTGCTACTTTCTGTGGTTTGGAGCCCTTCCATCCAGCCTCCCTTTCTTGCTCTGTGGTTTTGTTCAGGAGATTTCATCGTTCCTGCAGATTGACAGCTAAGCTCAGGTATGAAAACAAACAGTTAGCGCTGGAATTGACTGGTGAAAAGAAATCCCTCACTAATGCTCCTTCACAAACTCTTTTTTTTTTTTCCTGCCTTCCCATACTGATACTAAGCCCTAACAACCAACAAGAAAAGGCAGATGGAGATTTGAAATCATTAACCCTTAATAACACCATTCTACATGTCTGACTTAAGCTCACTGCCTCTACTGGATTACTGTGCTTGACTCCTGAAACCTAATAATGTCTTTACCTCCAAAGCCGTACTTTTATGTTGCCAAACACCCACATGACAATAGACTCTAGTTTTAGGCATGTCATCTAAATAGCTGGTTGAGTTTGCAGACCCTGAAAAGCGATCTCTGATGCTGTTGATACTATTGTCTGGTTTTGTTTTGTTTGTTTACTGTATGGCATGTTCACTTCGACAGGATAAAGTATTCAGGGCAGGTTTGAACACAACTGCAGTAGAAGAATGTGTTTCTTTTTGTGGGTAAAGCCTCGGGCCAAAATCTGTCACACCTATTGTGTTTAATTTTCATATGTTTTCTAAGAACGAGACAAAGTTATTTCCTCACCAGTCAAATCCCACCACTTGCCTCTGCGATAACACAATTACTTCTCTTTCAAGGTTTTGATGGAACAATGTCAAAAGGAAGCCTTCTAGGTGCTCAGTATAATTGGCTGGGGAACCAGTGAGCGATCAGCATAGAATATACAAGGCCACTCTGCCAGTAGGTGCTGTCGTCTTTATCTGCATGTCAGTCTTCGTTCCCTACTATCTCCCCATTCATTTAAAACCTAAAGGCATGTTTGCCTTTTGTACTGATTTTAACCTAACAATTAATGGAACCTCTGATTCATCATAACACTTTAGATCTTAATCATAAGGTATTTTCTGCTTGGTACCTTTGTTTGTGTTTTAATTAGGCGGACCTTGTGCATCTCCAACCCTGGGCTTCTTTTTAATTGCCTGTATTTACATCAGGCAGACATCAAACGCGGAGAGAGAGACATTTGTAAGGGTGAGCACAAAGCAGCCCTTTGAAATGTCTACAGTCATATGAAATGGCATGCTAATTAAAAATCTGAGGCTGCCTCTGTGATAGGAGAAACATTTATATTTGTAACTGTGGTGTATAGACTGTCTCCATAACTCATCAACAGACAGAGGCCATAGTGTTTATTATCAGGCTCCCTACCTGTTTACAGACCACCAAGTAACCTTCCCATTCCCATTCATCAAACAGAAGAAATACCTTGCCTGTAATTTAACAGACCAGCTTTCAAAAGGCTAAATCATTTTAAACATTTTACCCCATGCACTTTGATCTACACTGACATACAGAACACCGGGACAGGTACAATGAATCTAGTTTACCAAGCAGTAATTTATCCTTCATAAAGGTTATTGCCCGTGAATATACTTATTAGAGCATTCAACGGCCCTTTTGCTTTCCTCTGACTTTATTTATTGAATTAGAATTTATCCACTTGCAGAGGCCAGTCTCACTTAGGTATGTGACCCATGTTGTGTGAAAAGAAACAATTAAGCATATGATCGCAAGCACCTGCAGTGAACTGTGGTTTGACACCTTGCCGGTCTCCGCATTGTCCTCATGTAATGTTAATTGAGAACTTTGAAGTATTGCGTTGAGGATACATTGAAATGTAAATGTCTGGTTGGTTTGAAAGAAATAAAAAATAAAGGTACATGAAGTCGTCCAAAGAAGAGATTCTCTGAGGTTGAGTGCAGGAGCCAGTGGCAGCCCGGTGTTATCAGCCGGCTGGTATTGTGCTCCTCTCTGCTGTATAAACACACCAGCTTTCAGTAACAGTCAGTGCAAAGGACTGAGCGGCAGCCCTCAGCTCACCTTCACCCTGTCATAAACAGAGATTTTGGGGGAGTGCTGAGTTGTGCTCTGCCGCGGCGCACTTGATACGGCGTGCAGGGCGTTCACTGTCAGAGTCAAGACATTCCACTCAAACGCAGGCTCGCTCAGGAGACGAGTCTGTGCATCTCTGCACCGTCTCCTCTCCTCTCTGAGCGGCTTCTCTCCTTTCAGCTCCGCCGTGCTCTGTTTACATCAAGCACACTTTGGGTTCAACAATTACCAGAGCAGCATGAACCGCACCGCATGTGCCAGAGCAGAGTAGCAGAGGCTCAAGGCCGTCTAAAGGGACAACAACAATAAACCGCTGACAAGCACAGAGAGCCTCCAAATGGATGAAAATGGGCTGGATTTTGAAGAAAAGCACTTTGGATTGAGTTGGGCATTCCAACAAAAGATAAGGGAGGAGAGAAAAGAATGAGGAGGGCAGCCAAAGGCCTTTGTTTTATTTCAAAGTACGGCATTTTTCTGATATTATGCAAGTCCGATAGGAATGAGGAACTTTTTCATTTGTCTTTATTGTGTTGCTTGCGTGATGTATGTAGTTAAATCTGACCGAGATCTTTTATTCTTACCTTTAACTTCTGCTAGTAGTTCACTAGTGTTGAGCCTCTCCATTTTCTCTTTCCACTCTTTAGAAAGAAGTTTCTCCATGCATGAAGAGTCTGAAAAAAGAAATATAAATGCACTTCTATTATCTGGCAATTCTTTTTTCTTTCTTTTTCTGAATGTAATATTGTGTGGTGAAAATAGTTTCTCATTTTACAATTTTGTAGATGCCATAAATCCATTCACTTAAATGAAAAGTCAGTCCATCAGATGAAAGAGAGGTATTTTATTTGATGGCATTGCACGGCGAACATTAAAAGAGACTCCGACTGACCGTTGAGAGATGAGCTAAGGGTGGAGTGAGGAGGGAAGCAGGCATTGTGGGGATAGCGTAAGGGCAGAGACGCACATTAAGTGGGAGGTAAGGAGTGAGACTGGGTACGTCCAAACGTTCACATAGCTGCCAATGATGAAAACAATTAACATTTGTCCAGCAGACAATGAATCAGAGGAGGAATGGCTGCAATCTGCCATGCTGTCGCTGGTGTAGCTGATAAAGAACATACTGGGCTGGCTGACCCAGGCCTCCACCATCTCTCTACTGCTTAAGGATCAGCATGTTCCAAGCCTGCAGCCATCCACCTTGAGCCAAAGCGCGAGAAATTTGTACATGAGACATGAAGCACCCAATTTACAATTTTTATACTATATGCCATGTGTGCTGATTTCTCGATAAATTGTTCCCAGGTTTTTCAATAATTCTTCCGAATAATATGTTCATTAACATAAATCTTCTTTGTACTTGGAGCACATTTCACAACAAAAGCAAACAAATTGCAACAAGTCTTGAGACAACACTGAACACTCCGGCCGAACACCTCACACTGGAACTGATTTGAATTTAGCTCTCCCAAACAAAGGACACAATACACCAACATGTATTTTCAAATCATTCTAAACATGAGGTGTTTCTCCGCATGGTGTGCCTGTAAAGTGCGTCTGAGTTCAATTTGCACATGATAATATAGAAAGAAACAGAGAGGAGGGCTTGTCGCAAGCAACTTTCTGGATTTCTCCTGCCTCAGCATTATCATCCACAACATCAAACAGAGCACAGATATACACAGTTGAGGATGTATACAAGTGTTGTTTCCTTTTATCCGCCTGTAACATCTCTTCCACAAACCAAACACTTCGACAAACACACTGACATCAGAGGAACTGGGAGTAACGGGGGGTCAGTAGTTTTTGTGGCCTTGTTTAAGGATGGCTTTCAGAGAGATCAAGCAGAGTCACCATTTTGTTTGACTGTCCACTTCCTCCAACATGATGGGGGTCGCCAGGACATCTTCAGCTCAGGGTCATTATAACATTTCTTCTGCTTTATTGACTTTCCAATTCCCAACTCACAGTTTGTCCCCTTGACCCCGAGACGAGGAAAGAAAAAAAAAAAAAAAAAAGAATTCTCTGTGTTTGTGTGTGTTAACTCCCTGCATGGCACAAAGATCACAGATCTTAAAACCGAGGTTAAGGGCATGGGGAGTAGCAAAGCTCAGCGCTTCTTCTCTGCCTCTCACCACTGGGAGAGGCGGCTTCCTCTCCACGAACAACACACTCCCAACAAAAATCATAATCCTCACGCAGACAGAGCAACACCAGCACTTGACATTCTCTCCCCTAAAGCAAAGAAAAAATGTGTTTTAAACAAACATATTGAACGTATGTTAATGTGCACACATATGCTTCCTCTATCTCTCTCTCTCTCTCTCTCTCTCTCTCTCTCTCTCTCTCTCACACACACACACACACACACACACACACACACACACACACACACACACACACACACACACACACACACACACACACACACACACTTTCATCACAGATGCTCCTCCAGCACTTGATCATTAAGGAATGCACCAACAGTTGGAGATAATGTGGTGCCAGCTTCCATTCTACTCCAGTCCTCCCCCTCTTATCCACCTCCCTCCCAGGAGAACTGCCGCTCCCTCACTTCTCCATCCCCTCCGCTCGGCCAGACACGACCTGCCAAGTCCTCCAACGGGAGAGACTGCAGCTGGAATGTGCTGCTGTCCTCCCTGCCTTCCACCTGGGAGAGGTGAATAATGGTCTGGATTACTCTATAAAATAACTCTCGAACACCTTTCAGTGTGCAAACAGTGTGGACAAAACAGGCAACCAAAAATGGATCTGGTGCAAGTGGAGCAACTTTTGCGCAGGCGTGCTCAAGGAAAAGAGTAAATGAGTCAGATGTCTGGCTTTTTTCAAAGCTCCCTTCCACAGCCTATTTTCCCGAAGAATTTAGATTAATAGAAGGAATGCTATTTTAGTTTCTAGAATGCCTGTCTGTTTTCTGAGAGGGAAATATTGATGCCAATGCAAACACTGCTCAGTATCAACATACTAATTACTGTCAGCCTGTGACAGAGACTGTCAAAAAATGATACACAGTCCATTCACAGTAGAATCACAGTTTATTTGTTATAAAAGATTGACACGCTGCTCTTGAATTTATTGGCTATCAACTTCTAGGACAAGTAGAAGTAAACATTATTTCTGACAGTATTGGTGAACTTCTTAAGTTTTTTGAGGACTTTGCTGCTCTTGTCCTTTCAAAGTAGGACATCACATTCTGGGGAATTAGCTTGAACAAGAGAACAGTCCAGTGAGTTTATTTTTATTTTCCTATGGGGACTCTTAAATCTCTCGCACCCCCCACCCCACCCCTTCCATTTTTTTTCCTCCCCCTCCCGAGATAAAATGCTGTGTGGCTGGGGAGCAGGCCATTCAGCTGGGATGAGAATGGAATGAAAACAATAGCCCTTATCAGGCTCTTATTTACATTTTCCCAGCGTCCCTGCAGTAGACAGCTTGGCTTGTCACCAAGCCCAGATCGCCCCACTGGACCCAGACCAACTTCCTCCAGCCCCAGCGATTCCAATGGTCCCTATGGACCCTCGCCTGGCACAGACCCCCTCCACTCTGCAGCTAGCACAGATAGCAACATACAAGACAAAACTACTGGAGTGTGTGTCCAAGACGTGTTCCCATTGAGAGGGGAATGATTTTCTGGACTACTAAGCCCGTCTGGGTCTCATTGTCTCTTCTGTGGGACTGGTGCTATATAGCTGGAAAAATGCCTTGAGCCCTTCTCTCTCTGTCTTTTTTTTTTTTTCGGAGGGGGTGGGGGGCTTCTTTTTTTAGTTTCCATGTGGCACTCAAAAGAAAGTCAATAGTCATCACACATTTAATACCGTCAAATTCAATATGTTTATCTCCTATCGGGGCTGTCATCTCTGGAATAGAGCTTCCCTGTGTCGGTGTTCTGTGATCCTATTGATGTGGACAAACAGGCAGAGGGATTGAGACACCTTAAGCTGAGATGATTTGGAGAAACTGGGCTGCATCTTTACTTTTTAACTGCATAAAAAAAACTAAGCTAATGATTCCCATAAATTTCAACAAAGGAATGTTTCTAGGTTGATGTGTCACATAAACAAGGCTTTCAGCACCTGGCAGTCAGTGCTGCCAGAATATGGTGTTCAGTGTAAACCACTGTTGGAACGCTCGGCGGCAGGTTACTGTTATCTGTCCTGACACTGACCGACTCCCCCAACAGTCTTAGTGAAAAATA
Organism: Lipophrys pholis; assembly: GCF_963383615.2. Lineage (NCBI taxonomy): Eukaryota > Metazoa > Chordata > Actinopteri > Blenniiformes > Blenniidae > Lipophrys > Lipophrys pholis. Next base: position 12,885,631 of record NC_137636.1, on the reverse strand, counting down.
TTGACAGGATTTCTTGTCTTTGTTGGTCTTTCTGTTACATATCGTTCTCATTCAGTATGATCCTGCACTTTTTCCCCTCCCCGACAGTTTAAGGCCACAAATAATGATCAGATTTATTTTTTAATTGTTGACATCCCAGGACATAATACGTTTTTAATTAAACTGAGGGCACGTTAGCAGTAAATGACTGTAATTGAGAAAGCGAAGGTATGGGAAAGTCATTAGCTAATTTATTCCTTTTTATTGCCGCTATGAAGCAAGTTGATTCAGTAGTTCATTCAAACAATTATTGGAAAAGCTAAAATCGCTATTTGGTTCACCAAACAGAAATAAATGCAGCTGCAAACAAGCGTTGTCACTTTGGGATTGTGATGGACTATAATAAAGCTGATCTGAAAAATTCACTCCACATATATTTGCAACTGGCCACCCTGACTGCTGGTAGGAACATTAAATAAAGTGTGTATATAAAGTTAAAAATAATTAAAGCCATGTTTTAGTTAAAAGGCTGTCCTCACTTTAACATATCAATGTTTCCGAGCCGTAATATAAAATCTATCTATGAAATGGATTGATACAACAAAACATGCCATCGTTTTAGAAAAACCTATAGATGCCTCAAAGCAAAGGGTCGTTACAACATGCATCTGAGGGTATTTTATTACCCTGTGTTGTCAGCAGTGAAAACGTTTCAACTGTCTGCCACCACGTTCTGAGCTTTCTGTGAGCGCTACTCTCCTGGGAGAAAGACGATACTCGTGTTTGAGTGTTTGTTGTTTTGAAAAGCTGTTGGCAGTGGAAAGTGTGCTGTCTAAGAGAGTCAAATTAGCCATAAGTCATGGATGAGAAACTAAGAGACCTCCCTTTAGCATTGGCCTTGTATATCAGTTGTCCTGGCCTCAAGGGGAAACATGTAATTACTAAATCAATGATCAGCTGACACTGACCATATAAATAATTTCCTCTCCACAATGCAGACGATTGGATAGTAAAGCAAATAGGGAAACAAATTTACTGTTTGCACTGAGAGGCAGATGGATGAAGAAAGCTGGTAGTCTCTGAACAAGTATTATTTTGAATTAAAACGGCATAGTCCTGTCCATTTAAACCTGGGGGGAAAAATAATATATATATATATATATATATATATATATATATATATATATATATATATATATATATTTTTTTTTTTTTTTTTTTTTTTTTTATTTATTTTATTTTATTTTTTTTCCAGGCCGGTGTCCTGCATGTTTTAGGTTTCTCAGAGTTGCAACACACCTGAATGATATAAGGACCTTGTCACTTGGCTTTTTTACAAGCTTGACGATGACATCAGCATCAGATTGAGGTGTGCTGAAGCTGGGAGAGAGCTAAAACGTGCGGGACACCGGCCCTCAAGGCCTGGAATTAGAGAACCCTGCTCTACAATGTGCAATACATAAAACTAAAGGAAAGATTTGTTTTCCAAAGTGATAGCAAAGTCTATTTCTTAAGTTAGAACATGTGACATAAACATCTACAGTATGAAAACTATGTTCAGATTGTAGTCTGGTGATGATGAGTGTAGTCTGGGCAACCCGTGAAGCTAAAAGGTCTAATGAAGTAAAGAGTGGGATGCAGTATATCCACTGTGACTTTGATTGAAAACTGCACAAATCACAGTTATTTTGCAGTGACTTATAGAGCCATAAATTACACATCAATGCATAATTTACATCACTATATGTTATTAACACATTTGATTTACTTCATTATGTTGGCTGTATCATATGATTACACATGTAAACGTCTACATCCTAGAAGGGAAAAAGAAAATGTAAGGACTTAACTAGCTTCACGAGAAAGAAAAGCTGTCACATTTTCTACATTCAGTGCTCGATACTGTATATTTCTCTTATTCAGGCATGAATTCTGTCTCAGAAATAAAACTGTCAGAATCTCAGTCAGACAATGATAGGCTAACGTCTAATTTCCCATCCACTCTGCGCTGCACGGGAAACAAATCAAAAGTCGAGATTGATAAAAAAGAAAATGACTGTGACACACTCCAAGGAGTCCTTTGAATATCTTAATCACAGACACACTAAAAACAAGACCCCATCATCACACCAAATAAAACATAATAATTACAAGAGGCAGGCAGGGAAGTGAAATGCAGAGAGAAAACATGTTTTTGTCATTCAGCCGGTAGTCCCTGAGACAACAGCTGTTGGATGCTGCAAATACTCCTGAAGTCTCCATAATCATGGCGTTATTGAAGTGAGGACAAAAAGGGCACTAATTGCAAGGGAGCAATCGGAACGCAATAGGTTACACACCCGGGTGATGCTGCACAATGCAAACGCTAAAGAGGGAGCTGAGGGGGAAAAAAACATTCTGAGCACAACACTGCGTTGTCGCTCATTTTCAGGCAATTACCTTTCCTCGTTGTCAACAGTTGTAATAACCTCTCCCGTTTCCAGAAGACTCTTCGGTGCAGTTAAATAATTCCAGCTTTTTAATATGTAATTACTAGTGCTGGCATGCATAAATAAAGAGGTCCAGCTCCTTGAGACATGTCAGTGTATTGTGCCGCACCTGCACCTCATGGTGGGCTTTCTTTAACTGACACCTAATCATTATTCCACTTGGTGAGCATCTCTGTTAGTCACCTTTCGACTATCAAGTTTAGTCATGTAAACAGTTGCTATAAATACATTGTAGGTAGCCTTGATGAGGTGTGGTTCATCTCAGGTTGTGACAGAGAACACACTTCTTTCTTTGTATCTGGCACACTATTTTCCTTCACACTGTACCTCCTTTACTGTAGCCATGCCTAAATTTGTAGTCAGACTGTAAGTGATGCTATGGGTCAGGAGAGGTTTTTCTTTTGACAAGTTAAATGTCATTTGAAAGAGGATTTGAGGCTTTGTAGAGGCTGACACAAGGAATGACATTGGACTCACGGGTCAATACAAATTGCATCCCATCGTTTGCACTTAAAGTTCAATAAATGGTTTAATTTTGTTTGGTTTTCTTTTCCTTTGATTTATTTATTTTTTTTGTGAACTTGTGGTTGCTTTATCCAATTATTACATCAAGGTCTTGAATTAAAATACTGAAAAGAAAGATGACAAATACAACCACAGATCGGAATCATTTGAAAAGTGCCAAAGAGTACAGGAAGCCAGCTCTTTGCAGGTTACTTTCTGAGAGGTTTAGTCATTTTTGCCTTAGCTAAGTTAAAACAGGCACAGTGCACGTGACCAAGAGTGTCTTCCTTTGCCTCGTCTTTATCTGCACTGACCAATGTGTTAATCCTGCAGCACTGACCTGGCCATTCTGACAAACCGTATACACACACAGCACCCTGACCTCTCTAAATAGGACACGTGTCTATCAAGCATATATGAATTAACCATCCCCAAGAGGCTTCACCTCCTGAGCTGAGCAGCATGTGACCTCTCCCAATCCATTTTACTGCGGCACTCTGTGGCAATCAGGCTTGAATTATTAAAGTGAGCAGTGAGCAATGATCAATTCATTGCGGCCCTTGCTCGCAGACTGCCCGGCCGTACTTCAGCAGAAATGACATTGAGAACACTTGAGTATGCTTCCAGACAATGCACATAAATGTGAAATATGTCAGACCCAATATGTCAATAATCATAACTGTACAGGCTGAGGCCATGTCCAGGCTAATCCCACAGAAATGCTGTTAGATGGCTATGAGGTGAGCAGGTTTCATTGCTGTGATTCTTTACAAATGCTTTCTTAAAAGAATGAGTTGCAGAAGTTGAGGAGTACATAAGTTTGCCTCCAGTCAACTTCTATACCTCATCTACTTTGTATTTGCAGAAATATTATTGGATACTTTTTAAACGAGTTGGGAAGAAATAAATACGTAAAGGTATTATACAGAGTGCAGGCCAGAAGAAACCTAGGTTGAGTTAACCTCGCTGGTGTGTTCCCTCTCTATCGCCTCGAATTAGAGAGGTCAAAACAAAAGCAAAAAAGTTGAGGAAGAGTGAAAGATTGCAGGGAAGTATGCAACCCAAGGAACCTGAAAGTAGGAAGAGGGCAAGGAAAAAAAAAATCCAATCAAAACTTCGTGAGGAGGAGATGAGGAGCCAAGATAAACCAGTACTCAGAGCCCCCAAAACTGCAATCTCCCCTTAAGCCGGAGAGTGGCAGCTGGCAGAACAGCTGGTGAATAGGATTAATGTCAGAAGAATGAAATAAAACTCAACATATGTCCGAGCCTGAGGTGTTGGGACTGTGCGTGATTGTGCCCCCGATGGATGCCATGTGTGCAGCTGGAAGGAGCTGCTGTGCTGCTCTGCTTTCTACCCCACAAGGTCACTTTTAAGAACTAGGACCATTAAATGCTTGGATAGCAATATGAACTTTTCATTCCCTCTCCTCTTCTCTCGTTTGCTTTAAAGTCTGTATTCGAGCAGCAGAGGGAGTCTGCTGAACACAGCAAGGGATACTTTGAATTTTAATAGAGAAACAAAAAAATGCTCTTTTAATTCAATTAAAAAAGATAAAAACAAAGAATCCGGCGAGGCCAAAAAGGCTTTGAAGTGGCATTGAGCTCACATAATATATTTCAGTCATTTGTGCTTCTTTATTCAAATAGTTTTTAATAATAATAATAATAATAATAATAATAATCATAATAATAATCATAATAATAATAATATACATTTGTTCATCATTAAAGAATTCATATATTTCCAACTGCATCATCACTGTTTGTATAATTCAATGAGGTAAATGCAATACCAAAAAGCTCAATAGAAAACAATTACAGGTGGGAATTTAAAAAAGACAAACTTATAGTGCTTGTCTTCATGTGTTGCTGGATATTAAAAAGAATGAGCAGACATGTCTTCTGGAATCGCAGCCAATGCAGATAAGAGGATCAGCTCTTGGGAAGATGAGAAATATGTAGAATTAATTTCAATTTATAATTTCCATTTGATGTTGGTAATCATTACGGTCCACACACTGTAATAAATTATAATAATTTCACACAAAAATTTAATTACTGGGTACCTTGCATTGGAGGGATTTTTTTGGGGGGTAGCCTGCAATTTAACTGTCAGATATAAACTTCCCAGCTAATCAATGCTGGAAAACATTCACATTTATTCGTCTATGTTAAATTAATAGATGTGTGAAGAAAATGTGGAGTACTGTGATCATAGCGGTTCAGTGTGATTCAGTAAATTAATGGGTGTCTGACTCTACAAGGACAAAAAGAGACTAATAGGATCCACATGAATGCATTACAATTTGCAGTGAAGCCAAGTGTCTGGTACAGATATTGAAACTTTATTTCATAAACGCTGGACAGCCACGGTGTGTTTGAGCATCTCCGGCATATGATGAGATACTCAGCCACAAATTATGTGAATGCATCAAGACATACAGCAATAGCATACTGTCAATGTTCTGTGTGTGTGTGTGTGTGTGTGTGTGTGTGTGTGTGTGTGTGTGTGTGTGTGTGTGTGTGTGTGTGTGTGTGTGTGTGTGTGTGTGTGTGTGTGTGTGTGTGTGAGAGAAACAAATTCTAAACTCAGTGAGAGGCTATTATTAATCTTCTCCGCTGCATTTTGGATTTTTCATTTTTAAACAGTAATTAAAATTGTTTATTGCATATTATGTCCAACTTTGTTTACTAAGATGCCAAACTTCAGGATGTAGACTTGCTGCTTGCTGGACTGTAAGACCAAAGGTCACTATTTACTATTTTTAGAATATGTTGTTTGCTTTCTGAGGGCTATGCAACACCCCCACCCCCACCCTTCTACCCCAAAAGAAGGGAAAAAATAACTATTAATTTAAATAAATGAGTACGTATATTTGGTCACCCTTGTAGTTTTGCTCTGTTAGAATTCTCAGTATCTCGGTCATTAAAAAAATATTTTACACAAAAACATAGAGAAATAATGAAGTGGCCATAGTACTTCTAAAGGTTAAGCCTTCAAACTCCTGAAGTCTCCATTCACTTACCCACGGCTAAGTTTCTCAATGTGCTGTTGTTCAAGTTCAGTAACAATAGAAGCTGTATGTTTCTTTTGACTCGGCTCGTTCCCTTTCTGTGGGATACGGAGCCATACGGACTGCAACCTGCTGGGCAAAGATGGAGAAATTTGTTTGAGAAAGTCGGGCTCATTAGTCCAGCTCACAACGGAGCAGCGAACAACAGAATTATTGTATTGGCATTGCTGAGCAGAGTGCCACCCGCCCTCAAAAATAAGTGACAAAGAAGAACATTTTGCAGTAATGCAAGTATTCGTTTTTGTACGTCGTATCCGAATGATTTAACATTGTGAGAGGTAATTGAGGCTACTGTATTAGTGGTTGACTGTGAACCACTGGTCCCATGCACCCTTTAAAATTGTGCTCGAAGTAGTTCAAAAGAGAGACGGCACTCATCAAATGGTTATCGTCACTGGCACCCAAGGTTTGCAGTGCAGTAAAACACATTCCTGCTCATTTTCTCTGACATTTTCATCACATCTCCTTCATGCGTGCAGTGTTATTGAACAAGAGGAAAGAATACGCAACGACTGAAAAGGAACATGTGTTCCATCACTCCTGATTAAATAGTCTCTTTGTTCAAGACGCAGCACGTCAAAGTTTTGTCTAAGAAATTCATGCTTGCTGATTTAGGGGAAGAAGAAAAAAAAACAAAACAATGCAAATATGTTAATAGGCTGCATCGACGCCACTTGTCATGTTTGGTCGTGTCGAGGCGGATCTCTTTCCTGGATGGCTGACGTACCTCTGACTTACAGAACAAGTCTGAAATGTGCTCTGAAATCATTAGCAGGCCACAGAGACAGTCTGTGCCCGGGGTCTGAGTTACACTCGCACTATTTTGATCCGTGGTCAGATGACACCGGTTCTTTTGTCAAGTTATGTGTGGAGAATGCTTGGGAGCCGAATGCCACAGCCAGGACAGTGATACTGAGCTGGCACATAAGTCTCCCTGTGTAGCCCTACTGCAGGCATTCAAACACACCGGCACACGCACAGCGGGACACATGTGCCCTCACAATGCCCCACATCCCATTGTGGAATAACCCTATTCCCCCATTTCTGGCTGCCTCGGCCCCTCCCCCTCCTTTACTCTCCGTTTAATGTCTTCGCAGCTAAACCGGGCATTTGTCTCTGAATTGTAAACCGGTAGATGGCCCGATGACAAATATAGTAGCATCAATAACTTCTGCCGTCTTGTGTGTCAGCATTTCACTAACTCCGTGTCCCCCTAATAACTGCAGTGTCACATGAAGCAGGCCCATCAGAAACTTGAGATGATCTGACCATCCAGTAAATCTTTATTCTCCTTTCAGCTTTTCCTCAGATTTACCCACCCTCCCTCCCAAATTCCTGCTGCAGAATCAGTGATGTCATGCACCACATTTCTATATGCAGTTTGATAAAATGCAGTGAAAGAGCCATACCTACGACTAGTATGTGGATGTATGAGCATGTGAAGACAAACAAGCCTCTGTGCAACCCTGGCTGCGATTTGTCTCTCAGAGACACCCGTTTCCTCCTATCAAGGGGTTCCTGTGCAGCCAGTAAGCCAGGATCACAATGGAAGTTTTGTGCTGCATGGGTGCAGGGGGACACGCTCAACAGCTGAAACCCGGGAAGATGGCCCCTGGAATGCTCCACAGCAGTTGCTACTGTTGACTAATCGGAATATGAGAACGAGGGAAGGTGATCTTGAATGCAAAGAATGGCACATTGAAGAAGCAGCTGCTTGTTTTGTCATCTGAATGACCAAGACAGCAGAAAGGGTTCCCATTTTGAAAGGGGCAACAAAATCTATATCTTAGCTTGTGTAAAGTGAAACCTGTGTTGGCCTCCATCGCCCTATGGGGACGCGCCTGTGTTATGTGAGGTCTCTGTATTGGACCAGATAGTAAATACATAATTCAGCAGTGGACCAGGCACTCTGAGCTGCCTATTCCTCTCATGCAGCCACCCCATTTAGCAGTGGGCTCTGATCTCAGGCTGGCAGTGGAGCAACTCTGCCACAGGAGGATAAGAAAGGGTGGGAAACAACATTTATGGGAGGAAGGCAAATGTTGATCTGGACCAGATAAAGGTGACAAGATGATAGGGAAGTGCACAAGAAAAAAAGGGGGAAGGAGAATAGAAGTGAAAGATCAGATAAATCTCATAAGCAATGCCCAAAAGAAAAGAGGATGACAAACTAAAAAAGGGGGAGTTAAAAAGGCTGGGGGTCTTTTTTTTTTTTTTTGGTGAAAGTTCACATGTCAGGCTGGCAGGCTGCCCGCGGCATACAGCCGAAAAATCTATTTAACGTCTGCTTCACAGGGTGACAAGAGGGTTGATTGGCAGAGAGCAGAGAGTCACTTTTGATCATGTGTCCTAACAAGCGATTCCAGCTCATGTCTCTTCAGCCTGAACAGATCTACATTACCTATTCAAACAAAAGTGACAGACCAGAGCGCTGCTCCGCTGAGCTGCTGCACCACGCCACAGGCCAAGACGAACACACACGCACACTCAGCGGAAAGCCCCCGCTGACATGTACTGTATATGCATTCATCTACACACACCATACTGGCTATCTGATCAAATAGAAAAGGAAACTACTGAATTCATTATGACAGAAACAACAGAATAGTAAAGGATGTGGAAGCACAAACACTCAGGAGAGTCACAGTAGCTTGACTGGTGTTTGGCCCATGCATGTATCCTGTCGAGAGGGTTGTGGCCTCACACCCTCTAGTCGGATCGGTGCGATCAGAGGAAAGCGTAGAGCTATGTTTGAAGAATACCTCAAAATCTGCAACCAAGGCAACTGGATATCCAGCCCTCATTGCATATGCATGGAGTCAAAGGCTCATGCTCAGATCATTATAACAAAGATTCCTATTAATTAGGTGGGATAAAGCAGAAGCAGATGACATGGCAGCTGGGATGAAACGAGAGGGGAGAAGGGCGGGAACTCAGAGGAGGGGAGAAAGAGCATCAATCTGTTTTGAGGGCAGCGGGAAGGTGATTTTATTTTCGTAATATAATGTATAATACGTAAACAAATCATTAAAGCATTACAATCTTTATATACCACAAATATATAAATATATATATATATATATATAAGTATTTTTGTTAACAGTAAATACAAATCCGACAATACATCAAACAAATCTGTTGATGGCATGAAGCACCTGCAGGCAATTTCAGTGAGCCTCCATGTAGAGTCAGCGGGGGCAGCGACACTGACAGGGGACAGTGTTACAACAGAGTCAAGAGTTCATCAGTGCTAATCAGACCACAGGCTTAGAGCTGATCCCATTCTCTTCCCGAGCTTTCACCCATCCCTGAATCTCATTACACGGCGTGTTGTAATAGAGGATAATGACCTGGGGCTACTCACACAATGCTGATCACTCCCCCACACTCAAGCTACTGCACAGTCATTATACAGTGATAATACACAACCTCACTGGGGAATTACTCTTACAAATAAAGAAGAGGTGAGAAAGGCAGAGCAGGAGTGGAAGACATGTCTGAGTGGTAACACGGGGCCACATACACTTCAGTTATACAGTATAACCCTGTGCCTGCATTGGCACACCCCGCTGGGGTGCTTTATGGCAAACAACAGTGCTTAGGGTACCTGCAGCTGTAATACGCTAACTCTTGTCCCTATAGTCTTTAAATGGACTTCTACCTGAGACTAAAAAGCATTTGCAGTTTGGCAGGTGGAATTGCTTCTCTTTGCTGAGTTAATTAGCCGTGATTCTGTCAAAGGGTTCCAGGTGTTGAGCACTCTATTAGATTACTTACTGTATCTTTACTGATTGGTCTCAAAAGGATGCAGTTCAGAGATACAAAGCACCTTGCTCTATTTTTAACTTTTGTCTTAGTACTTTTAAATATTTGGGTGCCTTTTGGCAGTTTATCTCTAGGATTTAAGTTTGTAAAGTGTCGACGACTGATCTGTATTGCCTACAACTACAAATCAAGTCAAAGGTGTCTACTATCTTCCATACAAAATCATTGGAACTGAGCAGCTGTAGTAGATATTAAAGCCATTACAGAGGGTTTGACAAGGCTCTGTTAATTGATACAATGTAAGACTGGACGAAGGAATTCTTTAGAGATATTATAGAATCAATAACCAAATATATCATATTGAGAACAACTAATCTTGTTTTCAACTTTTTCCTGATCGAAATACAACTTCAGTTAAATAATCATTCCACTCACCAGACCAATAAGAATTACAGTGCCTTTGTTTCAGCTTGTCCCTCAATTGCGCAAAGACAAAAAAGACACAACTGCAGCGGTTTTACTGGCAACCACTCAACAAGTAGCTCCAGAGCCCCAGAAAATCCCTAAAAGCTTAGACAGCAGGATGAAACCCAACTACCCGCCCTTGTCTTGGGGACGACCATAAAGACCCGACGCACAAGTATTTCTGTGTTGACTTGCGCAGTATTGATTCATACTTTAGTGCATTATATAAAACTGTTCTAATTGCACGTGAATCAAATCAAGGTCACCTTGGGTTTTTATAATGGTGGCTATTTTTCTTTTTACCCTAATACTTTATACTGACATTTTTAACTCTTGACAAGTGCTGTCTGGAGACTTATCCATAAATAATGCATTTACAATACCTAGTAAATAAACATGGGGCACAATCGTTAGCCCTGCTGGCAACTGGGCCTAATAGAGCTTTTACAGCAAAGGTGACTATTCAGCTAAATGCGGTGCTCACTGCTGGGAGGACATTTTCATTCATTAGCACAGTCACAAGCACTTAAAGCACTTTAAGGACCAGAACTAGAGAGTAAGGGTGGAAGGATAGAGGGGGTGAAAGGGTACAATTATATAGAGATGGAGGGATGGAGGAATGATGCACGTAACACTGAGCACTGTCCCTATTGTTGTAATGTTTAAAAGGCATTGTGGCTAATGAAGAATTCCTACAATAATATTCTTGTATAGAATATACAGAACTGATAGAACAAGCTAAAAATTTCAAAATTTTGAAATTGTCATCACGTGCTTATTAGTCCTACCAACATGTCAGTTTACCAAAACCACCAAAAATAAAGTTATAACTTAACCGTCATCAGATGACATCAAACGTGCAGCTTTAAAAAATAAATAAAAATAAAAAATGCCTCTGACTTCAGCACATCATTTCAGGTTCTTGCAGTGTAAAAAAACAATTTCATGTGCTCAATGGAAAGAAGCATAAATAGGTAATAAGGTCTGTCAGAAATACATTGGTACCTTGTCCTGGAACCTTTTCAACCAAAACCTACTACGTCACGTAAAGTGGGACTTCATGTTCAATATAGGAGCAATGTACTGTGTAAAAACTGTGGGCCACACACCATTTGTTTTCCCCTTTCCCCTTGCAGTGGCTGCATTTATCCTCAGTCCATCAGGACAATGAACTGTCTTGACCAGAAAAGAAAGCCCGGAGAAGAATGGTAGCAGATGGTAAAGATTCTCTGAGGACCTTGGTGATCCCGACCAGACAGGCACCACAGCAGCAGAATTAGGCACAGCAGTTGTCGTGGGTAGATAAGCGGTATATTTAGCTCATCTGTTGCTCGTAGCACATTAGCAACATCATTAAGACAACAAATGGCTTCTCCAATATTCTTGTGTGTTCTTTAATAGGTTAATCCTGTCTTTTTCATTCCCAACTGTGCCACTATCACTCCATAAACAAAGACATAAGATTATGATTTCTCAACGGTTTCTCTGAGGTTTTCCTTACTCAGTTTCTGAGAATCCCTCTTCCTCCATTTTACAGTAATCACTGATCATCACCACCGGAGCTTTCTCAAGTGCTCTTCAGAACGGAGTATCTCTCAGTTCCTACAGCCTGGGGACAGCATACTGAACTTTGTGAGCCTCTTGTCTTCTGCTGTGTTCCATGTTCAGAAACTAATTTCCTCCAACAAGGGAGTTTATTTTGGTGGCGATGATACGCAGCGCATGAGGCAGACCAAGTCGCTATTATTAACAGGAGATTAAAACAGCTGTATGGCACTCTAAAGCACCCTCTCCTTCCTGCACTAACATACGGCCCTGGATTACAAGCTGCACTTGACCATTTAAATTACTGCAACAACCAGCCTTCACCAGCTGTGGCTCATTACCATAATGCCCGCTGTCGCTACAGAGAGCACTGACAATCTTACCCTGAAAATCAACTCAACAAGGAACAACACACATATGAAAGATATTCTCACCTTAGGGTATAACAAAGTGGTAATAGCAAAAGCATTTTCCTTTCTTTTACAAAAAGAAATTGTCCTGTAAGGTGCTGAGAGACGCCATTCTTTTATCCTGGGATCAGCTCCAGATCAAAACCCATTGTCAAGAAGACTAGTGGCAAAAATCCTATATACCCCTAATATTTATGTCTATTGGTATGAAGAAAAAAAACTGCATTTGTAAAATGCCCATGGACTGAAGAAAAAAATACTTACTGAGGAAATTTTTTTGCTGCGTTGCAATATTAAGTGTGACTTGAGTAATTCCTAAGATCCTTCTACCTTCTGATTTCTTTTTAAATTGTGTTTCACATCTTTGGGCTATAAAAAATTTTCTTTACAAAATAGGTGAAAATTGCTGACACATGTATGTCTCCCTATGTTTTATATATATATATATATTATTATAAAAAAAAAATTTTCCCTAATCTAATCGAAACCCTTCTGGGTAATTTAAATACATTTTGAGAAATACATATTTTTCCTGTTGTGGAAAAATCTATAATTTAGCATTGCATCAAAGGAGCGTTGCCCATTCTTTGAGTTCTGTTTCAGATGACAACACAAAAAATCACTCCCATAACAGGATGTGGCTAAACCATTATCTGGCAAGAGGCCTGTGATTCTCTGATACTAAGATAGCCAAACGAACACTTAAAAAAGAAGTGGCAAATTATTTTTAGGCTAACAGAGGTCTAATTTATTCGTCTGATGAAGTGCTTAAGCTAAGAGCTCCCCAGACACCAAATGAGACACATGCATTCCCAAGGGGGTTTAACATTTGATTGGATGTAGTTATATTACTACAGTCCTAATTAAGAAGGGGGATGTGTTTCAGCAGCTCTTTCAAATATTTGTTTTTCCGCCATACTCTTGATAGACTGCAGGCTGTAGGAGGGAGAGGGAAGAAGGGTAAAATGGGTACAGATATGACGGAGAACTAGCGGTCCCATCTCAGGATTGGATCTCTTTTTCGTCGTTGATAATTGTAAGAAAATCTCAAAACCGCTGCCACCAAAAATGTCCACGATGTGACGGATGAGGCTAATGAATGCGACAGAAAACAGGTAAAAATCCCTGAGAAGGGGTTGGATTGTTTGTGGGTAGCTCACATTGACGGATAACTGCGTGAAGTGAAAAAGTGTTCTGTGTAGCAAAATAAAAAAGAGGTAGTGTTCCTGGCATCAGGTCAGCACTATGAGTTTTATAGTCGAGGAGTTTTCCTTGGCATGAATGAAGACCACACTTATGCTGAGGTGCACTGCCACACAGTCTTTGTCACATTGGATTTGGTTCAGAACAAACTGGAAACACTGTAACGTCAGAATTCCCAACGCGCGCGCATGTGTGTGTGTGTGTGTGTGTGTCTGTGTGTGTGTGTGTGTGTGTGTGTCTGCTTGAGCTTGACACAAAGAGATACAAGAGAAAAGAGGTCGTCAAGAGAGAAACTTTTTTGAAAGGGGAGGGAAAATTTGGGACAATCAGACAGACGTTGGAGGAAAAGAACATTTCTCAGCACAAACCTTAAACACACACACACACACACAAACACACACGGAGTCGTACCGTCTTGCTCTGTCTTTGTCATCTCCTCCAACTTCTTCTGCTTCAGCGTGTCCACTACGTCTGCCAGGCTTCCTTTGCGGCGCTCCGGAGTTCCAAACGCTGATCCGCTCAGCAGGTCACTTCGCTCCCTGGCCCCCTCCTCAGGCTTGTGTGGGGAAGTGGAATTGTTCCGGAAGGAGTAGAGGGAACATACTTTATTGCTGTCAGATTCCTGTAAGACAATCAACAGTTGGGAGGGGAGACAAGAAGGAATGGGATTCGTATTAAATGATGAGTCTGTCTCTGTGTTCTGTCAGAGCCCCATTGAGCATTTTGACGGGGCATTTTTTATATATTTTTTTGTCATTCAAATGCAGTGATTGCCAGGTTTTTTGCAGCTCAGGGGTGATTTGGCCATATCAAATGGCTCCTCTCTGGCTTTTCATACAGCAGCTTCTGTATTTTCACCACTGCCTAGCTGCTCTTGTAAATGAGATATGACAAGTGAAAAATTGAGATGAAATGATGAGGTACACTTTCATAGGGCATATCCATAATGTGCTCAGGCTTTACTTTTCATCTGCAGAGACTACACAGTGAAATCTCCCAACTGTAATCTTTCAAATTGCTGTTGAGTGTGCATTTGTGTTAGGGTGACTGCTGTGTAATTTGTTCATTTTCGAGTAGAGACCTATTCTCAACTGAGTGCCTTGAGCCATCGTAAATCTGTGTCCTGTCTCGAGCTGTTGTTGTTTTTCAGTCCCACCTGTGTATGGTTTAGTATTTAACTAAGGGTCCTGTCTCTGGCTGACTGGCTGAGTGCTCCCTGTGCACAAACAGAGACATGAAGGAAAGAAGGAGAAGAAAGGGGGAGGGCTTGGGGGGGGGGGGGGGGGGGGGGGAGAGGAAGAGAATACTCCGCACTTGGGAGCGTAATAGCCAGCACACAGACCATGGCTGAGGGTTGCGTCTGACAGACGGTGGTGTTAATTATGGCTCGTGGAGTCTGAGAAAGCAGAAGGTAGCTAAGCAGCCAGGAGTTGCAGCCTATAACGGGGGAACAGTTATCTCTGATTTAAACTTTGGCCCACAAAGTGAGGAGAATAAACATGACACGCAGCTGTATCCAACATGGAAAAGTGAGCTTTAATCAACAGTGGCATGATAACAGAGTGTATTACAGCATAGTTAAATGATACAACCATGTCTGGAGCCACTGAAAATCCTAAATAAAAAGTCAGGAATGCAGTAAACTGGGCCCGGGTGTTGACAGTGCCAATTTCTCATCCCTGTGTGGCATGTCGAGCTTCAGGCAGAGTTGCGGCGGTGAGTAGGGTGGTCTGGTACCAAGCGCCAGGGTGGCACGACCGAGCGGCCTACTCTGCGCCTCCCAACCCTGTGTTGGATGATTATGCAGCGTGGCAGAGACAGTGGAGAGTGCTTGAGGGGAGAGGAGCAGTGCTGGGTTAATCAGCTGGCGTGGGTTCAGGGCACAGCCCACACAGACACATGGCACAGCAGTGGAGTCAGGTAATCAGCAAAGGGAATGCTCGCGTTCCTTCCACCTTATGCCTTCTTTTTCTTCTCTCCATCTCTTTGCTGTTATCCTCCATGTTGCTTTACCATGGTTTGCTCATATCCCCTTTTCACTCTTTAGCATCTTTTTTTTCTGTTATGCCTTGAGCTTATTTTCCCTTTTTAATATTTTGTAAACACAATATACTTGGGAAAAAAATCCCACTTTTCACTACCGTCGATCGGTGAAAAGTGTCTTGATTTAAGATCAAGGCTACATGAGGCGATAAAGTGAAATGGTTCAACCTTTAACATTTAGAATAGCCATTCCTTTAGACATTCATGATGTGAGTCACTGAAATTGTGCTCAGGTTTTCAGGCCTGTGTAACCTTTTATTGTTTCCTGATGTCACTTTGATGGCTACTAGTCTTGTTTATCTCCATGTGCCATTTTGACTTACAGTATACTTTCTATACAAGCCTTCACTCTACCTCCATTTTATGTGCAATGTGAAAAAATAATTCCCATATGTAGCAATTAATAATTAACTGAATGATTTACCCAAATACATACAAACCAAAGATTGTTATTTTCAAAATAAAAATTTAAAAATGGCTATGATTGAACATATTAAACAGAAATATTATAGAAATGGCTATTAATGGTAATTATAGTAATTGTTTTTTGGTTGAATAGTGGCGGTAGTCCTATACAAGCTAAAAATATATATATACTGTCACTGGCATTAGTGGCTTCCCCTAATGTGTCACACATCAAGAGACCCTGAGAACTCTTCATCCTGTCAATTACCTACACAATCTGCATACATACCCCTACATTATGAGGAGCAGGCTGCTGCACAAGCTATTCATGTTTCTCCGAGTGTGTGCATGTGCGCATGTGTGTGTCAGTATGCTCTGTGTTGTGCTGCAATGAAATGCTAAGGTGTCGAGGGTCTCGGCGGCCAACTGCAGAGCTACTTCAGAGGCCCTCTGGGTCTCTTTAGCATGGACCCGTCTGTCACACACAACCACCTGCCCCCTATGTCTATAGCCCACAAGTACTGGTGTTCTTCCTTGCTCTGCTCACATCAAAAGCAGCACTGAACTCAAAATGTGCCGTGTCTGGGGTCTTGCTGCAGATGTAGCTCATACACAACAAGAACAACAACACACGTCTATCAAAGACAGATATTTCTTTTATATCAACAAGAAGCCAGTGGAAGCCAAGAAGACTGCCTACGCGTCTATTCATCAAAACGCAGTGCCATTACGTTATTCAGGAAGAGTTAGAAAACCTCTCTTTACACCAATAATAGCTCATGGTTTAGAGCTTGCCGAAGCATAGGTTTCACAGTATATGGGAACCACAGGGCTGGAGTATCAGCTCAGTACATACCAAGGACAATGATAGCCAGTTCAGTCCAGGGATGAACAGAGAGACAGCAGAGCACTGTGTGAGGTTTGAAAAGGTCCTCCTCATGTATGTCCCAAATTCATGTCACTGCTGTTTTAATTGAACTATTTTTCTCCACAAGGGTGTTTTGTTGACATGGAATAGATGGGAAAGCATTTGTGGGTGATTTCACTAGGTGTGTTTGAATTCCTCACCATGCGGTGCTGGGCTGACACCAGGCTGTCCCAGTCACTCTCTGACGGTACGCTGCTGAGCTGCTGCAGTTCATCTGGTGCTTTTCCATGGAGCAGACTGTGCAGGGGCAGCTGTGGTGTACCATGGGCCTCTGCGCTCTCATCTTTCTCCCAAGACAAGTGCTCCTGACTCATGGCATCATCCCCGTCAACCACAGTGGCAAAAGGAGATGTGGCTTGCTTGGAAGACATGACTCTGCTGTTGGGACGATAAAGAAAAAAAAGATTACAGGGATAAAATATCATGTGAGGAACCATGTTTGCTTAAGTGCTTCATAACTGAAGGGGAGTTCTATTGAATTAGTTTTTGCATAGCTGTGACTATTGGTGCACGTCAGTATTTATTATCAAATGCTCCACCTGACTGCCACCTGTTGCTGCCCTGGCCCGTGCTGTTTGGAGCACACCATGGGGTCCCTGATCTTTTGTTTAATTCCGATGGATGACTTGATTCTGGGCCGAAGCCATGCCTGCTTGGGATCTGGACGAAACCCCAAGAGTGACTCGGGCAGAAGGTCAGCCAAAGTAGGGACTCCATCCACAAAAGAAATGTAACCAACGTGAAAACTACAAACCATAAGTTTGATTTTACACTTCTTTTCCAGAAGACTCATATAGTTTCTTTAACTTACAAATAGATTTTTTTGTTGCGCTTCAAACTTCTATTTTTAATGATTCACCTTTTGTATGTTTTAATTACACTCTGAAGCGGTTCTTTTGTTTCCACCAGACAAATTAGAAAGTCACGAACAACACTATTTCTTCCACAGAGGCCAACAAATCTCACTTAATCAGCCCAAAAACCAAAAGCCAATGGTAGAGGACTAAATTCACAAATCTGTCACATGCTTTCAGGAATATCACAATGACAATTTACTTGATATCAGGTGCAAAGGAAACTCATTTTAGCTGTGTTTGTTTCTTCTTCATACAACCAATTCCACTTTTTCTTACAATTAACGATGCTGAACTGTGCTTGCACCTGCAATTAAGCATTTGGTATTTTAATTAAAAGGGGGGTGATATGGCTTTCCTCCTTGTGTGAAGTTGAGAAATTGAGCTGAAGTGTGTTGAACTCCTGGTCTTCCCTTAATGTTTGTTTGTTTTTTCAACTATGGGACACTGACCATTAAAACTAGAATGTGACTACTCGGGGTTCAAATCTTCTCAGGTGACTGAGTGTGTGCGTGCCAGTCTTGCATGTAAGAAAGAGTAAAGAAAAATCAAGGGTGTGAAGTTATAAGTGTGTGTTTACACATGACAAAACGCTCAGGGAACATTTCATCACCGATCACCATCTGCCCTGTTCTCCTGCTTTATCCACAGGGGTCAGTGTGACAGCATTTTAGTTCCACTGTAAGCTTGCCCTCGGCTTGAGGGAAGGGGGGGGACTCTCAAGGTTGAGGCAGGCTGTGGTGTGATGGTGTCCTTGCACTTTCAGCTGAGAGCATCATGCACCAAGAGATAGGCAAATATATGTTCCTCTTTGCAAAGTATTTTACTGACAAGGTCTTTGGGTCCAATATTTCTTCTCAAGGAAATCTGTCAACTGAGATGTATTGTCCACTTCAAAATCACACAGTTGGATTGTTATTCCTGTAAATACTCGAGGTAAGTTTATACCCTGCGCTTTTCATAAACAGCCTATCCAAAATATAAAGCAACATGGAGAGATGAAAAATAAACCACAACAAGTTTTGAAAAGGATGAAGCATAAAGCAAAACCACAACATAGATGCTGACACAGTCTGTGCAGTTTTAATATAAGTACAACAAAGTTCAGCAAAGTTTGCAGGATGAATGTAGACCTCAGATCTTAACTTTTATTCAAGATATGGACTTTTTTTTAAAAAAATTATCGTTAGCACATCAACACCAGAAGAATTGAGAGGTCTGTAAGTAATAATACAAGAGTAACTGCGACAAAACCTTGCATAACATCATTATTCATAATGTGTGCCGGCATATGTATAAGGATAAGAGTCTCTTTTTATTTCCACTGTCTGTCTGCGTCTCATTTACTCACACACGGTCACAGATCAGCACGGGCAGTGAATAGGGACCCAAACAATGGTAGCCTAAGTTAATCTCTTGTGTCTCAGCAGCTGTACAAACAGACCCACTAAGTCAGGTAAGACAGCAGGGCAGGAGCATGAACCCGTGCCTGACAGGCTGCCTGGCTGTCTCTCCTTTTTTTATTTTGTCTTTTAAATGCTATGTCTAGAAGCACTGAGAACAGTGTCTTTATTGGGACTCAGCCTTCAATTTTAATCAGCCATTAAACTATTTCCTGCAATTACATCAAATAGAAAATGAACTAAAAATGTGTACTGGTGATTGAAAATCATGACTCGGAGCAAAGTTCAGCGCACACACACGAAATGGTAGGTAGAAGGGACAGTAGTGGGGTTAGTGTGTGTGTGTGTGTGTGTGTGTGTGTGTGTGTGTGTGTGTGTGTGTGTGTGTGTGTGTGTGTGTGTGTGTGTGTGTGTGTGTGTGTGTGTGTGTGTGTGTGTGTGTGTGTGTGTGTGTGTGTGTGTGTGTGTGTGTGTGTGTGTGTGTGTGTGTGTGTGTGTGTGTGTGGCAGAAGTAGGCTGAGCACATAGACTTTGACATATTTTTTATTCATGCACCCAAAAAGCTTGAGCCTGAAGCGCAACAAGCACCTCGTCCTCAATGGAGTGTGAGAGTGAAACAAAGCACTGCTTTTGTATTACACAGTAAATCAAGTGGTATTATTTTACCACTAAAATATTCAGTCTCTCAGGCACTTTTACTTTGGTCTCCAGCCATCAGTCAAACTGCTGAGGCGTGAGTGAGAGAAGGGGATAGAGGGAGAGAAAAGACGAGAGGGCGCATTGGAGACTCCATTCTCCTGTAACATGTGTCTACAGCAATCTTGTTAAAGAATGCAACAGATCTGCAGCAGGCTCCATAACAGTATTTGTCAGCAGGAGTTAATAATTTATTAGCAGTGCTGGGAGGGCTGCGCTCGGGCAGCTAAAGAGTACGGAGAAACCCTTCTGCCCCACCCCCACATCTGACAAGCCCCATACAATACTACCTCATAATATCGAAGGGGAAAAGGGGAAGTGTGGCAGTAATTCTCTGAAAATATCTGGGGGCAACCGTTCAGTATTTTATTCCTCATATTTTGAGTGGGGATCACACAGCGCTGTGATCTAAAGGGGTACGTGTGCAGTAGATCAGCTAAGACACAACAAAGGTATTTGATGAGACGCAAAGTAGAGAGCAGAATCCAGCTGAATGCGGTTACCACCGACGCATGTAGAATCGTTTCATATTTTCTGATAGAATAGCTCTGTTTACACCCTC
Organism: Lipophrys pholis; assembly: GCF_963383615.2. Taxonomy (NCBI): domain Eukaryota; kingdom Metazoa; phylum Chordata; class Actinopteri; order Blenniiformes; family Blenniidae; genus Lipophrys; species Lipophrys pholis. Next base: position 12,865,304 of record NC_137636.1, on the reverse strand, counting down.
GGCCTCCGTGCTTGCAAAGTAAATCCTGCAATCCAGCCCTGTTTGTGCAACTACAGTGTATTCTTGAAATAACTTTACTCACATTAATAATTGAATCAGTTTTGCTGGTAAATAGAACCAAAATGTGCTTGTACATACTAAACAGGAAAAAATGAGGTGAGCTGAAAAGAAAGCTCATACATATTTGAAATGTGACCCTCCTTCGTGCACGATTACACAGTAATTAATGAAAGGTAATCAATAAGTGTGTGATACGCCGCTTCTTGGCATCTTCCTCAAAGACAAAGCCCCAGTCACTTTGAAGACTCGAGGCCGCAATGAGGGAGGGTTAAATAGAAAAGAGACCTGGTCTATATATAGCCGACAATATTGCGCACATTTGAAGGATTAGGATTTAAGTTCTCCAGCCGTGGGCTCATATGGCCTGGAATGCTTTGAGTCATGAATTGTTCCCTGAGATAATGTTTCATCATCGTGCAAAGCAACCTCTGCTTAATTGGTAAGTATTAGAGGAGTGTTGTGCACTGCTCATCTTGGAGGCCTTGTGACTGCTGGGCCATGTGTCCTCAGCTATCCTGTTTCCTCTTTCATCATAAAAGGGTCTGACTGACTTTCACCCCTCTGTATCTACTCTGTCACACTGTTTACCTTTTATAGACAATGGTGATAAGTAACTCCACACCAGTTCCCCCACAGACCCATCCCGCCCACTTGTCTATTCCACTTCTCATGTCTTGCACCATTGCATCTTGAGGTCTCAGCAGAGACTATGTCCCCTTCCTTTGCACCAGTGAGAAAAGACAGATAGATTATTAAAAATGTATGAAATATATGGATGGAAAAGCACACAGTGACAGTTAAAGGGGCCTATTGTTGCATGATGTGCGCTCCTGTATGATAAGCATGTTTAAATGATGAATCTCATTTTAACATAAAAGGTGTAAAAAGATGAAGCAGATATGTCTTTTTTAATAACTTATTAAAAAACTGCAGATTTATGACATCAATCTTTAAACATAAAAAGAACATGCAGTTAATCAACACTTGCAGTGTGTCGGACTAATAGTGCCACTTAACAAAGGGGTAATAACGATTATGCTCTGTCACACTCTTTTATTGTACAAATTGTACTATATCACATGAATCATTTACAATAAAACTAAAAATAAATCAAAACTATTGAGGCTTAATTCTATTATGTAAAGTGGAAAAAGATGAAGAGAGTGTGTGTGTGTGTGTGTGTGTGTGTGTGTGTGTGTGTGTGTGTGTGTGTGTGTGTGTGTGTGTGTGTGTGTGTGTGTGTGTGTGTGTGTGTGTGTGTGTGTGTGTGTGTGTGTGTGTAAGGCAGAGAAATCATCTGTTTTCCTTCAGGGGTTCCTCCTGTTCAAACAGGTGTCATGGTAGGGTTCCTCTGGGTTCTTCACCTGCCATAATGAGATATTACTACCTGACAGCTCCCAGCTGGAGGAGCATTGACACGGAATCCACCGTTTAGCACAATTAAATTATCACCCTCCATTGTGATTGTGCCATGCTGTGCAGCAGCCAGGTTTCTGGATACATAATCAACTCATAATACAAGGCTGTATAGTGTGCAGTTAGTCTCTTATTTGCATACACACAGGAATGCACACGCGCCGATTTTACCATGCATTCATATACTGTACATATTTTCTTGCTGTTCAGTTTGCACAGATTATTTTCAGAGGTGAGCTACAAAAGTCCGCAAGTCCGTTCTGGCAATGCCCGAATTGATTTGAATCTCTTAAACCCGAGCAGAGTGAGTAATTACAGATAATGATATTAAAATATAGTAAATGGTTGGGAAACTACAGATTCTCCAACTAGGTAACCTACTATACGGCGACTGGAGAGTTGTCTAAATTAATTTGTTTAAATTGTTCCTCCATTATCGTTGACCTTCCCCCTGCAAAAAGTCAACTCAATTACAGCAACACTTCGTCCTCACTTCACTTCCTCTCCTGATGCCTTCTCTATTAGAAACTGCCACAGTCACCACAGCTAAAATCCACACTCAAATGATAGCCACCCAGAGCGAATTAAGCAAGCCACCTGAAGTGCACACTTTACATATTGAGCAGAGCATTGATAATTACTTTGCAGGGTAAATTATTTGCAGTAATATGATGCTCGAGGAACTGCCTTGTATCTCACTTTAAACACTTGTGCAGCTGCCATGACAGCGTGGTTGGTGTCCTTGCCCCCCACCCAAGGCAAAGGCAGATGCAGGTGTGAGAGTGCTTAAGTGTCCCTGTCTGTCTACTCAGGAAGGGTCGATGAGCACTCACACACTGAACCCTTCCTCCGCCTCCTCCTCCCGCCGCCCTCCTCTCCTCCTTTGGTCCCCTGTGCTATTGGCCCTTTTTCTGATCCCAGGACACAAGCTCAAAGCTGGATGGCATAACAGCCTCTCAGTTCCCCAGGACACACACAAGTTCACCCATGCGTATGCTTTCACAAATGAAGGATGGTTGTCCAAAAAACAGAGGGGCGAAAAAAAAAAAAAAAAAAAGAAATCATGGCTAGCCTTTTTTACTAGACTCGCATCCCAGAAGAAATTATCCACAAGAGGAGGAGCACACTGGATGTTTGTTTTTTGTAACCTTTGAATTTCTCTTTTTTCCTGCCTATACTGGGATGATAGACATCCCAAAGAGCCTGCTGCTGCTGGTGCTACACTTAAACCTCAAAGTGAGTCAAGCCATCAGCCAACACAACCCTGTTTGCTGAGCAACAGTGGAGCTTTGTGGCCTGCCCCATGGTTGACAGTAAGTTATGAGTCCTTTGTGAGCAGGAGAAGGAAAACAGGGATTGGAATTTGGCAGGAACATAATAATACAGAATTCGTCTGTTCATGCAACCTGAAATTTTCATGAAAACAATCAAGCATTGTTGAGGGGAAGAAAAGCAACAGTGACAGATGAAATATAGAGTGGGGCCCCCCCTTTGTAAAACATTAAACAAAGCGCTATTCAAGCCGGTTCTATTCTGTCATTTATAAAGTCAGGTTCTCCACACTAGAGAAGGCACTTCAACAAATCCATTGGGAGATCTCTCATAATTGTCAGAAAAGGAGCTGGCTCAGGGTGCAAAACAGGAGCAAAGGGACGATTCCCAATTCACCAAAGAGGTGCAGTTTATTGGGATCAGAAGAAATCTACAAGAAAAAAAGCAGAGCCTTCGGGCAATTATATTAAAAGTAAAACAATCGTAGACTTTTGGCCAAATACTCAAGGACAGTATCTATTTACGATGGAGGGTTCTTTTTTTATTTTATTTTACAAGTGGTTAGAATGGAGCTGGTGATCGTGACTGTTTTATGAAATTAGGAGCAGCATTGCTCTATTCGACTGGAGAAATACACATTGTGCCATGGACTGATGTATTATCTGATCTTATTAATATTTTACTCTGGCTTTTCAAATGGTTTCTTGCTTCTTGGTGGTTGAAGTGAGAAAATTACTTTTAACAATGTTGTTATTAAGTTGCTCTATTCCTTTGTGGGGTCATGAGAGGACAACAGCTCATTAGCTACAGTTAGACCCGCCTCAAATGTTTTATAACGCCTTTCTGCTATTCTTTTTTTTTTTCTTTTTCTGAATAAATTAATGGCTTTCATTGAGACCTCTCACACAAGGGAGAGCAGTGTGTCTGCCTTTACAACAACCGGACTTCTTTTCCTTCTTTGTCTTTTGGACTCTTGTGTTTTTTAAGGGCTGTGAGAAGAGGGGCCGGGGTAGAATTGGGGAGGGAGGGTAGAGAGCAGCCACATTTGATGTGACACGTCAATTGGAAAATCAAAACAGGGGTAGTTCATTTGCTCCACCCAGATGAGACCATCTAGCTGAGCCATGATGAATAGGGGTCAGGCAAGCCACACCTCAAAGATTTATGATTAAGGCTTATTATGTTGGGAACCTGACATTGATTGCTGATTTAAACCACTGAAACCAATTAATTTGCCAGTGCTGAATAGAAAGCATGGTCAACAGTGTGTGTCATTCTGACAGGTTGGATGGGAAGAAGCTGAGCAAAAGTCAAGGACTAAATGAATGGCTGGCCCCCTGCTCTGTTTGGAGGTGGTTAAAAGTTACCACATGTGATTGACAGCTGATACAGAAAAAAAGAAGAGAGGCCCGAGAAAAATGAGATCTGAAGAGCAAAACCAGAAACCCTAGCCACTGATCTGAGTAATTGCCCCAAAATTTGGTTCACAGACGACATGTACAAGCTGCTGTTTTAGCAATGCTAAAATGGTTTCATTCATGGGGCGGCACTGAGAAAACCTGAGTAAATGAATGTGAAACATAGCCCTAATAAAATCAGAGAGCTGACAGACATGGTTGAACAGAAAAATGTGCTGTATTTCCACTCCGGGGAAGCGGGCGCGATAGTGAATTAGACGCTGACTGAAACACAAAATGCCTCACCAGTCTGCTGCTAACCATGTGTCTGACCACTCATATTGTGCTTCATCTCATCTTTGGGTTTGTCCAGAGCAGCGCAAAATCATACTGGACCCACAAACGACAAAGCCACCACAGGCGATTACCCAAGTGATTTCTGTGTTGTGTTCGCAACAAATACCACATTGCAGTTGGTTGTATGTTGTTGGTTTTTTTTTTTTTTTTCCCTCCGTGGTTGCAGAAGGGAGCTTATGTTTACTAATACCTTTTTCTCGGCGTTTAGTTTCTACTTAATTCCTTTGCTGGCTTGCTTGGAAGACACATGCATCATGACAGAGTTCCAAAATGAAATCATTAACTAAATTGCTTTCTTAAAAAGCCACAAGTGTGCAGCAGGATTTGTGTGTGTGCGTTTGGCTGTGGGCCACGGGCCTTTGGTTCCCAGGCAGCCTCTGCCCCGGCTCTGTTGTGGTTCCCTGCCACCGCACTCATTATGCTCAGCCTCAGCACAGCACGGCGCAGGGCTGCAGCTCGCCTCACTCACTGGCCTAGTAGGAAATAATCTGGTAATCTCAAACTACTCCTCCATTTCAACTGGGGCCCCATCCGCACAAAAGGACCCTTTGTCCCAAAACATTTATGGCTACCCCTTGGATCTCAATCAGGAAATCAATCAAAAACAACACATTAAACAAATACGCTCATGTTAAAACCTTTGAGGGAATTTTTTGAACAGTTGATCTACTGTGTTGAACGTTTGCGATGTCAAACAACAGTTCCTGTTGTGACTTTTCAAACCTGATTAATGGCAAAAAATATTGGCTTTCGCAAGTCGTAAAACGCGATGAATAGAAAAAAATATGTGGAATATGCGCACAGAGACACACAGATATTATGTAACAAAAAAACACTTACTGGAAACGTTTTCCACCTCCCTGAGATAAATTTCAATAAACAAAGCAAACAGAATGGAAGGTAAATAGAGAGTGAAGGACAGACAAATATTTGATGAGAAGATAGGAACTGGAGTTGAGCTGCATAACAGGCTCGCTGAGGACCCCGTCTACGTACACTGTCTATCTGTTCAGCTCAGGCAGCAGATGTGTCTTTCACAGCCTGTGGAGTGGGCAACCAGTCTGCAAACAATGACTGCAACTTGACAAAGGTTGCTGCACTTGCAACACACTATTTACAGTAAAGGGTAGCTTCATTTTTTTTAGGTCCCTCCAGTAAACAATTTCCCAATTATATCTATTTACCCTCCAATGTACGGAGGGTATTTAACATTCAACACAAATGCCCTCTGAAATATCCTGTTAGCACCCCAGCAGATCAGTCAACCACTAAGATACTATTTAAACTCATTGGAAATCCCCTTTAATAAAGTTTAAGCCACCTTTTTTGACTGCTGTTAATAGATTGGTGCAGGCACTCATGAAGCCATGCACAGTGTCGTTGTTACTACAAATACTTTCTAAGGCCTGCCACTTTGAACGTAGGCATAAAAATGCACTTATACAGTACTCTGCATTATGATGTTTTAATTTATAGTAATGATTTTTCTTTTTTATATCGACTAAAACATTCAAACTAACAAATACATGACTGACAAACTAGATATAGAGATGAGAATGTATGCCTAAACTACCATGGTATTAAATGATTCTCTCCAATTCACGTTTTCCAAGAAGTGGAATCAGTTGCATGCAGCCAAGGTGAACTGTTGCTTTTGCTGCAAAAAAAGGAAAAGGCCTGCACACAGACAAAAACCTGGAGGACCACTTCACATGCAAAGAGGGAATCGACGTGCTTGGTATCTTAAAAGGTAGAAAAACGTGAATATTTTCTTCTTCAAGGAATGCACAACCTTTATACTATGCTTTTCTAGAAGGTTCAGTGAATGATTTTCATACTATATTTTATTTTAATGCTCCTGGAATCTATTTAAATTGGTCTTTTGAGTGCTTTGGGATGTTTTTGAAAGCATTCCTGTGAGTTGGTTTTGTTTGCATGTCTATGTATGTATTTGAGGGGTTGTGCTGTGCAGTCTATATACAGTCTATAGCCCCTCCCCTCTGGTGTCAGCAGGGTGGCCGGCCGCCATCAGGCATATCATCTATAAATGGCAGCTACATCACTACAGCTCAAGCTAAAAATACTGGACTTAGTTTCTTCTGTCTTTGCATTCCTAATTCTGTGTTTGGCAGAAAAATTCCGTAAGAGTGGATATATAGGATATATACGGAAAGAAATAGTGTGAGGTTATTTAGCTTTTTTTTTCTAAATATAAACTGAAGAGCAAATAAAAACAATCCCAACACTTTGACAAAACACGGAATTATAGCACGAGAGACTTTTTTTTCTTTTTTGCTCGTGAGCCAGGTTTTTAGGAAAGCTCTCTAAAAGCTATCTAAAGTTTAAACATTTCCCACATCCCTCTCCTGCGGGTGTGCCTGTAAAGTGCTTCACTCCCCTCGCCTAAAACCTCTCAAAGGGATTGCATCATGCGTGTAAGACGACGGTAGCAACATTCTGTAACATGGGGGAAATACCTAATTTGGGTTGATTCATAAACACCTTGTGCACTGGCTTGCTGTCCACTGTGCGCATTGCTGGTTGTGCTTGTGGAGCTGGCTGTGGCCATGGCCAACCCATTGCAAACACACAAAAAACACAGTCACACAGATTACCGCACGGCTCTGTTTTAATTGAGTCTCGGCCTTTGTGGTGTTTGTTATTGCAGACAAATCGCATACATCGGCCATCTCTCATTATCAGAGTGGGTCTTTATCAGAGACCCTTGTTTGATACAGTTAGAGTTGATGCATTATGAACCGCACACCAAGAGTCAGCAGCGATCTGCATATTCAATAACTTCCGTAATTATATGCGCAATTCATCAGATGGGATGTGATTGCAGGGGAAGTGGAATAGAGTGGAATAGAGAGGAGCAGAGAGGTCTGATTCCTGGAGGACTAAAGTCTAATCACAAAACTAACATGATAATTGAAATCTAAATTGAAAGGCTTTGCTCTCAGGGAGAGTATGTCAGATGAGTGTAGAGGCACTGCTGAGAGTGAAACAGGGGCAGAGTGGCAAGGAAAAAAAAAAAAAATGTCCACATCAGCACACAAACCTATAACGACACACATAGAAACGTGGGGCTGTTTCACACTAATATCATAACAAGCTTTGAAAATCATTTAGGTGCTAAAACATGCAGAACATTTACCTGTGATTTTTGATGGATCCACTTTAAATGTTTTTATAATGACTACAATGAATCAAAAAGAGTAACATTTCATTACTTATTACTTTCATAGATATTTTTTTTGTGTGTGAATACAATTTCTTTCTAGTTTTGAATGAGATAATCATTGTTTTTAAAGCTGATCCTTCACAAATAGGAAAGGTCAAGTGATTAAATCCCAAGTAAAATCTGTATGTCTTCAGCGTTTAGAGACTTATTTCCGTACGTCAGACTTTCGATTCAATAACTGTTCAATATCCCACATTGTCAAAATTATGGCTCTTTTCTTGAGTACATTAGCCTTCAAATTCTTTTATTGAAGGAGTCAATGAAGTAACCGCTTAACAACTATTGTGTGAAAAGATGAACCAAATGGTCCTTAGCGTAGATGAGTGTTTCATCACTTTGGCTGTTCATTCATACTCTAACACAGAACAACAAATACAGGGAGGAGTAAAGAAAAAAAAAAAGAGGAACGTTTTTTTGTTTATTTTTTTTTAACAAATGTGTACTTCACGTTGAACATAAATGATTCCTGATTCTGTAAACATGTTCTCTCAGCTGCCTCTAATCAGAGGAAGTAATGTGATGTTGCTTTACACTATAGCATAGCTGTCCTCTTTTTAACCTCAAACTCTGAGCTGTCCTCGCCGCCACGTCTCCCATTTTACTTGCGAATATAACCCAGACGGACAGCTGGGGAAACAGGACGGTGCAGAAAAGTCCTCTGTCCCATCCTCGTCTCATCCTGCCCCCTTTATCTGCTGTCCGTCTCGACCACAGGATTCATATTCATTCCTCAATAACGTTTAATTAGTAATGCCAAATTCATTAACCTGTACTGCTGTAAGGCTGGCCTCGGCCATAAATTAGCTTAATGTGAGCAGACGTATTGGAGCTGTAATAAGGGACATAAAACTCAAAGAGAAACACATAGTGTTCCTCCATAGTCATGGATCTTTATAACTCAGCAGTGTTGCAGAGCAGGACTATCTCTTTTTTTCCAGTGTAGCGGCTCTTAATTGTATCATATCTTTCCAGTAATGCCCCCGAAACTTGTTTTAATGCTGACCCAATTAAAAATATTATTATAGGAATTCATTACTCGTGACAATTCTGAAGTGATTTCCAAGGCTTTAACTGAAATATTGACATTATGGTACCGCCGAGTGTTGATTGGAAAATGAAAAACCGAAAAGGAGCTGAGAAACGCCTTAGTGTAACTCCAGAGTGTGTGGCTTAAATATTAGGGTCTTTTCAGAGTCGTGTTTGAGCTTACGCTGTTTCCAACATAGTGGAGGTGTCAGAAAGTGATATGGCTTCAGTTTCTATAGCAGTAAAAGAGATGCAAGAGACGATCGGTGTAGCGTCTCACAGCTCTGTCTAATTGGTTCAACTCTTTGGCATGTTGTTTGTGTTTATTTAATCAGATGAAGAAACTGGTACATTGGCTGTGTGACATGTCGCCGCTCTTTGTCAGGTCGAAGAAGTATTTTTCTGATCTAATTCTTAAAATAGCAGAACTTGTGTTTTTGTTTTCTGGGGCAGAGGCGAAGAGTCAGTCAACTCTTGGCTATCGTATAAACCTTGGACAACCTTCACTGTCCTAGGATTACACATTGACCTTTCTGCTCCTCTATCCCCCAGTGATCTAACCTAACAGCTCACACCAAAGAGCCTATTAGACCTGGATTCCACTTTGTTGTTAAAAAGGGTCTTGTCCTTTCAGAACACTCACTTCCTTGCTTTCTGTTTTTCGAGCATAGATGGCGGAGGAACACAAGTTCATTGTCCCCTCGCAGATGGAAGTTAGAGTTACCAGGGTAACAGCTCTAATCCTTCTTTTTTGCCATTTCTTTCATATTAACGGCCTATCGAGTGCTACCTTTTAAGTCACAGGCAAAAGCGCTCACTCACTTTTAATTAGCTATGATTCAGTTTGCCAGGAGACAGCATGATGAGCTAATCGAAATTTACGAAATAATGACGTACTACTTCTTTCTCCTGAGGCCTGCTCCAAGAATAACAATAATGAGGCCATTATCGAGGATTGCACTTTAAAACGCTGCCCTGCCACCAAAACAGAGGACATAATTGTTCTGGTGTTTTCCATACAATCAACAACCCATTGTGGATGACTTGAGAACTAAGGGAGCAAAGAATGGGTGCCATAATGATTGGTCTGTGCTGCCATGAAGATCCTGTACAAAGTGTCCACTGAGGAAGGAGCTCGATAGACTACTGATTTGCTTGGGCTGCGGATGAAGACAACTGTCTGGCTTTGTAGAAAAATGTCCCTTCTGCTTTTTTGTCTGTCTTGCCGCTCAAATAGCCCCCAGGCCACATTAGAGAAGACCCATTCATATGGTGAAAAGCTCAGAGTCACACAGGCTCATGTGAAGGGGCCACATAATTGCTGGAGAGAATGGCCATTTATATAATCTACTTTGGTTTTAAGAAAAAGAATATATATATATAACTGACCTCGAGCAGATGACAAGAGAAGGTGTGTTTGTTATCTTCAACAAATTTGCAATGTATTCATGAAAGAATACTCATGGATGTCAAGTGATTCTATAAATACACTTAAAAGAGTCATCTCCGTTCACTGGTGATGTATATCGACCTTGCTTTACATGTTAAGTTAGCTCAATTACATAATTGCACATGCAATGCTGTAAAACTATTGTACACTTTGCAGTCATTTGGAGATTAAAATAGCCCTGAGAGAACAGCATTATAATCAGAGCCTGAAAGTAAAATATTTTATCAAAAAGTTCCACATCAGAACTTGCTGGGTGAGAGCTCAGTGGGGTTGTACAAACACGGCGCTGCACCTATTAGCTGTGCTCCATTGTGAAAGAGTGAGAGAGACAGAGCTCGAGGGCAGGAGGAATGCTAAGTGGGCCCCTTAGCCTAGTCAACCTTCAGTGGGTTTCATTTATCTTCATCTTGTTAGACTAAATTAATTAACAATCTCAATGTTACACACTTTCTCCTTTCATTACATCAAATAATGGCAGAAATGTAGGGGGAGGTCCTGCCCACTGGGAGTAGACAGAGACTGAAGACTGACTGACTCTCTCTCTCTCTGACTCTCTCTCTATCTGTCTCTCTCTCTCTCTCTGTCTCTCTCTTCCCCTTTTTCTCTCACACTCTATTCTCACATTTCCCCAGTCTCTATGACTACACAAACAAAAACTTGTTAAACCTATTTCATAAACATATAAAAAATGGATGTTGTTTTCAACAAAGAGAGCCTGACAGTGTCTTTTAAAGACACTATGCACTTTGTATACTGTACTTCAGAAAAAAGTTTTAGAAATATGGAAGTCTCCAAAACAACTAATATTCAAGTCAGACAATGCCGAGCCTTTGAGTGGTGTGTGAAATCAGGAGTTTAGACTGTTTGAGTTTGATGTATTTTTTATGATGGCGGAGTATCAGGTGCCATTAGGATGCAGCATATGCCAAAAATGAAAATAGATACTTTCTACAGCGATTAAAACTCCCAGTATGTCTGACTCAAAACCAAACCTGACTCATAACAATAATGAAAGGCCCATCTGGTGTGCTACTGTGAGGATGCACTAAGGTATGAAATGTCAATAACATACACACAACAGAGCCGATTTGTGGGAAAATGTTCAGAGAAAGCCCCTTTAGACCTATTTTTGTTGCTTGAGAAAAGATACTGAGATTCTTCACCGGAGGAATGCGTAACTCACAAATCCAACCACCCCTGTTTCTATCCTTCTCTACCCTTTCACCCCTGCCCCCACACCACAGCCTACTCCAGGACACAAGTCTTATCAAAGCAAAAGGGCTAACCCTCAAGCAAAGCCTGCCTTTAATCTTCGCCTGATTGTTGAGGCCTTCAATCTCTGGGCAGTGTGCGTGATATCTTTCTGCTGCTGCTTCTCCTTTAATTAAAACAGACATTGACAGAAGGATGTGGATTAGCAGCGCAACAATGTGTTTACTTAGAATAATCAGTGTTTTCTTGCGACTTGGAGAACAAAAGGAAATTGCTGATGAAAACCCAAGGTCAAAGGTCATGTCCTCTTATTTTGTCTTTTTTTGTGCATGTGTTTCAAGTAAATTTCATAATAACATATGCGTCGCTACCTTTTCTCACTATCTGACGCTCATCTTCCAACATGCTTCATCTTTAGTAAAGCTGTTTATTCACCAAACTGGTCTCGGCAGGTGGTGAACGTTACACGCTGTCACTAATTTTGTACCATTACGATAAAAAAGCGGAAATGAGCAATGGCAGAGCCCTCTCAAAAATCTAGCATGCTATATGCCTGAATAACTCCTGTCAAAGTGTAGCACATATGCCACACCAAGGAAAATTAATGCCACAGCTAGATGAGTAAAAAGGGGTTATATGTTTGGGTTTTTTTTCCTGATATTTCATTTGTTTACTCCTGCAAATAGTATATTAGTATATCACACATTCAATATCAATATACACTCAATAGGTGCGAGTAATAAATGGCCCTTTCAGGTCTATCAAACAGAATTTAAAGAAAAAAGAAAATGTTTCCATTCAGTCAGACCTGAAAAGTGGAAAAAATGTCCTTGTGGATATGATTTATACTGTATGATTCTGCAGGATTACATTTGGTCCCAATTTCAATTCTGTCAGAGCTTACAACTCAACTTGCTTTTTTTTTTTCTAAAGCGTATAAATGTGGGACTCAATCTTATTGAATGATAAAGATAAATAAAATAATTTTAAATGCATGAGAGATTTTTTTTCCTTCAATTCCTGAAGGACATTTTGACTAGCGCAAGTAATGGTATCAAATTGTCCTTTCTTTTTAAAATGCCCCCAACAGTTCTGAGGGAGAAAAAAAATGCTGTTAATTTAATCAAATAAGTGACCTTTTGAAAAAGAAATCAAAGAGGATTCATTAGCTTTAGTAAAGTTTGGCTGACAGCAGCTTTGAAAGGCAGATGCTGCTGCTGTGGCTTTTAATGAGCCAACCCTAATTAGGGAGCAACACTGGAGCCTGGAGAAGGTGGTTGACTAGGAAAGGAGCCAATGGTAAATAAGCTCTCTTATTTACTTCCTCTGTGTGTAATGACAGCACAAATTTTTAATTAGAATCACAGGAAGGGTAAAGACAAAAAATGTAAATCTTTATGTTAGGCTGAATACAAACACAAAACACAACAGGAAGAAACACTACAGCACAAGACCGATGAACCAACAACTGCCTTCCCCCAACAAGCTCAACATCTCCGTTGAGGGTGGGTAGCGAGGGAGGGCAGATGAGGAGAGTGGTCAGACAAAAAAAAAAAAAAGCAAAAAAAAAGCATGCAGTCTAAATTCGGAGCTGCCTGTTCTTTAAGCTGTGAAAGTAGAGGAAAAGGGGTAAAAAGGGGGTGAGAACTTATAAATGTGTGTCTCTCGTGTCCTGGGGGGGAGGGGGGGGGGGGGGGGTGCTTTCAGTCTGACTCGAGGCTATCAGGGTGAGCATGCTACTCGGGCCACGCACTGCATGTCCACAGTCATCACACACGGGTCGGGTAAATATATTAGAATCCATGTTTGACAATGTTCAAATAAACAGACACATGCGCACACACAAACATGTGCACGCACACAGGGGAGACAAAGTTCAGGTTCAGGTTCAGGTTCAGGGGGACAAAGTCTAAAGCTAACAGTGTGTCGGAGAGTTTAACCCCTGTTAGCCCGCCCCCACCCCCTGCCCAACCTATGATCCTGAATGGCAACAACAGAAATGAAACTAACCTCAGTAAAAAGCTGCTACGAAGAAAGCCCTCCATGTCAGCGTGTGGGGTTCTGGCAGGAGAAATCACAGAGAACCATTTTCACTATGAAACGAGTGATAATCAAAAGGCAGAACAAGGAGCAAGGAAGAAAAGAAAGAAAGAAAAACACAGAGATCATACATCCTCCTCTTATATAAGATCTTATGTCTTTAATTAAAGCAAAAAATATGACTAGCAACCCATCCTCTCTTTTATGAACTGACATCATTAATTATACCTCTTTCCATCGAGGGAGTGGATTTGCATACAACATGGGTTTGCACCGAGAGCCTGATGATATGTTTGCATCAAATAAACTCTGCCTACTGATCTCTATACCGTCTATTTCCAACGCTGTGCGCAGATATATGCATGTATATCCAGCGCTGTAACCACAAAGCCCATAGCAGCCCCAGTCTGTTCAGAGTAGCCAGTGGTGGTCCAGCTGCAGCCCATGTGTGGCGATGGTGCTGTGGCTTCTGGGAGCCCGGCCGCAGGGGACCCAAGCTGGGACTCGCTGCACCAATGAGGCAAAGGGATGTGGTCATGATGTCACCACTCGCAGGGGTCGTTCAGAAGCCTTACCCACAAAATACTGGAGACACATGTCTAAAATTGACTTGCAACAGGTTTCCATTAGCTTATGTTATTGGTCTATATAGTATGCTCTTTTATTGTGTTAAGATTGACTGAAAATTGATTAAGACCTCCATGTTCTTTGTTTTAAGCAGTAAAAACAAGCAGCAATTTTCAAGGAACAGATTTGTGAGAGGAACTCCTGTCAGTGGTTGAAATTTAAATGTCTTACAGATCTCATGACGAGCCTTATAAAGCTATTCAGCCGCTGAAATATGGAAGGAGTATTTTGAAGGCATATTTTTCTGCATTATACCAAGTCATTTCACTTCAGCATTTCATCTCTTGACTCTTATTATTCAATTCCGTAACTTTAAATTCAATAGCTATGAAGTCCAAATACCAAAATTCCCACTTTGAAAATCACTATACTTCAACACCAATGAAAAGCAAAACCCTAATTTCAAAATTTATTCTGTTAGAGCACTACATCATCAAGGTGAATAACACAAAGTTCAACAGCAAATGACATCTCAGCCCTTAAACACCTTAAATTTTAGTGACATGGGTGTAATTTGGCATTTTCTCCTCTTGCTCTCTTGGCTTATGAGACAAAGCCTCTGAGAGAATGGAAAGAATGAGCTGGGCCCAAGGACACTGTGCCTTTCAGTCTGGCCAGCACTTAGCAAGGCAGTGGATCCACAAGGCCCAGAGGGCTCAGCTGAGACTTTTCTCACAATAAGGTGTCTGGGGAGGCGGGAGTGGCATAGCCCAGGGCTCTGTGGCTCTGCTCCCTCTCTCTCCACTCAGCTGGGCCCAGTGCACATAATACCATCACCACACCATGGCACACCAAGCCAGTGACAACGTGAGAAAACAACCGTCAAACAGTGCAGAGCAGATCAAGCGTGTCTCCTCACTTCTCTGAGTGCAAAAAGCACACATACCCGACTGCAGGCACACACGACCAAAAACAATCGTCAACATGAATGCGAATTCCCTCTTAACTTAAGGCCCACGCAATTAAAATAACAAATGCATATGGCTTTAAAACAAATTGGACGCTAAACCGAAACAATCTCAGCTTTATTCGAGCCATTTCACAAATGTAGCAAGTTGCAGGAAAACTGTTTTTTTTTTGGCATCGGAATGTACGTTTATGTATTTCATTGACATTTGAATCTTTCAGCTGGTTACTATAAAGGTTAAGAAGCAGCAGTGAAAATGAAACAGATTAAGCCTTGTCCCGGTTCTATTTTTTCTCTATGGTTGTATTCCCTAACCCTTGTTGTTTCACTCTTTGTGCGCTTTTATTTCCTCAGCTGTGCCTGCTGTCTACGGTCCCACTGTGGTCAGCAACAACTGAACTTAGTCTATGGAAGCAAAGATGCGGTTTGGAGAGCAAATCACCAAACTGAGGAAAAAGTGACTTAGCCACATTGTCTTTGCTCCTTTCTGAACACAAAAAGCAGGAATGTCTTCAAATTAAAGCTCGGCCACAATTCAAGGGCAGGCTTTTCAGTGAGGGTGGAAGCAGGGAGGATAGACATCACTAAGTTGGCCTGGACCAGTCTGAGCAGCACGGCAGCCCTTTCGAAGAATGAGCCGCTGCCAAAAGCTGCCTCTGCCTAACCAAGTCTCCCCTGCCATCTGCAACAAATGTGCTCTATTAAAGCAGTACCATATGGACAACAAGCTAGCTATTAACACGGCTTCAGCACATCCCCTTAACCTAGCCCAGATTTCAAACTTCCAGTCAAATTGACTGCTGATTTAATGCACCGCCAGCAGCCATGTGGGTCTTGGCACGAGACTGCACTTTCAGCCTTCAGTCATTAACAGGCTCACGTAGAGTGTGGCGCATAGTGAGACACAGAAGTTAGAGATCTTACTGGGATCGACATCCCAGGTTACTTTGCAAATCCCTTAAATGAGACCACATGAGATGAAGAAGC